>NC_061117.1:12715331-12892346 GCF_002878395.1 Capsicum annuum
TATTGTAATGTATATATATTGTAGTATATGTTTTATTTAAAGTAGTACATATATATTGAATGGTGCGTATATATGTGTATATATCTTTTATAGACGTGTATATTTAACATATACATGTATATATGTTTTATAAATTAGTAATTAGTATATAACTATATATATAATTATATATATTGTAACATATATATATTGTAGTATATATTTTATTTAAAGTAGTACGTATAGTCGTATATATTGAATGCTACGTATATATGTGTAATTGTGTATATGTGTATATATTTTTTAAATTCGAATGTAGTATATACTATATATATAGAGATATATATTGTTTATCGTATTTAAAATGTATATAGGTGGGTAGTGTATATTGAAAAAAAATATTTTTTTTTAAATTTTTGACAGGGTTTTTGACTGAATTTTTAACCGGATTTGACTGGGTTTAGGTGAATTTAACCGGATTGGATTTAATGGGCCGGGTTAGGATTATTTTTAGAAAGTTTACTGTTCAATCCGGACCTAGCCCGGGCCACTTAACCGCAATCCAAACCCAACCCAGCCCATTATATTTGAAACAATTATTTGCTTATTAAGTGTTATAATTGCGATCAACAATATATATTTTACAAAATGAATAAATTATGTGAAAAGTTTAAAGAAAACCTCTAACAGTTGCGTTAAAAGTATTCTTTTATTATTTCTCATCAATCTAAATCCCAACAAACAATATTCTTTCCGATCTCCATTATAAATTTATCCAGCTATTAATTTCAATTATAAATTTCATCGATGTTTCGAGGATGAAAAATTACATAAAAAAATAAAGTAGTTAGAAAACTTTGATCTCCATCATAGAATAACTTCACAAATTGAATGTTATAATTGCGATCAACAATATATATGTAGACGATAAATTTTTCTAAGTCAAGAAAATAATAATCGAGACAGAAAAATTGAAGTAACAAAATATAATATTTTATTTCAAATGTAGTAAGTGTTACAATCTCTATGATAATCCTCTGATTCTTCAAAGTAATATAAACTTGGACTTTAACTTGATTTGAATTCAAGGGGTTGAGTAGCTTGATCTTAAATTTTTTTCTTCGGACTTGAATTTGGATGTTAATTCGTCACAAACACTTGAATGGTTGTCGGGAACGATGAATAAGTAACTTGATCTTGAACAAAATTTTCTTCTTTCTTGATCTTGAGCTTGATAGCTTGAAACTTATAACTTGCAGAGAAATTATGGGTTTTGATCCACGAGCTCTCTTCTTGCTTCTTATTTCTCCAAAATCCTCCCTTTTGTGAGTTATGAGGACCCCTATTTATAGTTGAAGGGGCAAGACAATTGTGTGAGTTGATTGGTTGGTTTAAAATTGACCAATCATATTCTTTTGATGAAAGCTCTAATTTGATTGGTTAGAACATGTCACCTGCACACGTGGCATGATTTTAGTGGCTCATTTTATTTAAATCGGATTGCCACATAATAACGACACATGTCATGCTTTTAGTGGCTCATTTCATTTAACTTGGATTGCCACATAATATGACACGTGTCATGCTTTTAGTGGTTCATTTCATTTAACTTGGATTGCCACATAATATAGACATATGTCATATTTTTAGTGGCTCATTTCATTTAACTTGGATTAACACATAATATTGACATATGTCATGCTTTCAGTGGCTTATTTTATTTAACATGGATTGTCACCTCACATTAAATTAACCCCATGTATTTGAGATTAAATTATTAACCCAATTATATTAGTCACATTATTTAGACTATTTTCTTAAATTTAATATAGTCCAAATAAATATGTAAATTTAAATTTAATAAAATTTCAGTACTCACAAATGCCCCCTAATTCAAGACTTGTCAAATTTGATTTTTTAAAATAAATAAATTAATAAATAAATCGATGGACTAGACTTGAATTACAATTAAGACAATACTTTTTTTTTTGGTTGTCTTGTACGTAGTAAATACTTATTTCTTTGGCTTCAAGTAGTCACAATATTTCACAAGATTTTTTTTAACTCTGTATCCGATCAAAGTATATCACATAAAATGAAATGAAGGGAGTAAATAAATATCCGTGCTAAAAATGTTTACGTGCGAAAAATTTCACTAGTAGTGAAATGATAATTTACTGCTTGTAAAGTGGGGTTCTCATTTTTTTTTTTTTTACCATTATTTTTAAAGCTTTTGATAAGGTTTAAGAGATTTTTGATGAGAAAGAAAATATTTTTGTCCTTAACCAAAAATATTTGACTTATTATTATTGTACTTGTATTGAAATAGAACACTACTACTTATTGTAACCCTCCTTTTTTTTTTTTTAACTATAAATAGCAGCTAGCCTTTTTAAAAAAAATTTAAACAATTACGCGATAACCTATTGATAAACAACAACATTGTAAGTTCCTTGAATTTCCTTTATATGTAATAATATATATGTTAGTGTGCAGCAACATCATATGCAATCTTTTTTTCTTTTTGTGCAAAATGGCAAAACGCCAAAATGTGATGCTTAGCCAGAAGTACTCATTTCATTAGTCAAAATGGGCTGACCCAATCCAGCCCGTTATAAGAGTTGGGTTGGATTGTGATTTTTGAGCTTATTTAAAACTAGGGTTTATAAGCCTAGCCCAAGTCAACCCGCAGGCCCTTGAGGCTTGATTGAGGCTGGACTGGGCTGGCCCATGGATTAAAATATTATTTAATTTAAATTAAAAATATATGAATATTGTAAAAAGAAAAGGTAATAATTAAGAATAGTAGTTATTGAATAAGTTGAATATCCTACATAATATTTAACTTATTAAGTGTTAAACCTTAATCATCAAGTATTGATGTTTCATTTGTTATTGCTATTTAGTTTAAACTTAAAATTAAAGAAAATTGTAAGCAAAAAGAATTATAAATATAAATAGTAATTACTCAATAAATTTTACCTAGTATCTTACACAATATTTTACTCATTTAACATTAAATGAAAATATTAAAATTTCTAATCATAAATATAAAAATTGCATCCATCATGAAACGTTCAAACACTTGTTGCCGCTACTCGAAATCAATTGCACAACATTACCCAAATTCAAAGCGATAATATTTTTAAGTGAATTTTAAATATTATTAATTTTTGATATATAACTTTTTGATAATGTTCAACTTATTAAATTTGCATATGAATTTACATGAATGTTGATGTTAATTAAGATAATGTAATCAATGAATTCAAATATGTTTGACAATATATTAGTGTTGAAATATTATAAATCATCGTAGAATTATGTACTTTATATAATAATATGTTAGAAGTGTAAATGGATTGTCATATCTATTAGTTCAAATTGAAAAATAAAACCTAACAAAAAATTGATAAAATAAAAGGCTAGTCCGCCCTAACCCGTGATCCTATTAGGACTGGGTTGGACCATACATTTTAAGGTCTTTTAAAGTGAAGGGTCGGCCCGTCCTAACCCATCAAATTCTTTGGCCCGTGAGACTTGGGCTGGGTTAGGTTGGGCCAGCCCATTTTGACAGCTATATGTTTCTGTTGTGAAGCCCTTTGGTGCTAATGTTTTCTTTCTTTTTTTTTTTTCAAAAAAAAAAAACATGGCCTAGCCACTATTGTTGACCTTTCATTTTTTTCAATGGTTTCTTTTTCCTTTTTTCTAAAAAAGAAAAATGACCTTTTTGTTACTTCCGCAACTCTTTTTTTCTTCTTTAACACCATAATTTTGATGCTTTAAAAATATAGAATGTTTGAGCATAAGGCGTCGTAAATGTCGCCTTATTTAACCAAAGACTGTACACCGTCTAAGGCAGAAACTTTACATAGTCTGCGGCTAAGACTTTTACACCATCAGAGGGCATCGTAAGTGTCGTCTTATTTGATCCAAGACTGTATACCGTCTAAGGCAGAAACTTTACATAGTCTGTGGCTAAGACTTTTACACCATCTGAGTCAAAGACTTTATGTTGCCCGAGGTAAAGATTTTACACAGTCTAAGCTAAAATGCTATCTTATTCGAGCCAAAGACTTCACACTATCTAAGGCAGAGACTTTACATGGTCCGCGGCTAAGACTCTTACACTGATTAATCCAAAGACCTTACATTATTTAAGGCAACCATTTTACACTCTTTGAACTAAAAGCATCACACGGTTCAATTCGATAACTTTATATGATCAATATTTAACTGAAGTTGATCATATTTGAATTTAGAGTTCATAAATATTGAACTATCGAGTAATTGCTAGTAAAATACTCTTTTTTTTTGTAGTTTGAATCATGGTTTACTTTAAAGATTCAACATCTTCTTCATCCGAGCCGCGATATCTTATAATATCCGACTACAGGGATAGTGAGGTGAAGACAAAGTTACTCATTGATATGCCATTGGCTGGACAATATGTTGCTCCGTGACCGCCTATAGAAAATCTACCTGGTTTAGAACAATAGACTCTTGAATTCCATAGTCGTCCACCTAAGACATGGGTGCTTTGCTCTTCCAATCATCATACCAAGAATATTGCTAGTACATTTCCATTCTTGGGACAATGAATTATAAATGGAGAGAATGGATGGGGTGAAACTTTCCAGCTTAGGGGCAAGTTCCACTACATTCCTGACTATTGGGAATGGGCTGAAGATGTTCTGAGTAGGAGCTACCAGACTTTAAAGGATGCAAAGATTTACTATGTTGTATATGGTTCACTCTTTACTTATGACCATAATACAAATATCTTACAGGCCTTCTGTGAAGCTTGGTGTCCTATTACGAATACGTTGCTTACTTTAGTTGGATAAATGTCCCTGTTCCTTTGGAATTTACACACCATTGGAGGTCTTGAAATAATAGAAAGTCTTTATGAGGAAGTTGTGCTGGATGTAACAGAACTTACAGGCACTTATGATAAGGGGAAAAGGTTCCTTCGCGAAACTTGTGAACATCTACTTGATGCCTTCCATCAGCTACGTGAAAGGAATAGTGATAATCCGAGTGTTCCCATGAGAAAACGGATACAATTTTGGTGTAAGAAATATTTTAAATACGGGCCACCTCCACCAAAAAGAGAAAAGAAATCTATTCGTTTGAAATTATCTTATAATCCAACTGGAAATCTTGACAAGGCAGTTAATTGGTCATTCGAAGAAAAAGCCTTATTTCATAAGCTAGGAGTTAAGAGTCACAAAAAGGATGATGAAAACTTAACTGCCTTTTTATCTTGTTGGTTATGTGCATTTTTATTTCCTATGATGGAAGGAGAAGTTATCCGTCCAGGAGTTTTAGAGTTGCTAGTCACTTAGTAAGTGGGCGAAGAGTTAGCCTTGTGGTTCCGGTCTTAGCTAGCATATATAGAAGGCTAAATGCAATATCAGAATTTTCGCAACTTGATCTTGTTTGGGCATGATTCCCAGTTCATTACGTTTACGATTGGTTGTCCCGCTACTTCAATACTCATTTTTCTTTGAAAGGTGGACCAAGCGATCCCCTCATGACCGAATATTCTGGCGAAGGTGCTTCTAGGTACTACGGTAAGAAAGAAGAAATAAAATGTGTACATGGAGGAGGAACCATTAATTGGGATGGCACATTGCTCGAGAGTCTTCAAACCTATCACTACCGCGATAATGGAAATGATAAGGAATTTTAGTTGAATTTTTTCATGAGCCTTCGCTCAAACTATCTTTATTTAAGGGATATGAATGCCTTTATTATCGAGCCTTATAGTCCCCACAGATTTAGCCACCAATTTGGCCTTTTTCAAGATTCCCCTAGCTTACTAGACCAAGATTTTTGAGAGGCTTCGTTAGGAGATGGACTAAGACTTGCACGCATTTGTGTGTTGGCTAAATCCATGGAAAATGCGACATTTCCCCCAAGTAATACCAACTAGAAGACATTCTCATCGTCCAATTATAAAGTTTAGTGGGAAAAGGTGCATGGGAGTTTTATAGAAGATCATATACGATTTCTAGTGAGTGTCGTGGAGCCTAGCATTGATACCTTTCAAGAATGTGAGAAAGAGGCATTAGTTGTGCACAAGCCTCTCATTTTGCAGTCCAAGGAAGTCATAGAAGAGATTAAGGAACCTCTACATGAAGAAGATCAAGAAGAACAAATGGAAATCTCGCCTCATCAAGTTCCCAACAAATGGCTATCTGAAGATTAGAGAGCTAGCAGCCATAGAGATCGTTGTTGGAATAAAATGAGACCATCCTTAGAAGAACCATCAAATGCTAATTTGCATGTGGTAGAGATTTTTGGTGATAGTATTAGTTCTTCAAAGACACTGACAGCTATCAAAGAGGTAATGGTTTGAGCTTTCTCCTCTATTCTATGGTTTATCCAATTATTTCATCAATTATTTTTTTCTTTTTCTTTTACAGCCAAAAAATGTCAACATACTAGATGCTCCTCATTGTGGTAGACTGCAAGCCAGTGGAGAATCTGTCGCCGGACCAGACTCTATAAAAGCATGTTCTACCTTAAAATTTGAGGTAGACGTCACTTCTAACCCCATTGTGAAAGCCAAAGCAAGTGCAGACTTAGATTTCTACAAGTAACCAGCAATATCCATGCCCGTTTCTTATGGAAGAAAGGTTATCTCGGAGCTGAAAATGGAATCTGTTATGAAAGCTTGTTCCAGCATTCGCACCAAGTTAGGAGGTCTTAATACAGACCATGCTTCTTCTCTTGCAGATGAGGTCCAAGTAGTACTTAAATACATAAGCATAATTGGTGTAGATATTTCTCCTTTTCAGAATTTACTGGAGTCTTTCTTTGATCTTGCCACTTCTTATGATAAAGCATGGTCGACCCTTATTGATAGGGCCGAAGAAATCAAAAATTTAGAGTCGTATATAAAGGTCAAGGAGCATCTTGAACTTCTGATGAAGGAAAGAGATGAGAAATCTGAAGAATTATCTCCTGTTTGTTAATCTCTTGAAAGGCAAGAAAGAAGGTAAAGAAGTTGAAAGCTCTCCGAGATGCCATCAAATAAAAAGCTAAGGAAATTGAATCCAAAGTCTCTGCTGTCGAAGAAGAGTTCACCAAGTGTGCTGACATTTCCTTGGCAACTCAAAATGCCTCAAATGATGTTGAACAGAAGAAGCAAGTCTTAGAGGATTCTCTCCAGGGTTTAGTTAATTATAAGTTGTGTTTAGACTAGCTTTAGGAGATGTCATTCTTTATTTTCAAACCTTTTTGCTTTCTTTCCTTCTGTTTTGTCTGATTAGTTGAATTCAGTAACATTAATAAACTCCTTCCACTAGGCTTTATATTGCGCACTCTTTTCAATAATCATTTTGCTTTTTAGCTCCTAAAATCATTTACTTATAATGCATCAATGATATTGTACTAAGCCTAAACTTCAGCCAAGTTTCGTTGTTCAACATATTGTGTTTTTAAGGTAAAAAATTCATATTTGGAGACGAGAATACCAAAATTATGAGCTACTTGATTTTTTTTAAAAAAAAATCAGACTTCTTGATTTAAAACATACCCAAAATTCAGAATTTTAGAGCATTTGGGTCGTTCCAAATAATATTTTGAAGTCAAGTTTAAATAACTTCAGACAGACATTTTCAGATTTGCGTGACCACCAAAAAAATTATATCTTGATGTAGAAATATCAAAATTGAAATCTGCTTAATTATATGTATACTAGACTTCCAAATCTAAAACATATCCAAAATTCAAGATTTTAGAGCATTTGAATTGTTCTACATAGTCTTTTGAAGTCAAGTTCACATGTTGTCAGGCAGACATTTTCAGGTTTGTGCGACTAAACCAAAAATATTATTTTGATGCAGTAGTACTGAAATCAAAATTCACTTTATTTTCCATAAACTAGACTTCCAAATCTATAACATATCCAAAATTCAAGATTTTAGAGCATTTGAATCGTTCTAAAAAGTATTTTGAAGTCAAGTTCACATGCTGCCAAACAGACATTTTCAGGTTTGCATGACTACACCAAAAATATTATATCTTGATGTAGGAGTACTAAAATTGAAATCCGCTCTATTCACCATAAATTAGACTTCCAAATCAAAAACATATCCAAAATTTAAGATTTTAGAGCATTTGGATCATTCTAAATAGTATTTTGAAGGCAAGTTCACATGTTTCCAGGCAGGCATTTTCAGGTTTGCACGACTACACCAAAAATATTACATCTTGATGTAGGAGTGCCTAAATCAAAATCCTCTTAGATCCACATAAAATAGAATTACAAATCTAAAAGATATTCAAAATTTAAAATTTTAGAGCATTTGAATCGTTCTAGATAATATTTTGAAGTCAGCTCAGGTTCTGTTTTTCTCGATTTTTCAGCTTTGCGCGTCTTGTGATAGAAAACTCATAAATTGGGATGTGAATGCTCGAACTATGATTTTTTTTATGAGACTGAACTTAGAATAGAACTCTAAGCACCTACGTACCTCAGTGAAGAGGATCAAGTCAAAACGTAGTTCTGAAGGAGCAATCAATTTTCTTATTTATTTATTTATTTATTTTTGTTTGAATTTTTTTTTGTGTCCTAACTTTTTCCTAGACTGCCTCTTTCGAGATTTTCAACCTAGTGGACTCATTTTTTTTTTTTATGGGTCATACACAGTTTATACTCTTGCGGGCCAGGAGTAACATGCAGTTTAGGCTCGTACTTAAGGAGCATTCTTCTTTTCTTCAAGGATAGTATCTCCTTATGAACTTTCCATTGATGGGGCCAATATGCAAACCTTCCGAGTCAACAAGTTTGTAAGCACCACTTGAATATACTTCTTGTACGACATATGGATCATCCCACTTAGCTGAGAACTTGCTTCTAGATCGACGAGAGATGATAATTGGCCTTCTTACAAAAGAACTTGATCACCTACTTGAAAACATCTGAGGAGGACCTTCTTATTAAAAGATCGTGAGAAGCAGGATTGATAACATGTTAGGCTTTGTTGAGCATCTAGCCTCTTTTCATCCAAAGCCTCTAATTCTTTAAGGCATAACCGAGCATTTTCTTCATTAGTAAGTCCTTGAATTGCAAGACGCAATGATGGTATTTGGCGCTCAAGTGGCAAAACTGCTTCAAATCCATAAGCAAGTGAATAAGGAGTTGCCTATGTTAGAGTGCGATACGTTGTTCTATATTCCCAAGGAGCTTCTATCTTATCATGCCAATCTCTTTTAGATTTTGAAACAACCTTCTTCAATAAGTTAAAAAGTGTCTTGTTAAATGCTTCAGCAAGGCCATTGGCAGCAACATAATACATAGAGGAGTTGTGTTGCTTGAAGCCAAAAAGATCACATATCTTGGTCATCAACTTATTATCAAATAGCTTACCATATCTGTCAGTATATACCTAGGAATTCCAAAGTGATAGATAATATTGACTTGAATGAAGTTTGCCACATTCTCTTTCTTCTTTTAGAGAAGCGGCTTCAGCCCATTTTGAAAAATAATCAATTGCAGCTAGGATGTACAAATGTCCACCAGAATACTTTGGTAATGGTCCAAAAATATCCAATCCCCATGCCTCAAAAGGTCATGAAGCAAATGTCGGGTGTAATACCTCTTGGGGTTGATGTATAAAATTTGCATGAAATTGATAAACTTTACACTTTCGAGCATAATCTAAGCAATCCTTTACCATAGTCTTCTAATAGTAACCCATCCTTTTTATATGAAAATGAAGATTAGAGCCAGACTGATGTGCCCCATGCACTCCAAAATGAGCTTCTTGCATAGCTTTAACAAACTCATCTGTGCCCAAACAATGTAAGAGTACTCCATCGAGTGATTGCCTATAGAGTATACCCTTATAATAAAGAAAGCGAATGGCTCATCATCAAAATTTTGTTCTCTTTTGAGGGCTTTCTAGTAAAATTTTATAATATAAGTAATCAATTATTGGTTGTCGCCAGACTTAAATCTCGGCCTCAGAAGTAGTGGTAACTTATTCAACTTCCTCTACATTTTTATTTGGTGGTACTACCCATCTTTGGCAAATGATGACATACATTTGATCAGGAGATACCAATGCAGAAGTTAAAGTTGCCAACGCATCAGCCCTTTTGTTTTTCATCCTAGGGACATATTGAAAGGTAACCTCTCCCAGCCAATTTATCAACTTTTGAGTGTAATCGCAATAAGGAAGCAACTCAGTATTCCTGTCCTCATAACTACCCAAAACTTGATTGATCACTAACTTGGAATCTCTAAAGACTTACAATTGTAATTATTTCATATCGAAAGCCATTTCGAGTCCAAGTATGAGCGCTTGATATTCAGCGACATTATTAGAGCAACATTGTGTTAAAGTGAAGGAATATGTCAAAACTTCCCCATTGGGAGTGATAAATACTACTCCAGCACCAGCTCCCTCACGATGTGCTGTGCCATCAAAGTACATCTTCCAACGAGATTGGATTTCTACAAACAAAACATCTTTATCAGGTAGTTCATCAGATAAATTCCAATCATGTGGAATCAGATGGTCGGCCAAGAGATCTGCCAGCACTTGTCGTTTCACTTCCTTTTGAGAGATATATACAATTTTAAATTGTTGGAATTATAGGCACCACCTAGCTAGTCTATGCTTAAGACAAGCTTGGACTTATTTTTGATACGAGTCGCACGACATGAGCTTGAAAGTAATGCTTTATTTTCTGAATTGAGAATACAAGTGCAAAACACAATTTCTCTATAGGTGAATACTTTATCTCATTTGGTGTCATCATCCTACTTAAGTAATAAAGGGCATTTTCTTTCCCTTCATGGTTTTCTTGTGCTAAAAGTGCCCCTACTGATCTTTCTTGTGCCACAATATATAATATCAATGCCTTTCCAGGTATGGGAGCTATGAGAACTAGAGTCTTCATTAGATAAGATGTTATACTCTTAAGAGTATTGGTGCAGGCCTAGTCCCATTCATAGGGGACATCTTTCTTCATAAGACGAATGAATGGTTGATACCTCCCAGCCAGGTTTGAAATGAACCTTCTAAGATACGCCAACTTTCCTTGCAAACTTTTCAGCTCGTGAATATCTTTAGGCTCAGGCATCTTTAAAATAACATCTACCTTATCTTGATCAATTTCAATCCCACGATGTCGAACAATAAAGCTAAGAAACTTTCTAGAAGCAACTCCAAAAGCACACTTCAAAGGGTTCATTTTGAGTTGGTATCTTCAAAGTTGTTCGAATACCATTCTCAGATCATGAAAGTGGTCATCACTTTTTCTTGATTTCACCACTAAGTCATCAACGTAACACTCAACATTCTTATGAAGCATATCATTAAAAATATTCTGCATAGCTCATTGGTAAGTAGCACCAGCATTCTTTAAACCAAAAGGCATCACCTTGTAGCAATATGTTCCTTTAGGAGCGCAGAAGGCCATGAGTTTCTCATATCTTGGTGCCATACGAATTTGATTATACCCAGATGAACCATATCTATTTGTGGCATCAATCATAAGCTCGGGTATCAGAAGAGGAAATTTATCTTTAGTAAATGCATTATTAAGATCCCTAAAGTCAACGCAAACTCGAATTTGACCATTTTTCTTTCTTACAGGTACTATGCTTGAAATCCACGTGGGATTCTTGACTTCTCGGACGAAACCTGCTTCGATGAGCTTGTTAACTTTAGTTTTAATTAAATGGACTAATTCAAGTTTAAACTAATGTTAAGCCTACTTAATAGGGCAAGCACCTTTCTTCATAGTAAGACGATGAACTATAATTTTAGGATCCTGGCATTTCTTTGTATCTCCAAGAAAATACATCTTTGTACTCCATAAGCAACTCAACATACTTGTTTTCTTCATCTTCATCTAGTAAGGTTCTTACATATGTAGGACTTTGATCTTCATGAGTCCTAAGATTGGCTTCCTTTAATACATCGATAATGTTCTTCACCCCTTCCTTAAGTTTAGGTGGTTTGTCTTTAGAATATTCAACTTTTTGAGAATCACCATCATTTAAAGATATGATTGACATGTATTTATATTAATGAACTCCTCTTTGATCTTCACATATGGGAGAGCACCCTTCTTATCACACATTGTGATGTGATATGGTGATTCTACACTTTCTACATCTTACTCATGCTCCTTAGTATGAAATATAGTATGAGTTCTTTCTTTGAGGACATCTCCACATGAAACTAAGACTTTCGTTTCTCGCCTCATTCTAGAAGGAATCAAACTGGAGAAACTTTTGTGAAAATTAGGATCTTTAGCATAAACATGTTCTTCCATCCTTCTATCATTTCCTTGCCATTTGCATTTCTTCTTTATTGGCCCCAACCTATCAAATACTGAAGTTCTTCTACTTGGGTTAGCGAACCGATCAAACATAGAAACCCTTTTTCTTGATGCTACAGAATCGTCCTTAGGGGTAATGTAGTTGATACACAATCTATTTATAGATATACGAATTAGTGATGGTTGTTTGTAACCAAACCTTCACACAATTGTTTGACAGCATACCCTTTCTCTACCATCATCATCTAAGTAGGATTTAGACAATGGTTTGTCCCTCCTTGTGCTTCAGGTAGGAGCTTCCCTAGCTTAGAGGATTCATCGGGATTGTATCTAGTTTTTGCCAATAACTTATAGGTGTTTAGGTTAAAACCCTCATTCGTACACTTTTCAGGAAATACTTTAAGCGGATCAAGATTAGATGACTTGAAAAAACCTTCCAACGATCTTGAAGGTGACTTGATTACATCAATTTACTTAGTAGGAAAGATCAACCCTCCTAACATATTTTTCTACAATTCAGATGATTTTACTTCAACCTTCATTTCCTTTGGGACATAACGGATAACTAGAGTCACCTTCTTACTTGACAATGCTGCATTAATCTCGAGTACCTTATTCACATCAGAAAATATTAGACTTTTTTCAACTACCAACTTTTCCATTCCCATTCCTTTATCATTCTTCTTTGCAATGTCAACCTTTCTTATAGGAACCACATCACCAACATTACCTCTTTTTGGATGTGTTTCTTCAAGTAAAATTATGCATCTACAAAATGGGCTTCTGTTTCAGTAAAAGGCTCATCGTCAGCAACTACCTTCTTTTGTACTCAATTTTCAAAGTACTTAAAGCATTGATGGTAGGTGGACGTGATCAATTTTTTATCATGTATCCATGGCCTTCCCAATAAGATGTTATATGAGGTCATTGCGTTAATCACATACATCAATACACTTGAAAACATATCTCTCATGTTGACTTCCAGTTTGATAGAACCTATGGCTCTTTTCCCCCTTCGATTGAATCCCTGAATCATAAGATGACATTAAGACAATTCATCCATTGAGATTCCAAGCTTCTTTACTGTGTGAATTTGGAGAATATTAACTCCAGAACCATCATCAATCATAATTCTTTTCACTTTATGCTCGCGTACGTAGCCATCCATATACAAGGGACAATTGTGTGATGTCTCACCCAATAAGAGTTCATCATTAGTGTTCATCATTAGTGAATGTGATCTTTGCATCACAAGTGTTCACTTCTTCAAAAAGAGGATTAACAGGTTCTTTATCTGAAAAGATTAGAGGCAATGATGAGTTTCCTATTGTTTTATCTTCTTTATCAGTATTGTACCATGAGGCCTTGATACCAATATAAGATATTTCTTCACAAAACCAAATCGGCAAGAATTCTTCCAATGTGACTGGGTAACAGGGCTTTGAATGATAATTCTTCTCAATTTCCATCTTTCTCACTTTCTTCTCCGACATTTTCCTTTGGGGTTTTTTGACCATCTTTTCTCTTGTTGATTATTTGCCCAGCTTCTTTTGTGAGATCATCTCACAACGTCTCCATCGAGTTACCAGGATCCATCCTTCATCACCAGTGTGCTCAATAAGGGGTTAACTTTCTTCTAATGATTCCTTCTTCACTATTACTTCATTCATCATAGGAAGAGGCAATGACCTGCTAACATCGACTGGTTCAAAGTTTCCAAATTTAATCATCTTTTATGGGGTTGGAGTTAAGCCATCATCACATTCATGCACTTCAACAAAGTTGCAAAGAAATATGGTATTAAGTGAGCCAAAAGCGACCAATACTTGATTTGAAATTTCCTTCTCATCTTCATGTAAAATCTTTCCTTCGCGGGCCAAGTCTATGACCTTTGTCTTGAAGATAAAAAACTTTTCTATGGGATAACCCAACAACCGATGATATTTGCAGTAGTTTGGATCACTAGTCCTTCTAGCTTCATCCGGACACTTCATTTTAGGTAACTCAAAGAGTTTATTTGAAAGGAGTTCTTCAAAAATTGCTGGGACATCTGAGTCTAAGAACAGATACTCTTTTGGTTGCATCTCCTTTAAAGTTAACTTTTTTCTGGCATTATTCTGGAAAGATGTGGTTTTCACACTTTGCTTTTTACTTAGCTTTGTGATGACCCTCAATGGTGCGGCATTAACATTCATAGCCTCGTTACTTTCAAATTTTGGTATAAACTTGCTCCCTTTCTTCACTTCTAATTTGTCTTTTCCTTTTCAGGGCTCATAAACAGGTGGTCCTTGATTTCCACTTAAGGATATGTTTAAATCTATATCATGAGTGTGTGTGAAAAGTTATTCAAATGACTTAGGTTTGATGCCTTGTAGGATGTAACGAAGTCCCCAATGCGTTCCTTGAATACACATTGCTATCCTAGAAGCCTCACTAATTCTGTCTTTACAATTAAGACTCACGTTCCTCCATCGATTGATGAACTCAATAATGTATTCATCTTCTCGTTGGTGCATATTGGTAAGTTCAACCATACTTACAATATGTCTCGTGCTATAGAAACGATTGAGAAATTCATGTTCGAGTTGTTCCCAACTATCAATAGAACCAGACTCGAGGTTAGTATACCAATCAAATGCATTTCCTTGTAAAGAGCGCACAAACTGTTTTACAAGATAATCTCCATAAGTTCCAGCATTGTTGCATGTTTTAACAAAGTGTGCAACATATTGCTTTGGGTTTTCTTTACCATCAAATTGTTGAAATTTCAAAGGTTGATAACCTGCAGGCATCTTCAAACCATTCATTCTTGAAGTATATGGCTTGGTATATCTGAGAGATGATTTGGAAGAAACATCATACTTGTTTTTAATGGTTTGCATAATAAAGTCCTTCAGTTAGTGAATTGGGATTAACCCATCAGTAGTTACTTGCAGTTCATCAAAAACATCCTTTTTCTTTGCAGATGAATCTCCTTTGTCTTGTTCCATCTGATGCTTCCCAGATGCTTGGCTTGAGCTTTCCTCCATAACACTTTTAACTCTATCTGTCAAATTCACAATCCGATTATCCTGATCTTGCACATATTTTGTTAGGCCTTCGATCACCTTATTCAAACTTGCAAGTTGTTATTCCACAGTTGAGGTGTTAGTCACCATTGCTCACCGATGCTGAAGGATTAAAGTATGGATTTTCCCTCAAACTAAAATCTGAGTAAAATAGTTCACGCAGAGTAATTAGAGCAGACTTAGTGATCAAAGCATGATCATCTTCATGCATGGTGTGGTGCTTAGTCTTAAATGGGTTGAGTCGAGATAAAGTCTTCTAAACGATCTCAGCGATATTTTCCCCTTCATCTAACTCATTAGGAAAAAATGTTGCCCCCTTTGAAGACTGAAGATCAAATATAGAAGTTGATAAGGATGACACTTCAAGTGTTTGTTGTCCTAGTAAGTTTTCTTTGTTCCTACAATGGGCCCCACACTTTCCATAGTAACATCAAGTATGATATCTACTTCCGTGGAAAACTTGGAGTCGGTAGCCTTAGCAACAACAGATTTGGAGTAAAACTTTTTGGATTCCATTTCAGTATTCTTAAATAGGATGATTAATGTGAAGAGATGAGAGGTAGAGAAGGTCCCACTGGGTGTGCCAAAATTTGTAAATGACAAACTTTTCTAAGTAAAGAAAACAATAATCGAGACAAAAAATTTGAAGTAACAAAATAAAATATTTTATTTCAAATGTAGTAAGTGTACAATCTCTATGATAATCCTCTGATTCTTCAAAGTAATATAAACTTGGACTTAAACTTGATTTGAATTCAAGAGCTTGAGTAGCTTGATCTTGAATCTTCTTCTTCGGACTTGAATTTGGATGTTAATTCGTCACAACTTGGCTGGTTGCCACGAACGATGAATAAGTAACTTGATCTTGAACAAAATTTCCTTCGCTCTTGATCTTGACCTTGATATTAAGCTTGATAGCTTGAAACTTATAACTTGTAGAGAAATTATGGGTTTTGATCCACGAGCTTTCTTCTTGCTTCTTATTTATCCAAAATCCTCCCTTTTGTGAGTTATGAGGACCCCTATTTATAGTTGGAAGGGCAAGACAATTGTGTGATTTGATTGGTTGGTTTGACATTGACCAATCATACTCTTTTGATGAAAGCTCTGATTTGATTGGCTAGAACATGTCACCTGCACACGTGGCATGATTTTAGTGGCTCATTTTATTTAACTTGGATTGCCACATAATATCGACACATGTCATGCTTTTAGTGGCTCATTTCATTTAACTTGAATTGCCACATAATATTGACAATGTCATGCTTTTAGTGGCTCATTTCATTTAACTTAGACTGCCACATAATATTGACATATGTCATGTTTTTAGTGGCTCATTTCATTTAACTTGGATTGCCACATAATATTGACATATGTCATGCTTTTAGTGGCTTATTTCATTAACATGGATTGCTATCTCATATTAAATTAAACCCATGTTTTTGATATTAAATGATTAATCCAATTATATTAGTCACATTATTTAGACTATTTTCTTAAATTTAATATAGTCCAAATAAATATTTAAATTTAAATTTAATAAAATTTCAATAATCACAATATACGTTACTAAAACAATGAATTTAAGTAATAAGTTGAAAGCAAACCGCTATCATTGCCTTAAAAGTAGATTCAAGCATGAAAAATCACATAAAAAAATAGTTAGAACACTCCAAGCTCCATCATAAAGTTTTTTCGGCTATTGATTTCAATTGCAGGCCCCATCAATATTTCAAGCATGAAAAACTACATAAAAAAATAATTAGAATAAATTTTCAATAATGATGTTGAGTTTTGAAATAATTGAATAAAGTTTGTTCCGAAAGGGATTGGGAGAAGCATAAACGAAAAAATAAAAACATCAAATAATAATGTTGAGTATAAAGAATTAGAAGCTGGCCTTATATAGACGCCAAAATTCTGAGATAGCATTAATTAAGACTCTATCTCTATTCCTTCTATCAAAATAAATTATATTAGAAAAGAGAAAAAAAACACAATACCTCGAAACTTTCATACCTCCCTTTCCTTTTATACAAATTATTTGAAAAGTAAATTGTGCAAATTTTTTAAATGGAAATAATTTAAAAAAAATAGTACATGACCATCATATTTAACTATCTATAATTGTCACATCCCTTTTTTGCCTGAAGGAATCGAGTCGAAGAATTTTTTCAATTAAAGTGACAGTTTTGAATAGGGATTAGTTTATTTACAGAGTCACCACTTGGAATTGAGTTATGGTGTTTCAAGTCACTTTTTTGAATCCCTAGTTAAAAGGAAATGACTCTTTATTATGATCTGCGGAAACAGAAGACCGGATAAGGAATTTTGTTGACCGAGAAAAAGCTGTGAGACACCCCTCGAGTCCCGTGATTCTAGCACAATCGCTTTTAATTACTTACACTTAACTCAAACTATTTAGAGAAAATCATGTTAAGGCCTGAATTCACTTATTTATATTATACCAAAATTTGCTTATTATCTCTTATTAAATAAATCGATAAAAGTTAATTTTAGAAAAATATTTGTTAAGGTGCATTATTGTTTCCTTGAATTTTTAAATGTCTCAAAAGATGCGTACGCCGCATTCTTAATTGAAATGAATAGTTTAAAAGCCTAAACTTATCTAGCGCTAAAGACATGCCTACTTGGAGTACTACTTAACCTTAAGCAAAATTTAATTAAATAATTAATTAATTTAACAACAATAATTATCTAGATTTATTTATAATGACAAATAAATAATAATAATATATATCTATAATATATTAAAAGTGTGAAGGGTCTTAGAAATGTTGTTTGAACTTTTTGACCTTCATTAAAATACTTCACTTTAGACAAAATCGTCTTTTCACCATTTTTTTATCATTTAAATTATATTAAATATTAACCATATCACCAAAAAAAAATAAAACTTTTCCTCACAAAAATATAATTTCTTTTCTACTATCTACAAAACCTAATCATATTCAGAAACCAAAAAATAAAAAGGCAAAAAGATCTTCCTTCCATAAAAAAATAGTAATTCAACGTGTGAAACTAAAAAGGAAAATATAATAATACAAAAATTGTGATTAAAAATAATTTCCACCCCTAGACGTGAAACAAAAAAATATAATAATAAAAGCCCAAAAAATCCATCTCATCTTCTATCAAAATTGTGTTAACAATTAATTTTAGTTATAACTTTTTTTGGTTTGACTATTTAATTTAAGTAAGAATTCATAATATTTAACACTTCTAAATCAATTAAAATTTTACCCTATATATATATATATATATATATATATATATATATATATATATATATATATATATAAAGTCTACAATTCTATTTAACTAATATTTTGGATAAAAAACTAGTAGAAACATACCTCTACTTCTACTTTTTCTTCTTATTTTGTTATTAATTCAAGTTGTCGTTTTTTGTGTGTATTCATTATTATCATCTTCTCCGTCTTTCTTTATTCTTTTTCGTTAATAACTTTAAAGATTTTATATAAATTATGATTAAATAATTAATAAGACAATGAATTCTTCTTTTTTGATAATCTCTCATGTTTCTTTTTCAATAAAAATTTTTTTTATCAAAAATTGAAAGAAATAAGCAAGTCGTCACCGAATGAAGTAGTCAAAAATATCAAAGGTTTGTCTCTTTTTTTTTCCCTTCCTTTGTTTAACTGTGACTTTTTTTAGTTATGTTATTTAAGTATTTCTTTATTATTATAGTTGAATCTTTGATTAAAGTTGTTAGTTGAGTTCTAAATATAAGGGTTATAGTAAATGTTGAATCTTGATATGCATAAATGAACATATAAATTTAGGATTATAGTTGAATCTTTCAATTTTGAGCTTACTAATTAAGTCGAATCTTTCAATTCTGAGCTTACTAAATCGAGTTTAATCTATCTACCTACTATTGTAAAATCCTAAATATAAATGTTAGTTGAAAAAAATATCTTCTGAGAAATCTTCTCAATATCAAAAATTATTGAGAAATTAATTGGGTCGAACAGATTAGTTGATGAAGCTTCTGAAGAAGCTGACAAACCTAAACAATCCAAACGAAAGGATAATTGTGTTGATATGAAATTAGAGAAGATGAAATAAGAGATTAAGAAGATTAAAGAAAGAGAGAAGAGGTGATAGAGAATGGCTCGAGGAAGGACTAAAGAGAATATACTCTTCTTTATAAACTTTCTTGTGTTTAAACTAATATATATATTTTTTGATTGACTAATTTCTACTTTGGATAATAACTAAAAGTCATCCTAATATCAAGATGCTAACAAACAAAAAATGTAATAAATATTTTGAAACACCGCCATGCTTTTTATATTTTGAATGATTTTGTAAAATTAAACTCACTAAATTGAGATACACGCGCAAGGCATGTATATCTAAACTAGTAATAATAATAACAAGAAGAAGAACAAGAAGAATGCACCAGTTTGATACTTGAAATAAAAGAAGAATGCACCAGTTTGATACTTGAAATAAAATTAATATTGTTGGATTTTAAACAATAGACAGTGACCGTTATTTAATTAAATTTAAGTAGCTTATATAGAATATAATTTTTCCCTTTACTATATAATTGCAATTTGAAACCCAAAAATTATATACATATAAAAAAGTAATGCTCTTAATTATCAGAACCAACCAATTGTAGGGGGATGCAGATAACTTGGGTAACTTAAATAGATCTATTATAGCTCTAATGGATCTATTTTTATTTGTGCATGGATATTTTTTAACTTCTCCAAATATTTTTATTTTTAGTTTATTTATTTTAATTTTATTAATGTTCATATCTTGGGGGGAGGGGGGGGGGGGCGATTGGATGTAATATTCTTTAGTTTTTCCTCTTAGTCTTTGTAATTCTTATATATTATTTTGGAGGTATTCTAAATATTCTATATCTTTTGTTCTAAAATATTCAATTAAATTCTCTTTCATAAGTATTTTTGTTAATCTTATTTCTTCCATATCTTGTCTCCAATGTTGGTATTACATAATGTTGATAATTACATAATGTTGGTATTGCGTTCATCCCAACCTGAGTCGTCGATCGATCACTCCGAGTTGAAATGATTATTATTAACTCATTATCAAGATAATACTTAAATTGATTTAGCTAGAACTAGGGGTGGGTTCATGTGGTCAACTAAAACTTCAATTGAGTCTTTGGTAATTGCATCATATTTGTATTTCATTCCTCCCGACCTGAGTCATTGATCGATCACTCTGAGTTGAAACAATTCTTCTTAATTAATTATAAAGCTAATACCTAAAATTCATCAGTGTTCGCATTGAACTTAATACACTTTAGTATGATGAGGCAGTTAAAAATTATGTATATCTTTTAACATTTTAAAAAATAATTAAGATCAATTCGGACCAAATTAACATTTTCAAAACTTGTCAGTCTTTTCCAAAAGACAAATCAACCCATATAAATCATCTAATTATGAAAAAAATATTTCATCATTTCAAATCTCGACTTATCACTTTTTTTCCTCTCTCAACAATACAGAGAACAACTACTCAACTAATTGCTTAACCCCTCACAACAGATCAATTTTCTTCGTATTTTCGACCACATAGGTGTTATTTTCAACTTTATTCTTGCTTGTATCCGTCATTTTGTCTGTTTTTGTAGGTAACAGAGTTTGAGAAGAGTTCTATATTTGTTATTTTTTCTAAAAATTATGGAATTTAAGTTAATGATGAAAAAGAAGACTTTTAGATGTACTATCTTTGAGAATGGATTTACAATTTTGAGTTTTGATGGTAAAATTGTAGGAAGAACCCGAGAAAATCCTAGTTTTTATTGTAATGTTCTGTTGACTGTCGTGGCATTGGTGGTGGTGGTTGTTGGTAGTGGTGTTGGTGGTCATGGTGGTGGAACTGGTGGTTTTTTTTTTATGGATGTCACTGGTGGTGTTAGTGGCATTGGTTGGTGGCGTTTGTGGTGGATGTTGGTGGTGTCGGTGTTGGTGATGTTTGTAATGTATTTTTTAAAATTTATCTATACATCAATTGCAATGTGATTTTTATTTTTTGTTGTTTGTAGGTAAAACATGTCTCCCAAAAGAAAACAGAGTGAAAGTAGATCAACTTATGACCACCTAACAAAAAAGGCTACAGTATAGAGACATTCAGAGGAGCTTCCTGAACAATCTCAGCTAGGGAATACTGAAGCTAAGGAAAGATATAAAAATGACATTAAGGGAGATGGACAAGGGTTTGTAGATGGTGATGAGGAAAATGAAAGTGAGGAGAAAGAAGAAGAAGAAGATAAACAAGAAGAGGAGGAAGTAGAAAGTAAGAAAGAGAATGATCATCAGCATAATGATAATGCATCACCAACGGGGCGTGAATTAAGATCGAAATCCCAGCATAAGGCTATCAAAACTATTAGTATTGATAGGTTTCAAGATACGATGCTGATAGATTACCCTGTAGAACTATCTGGTAATTTTGTACTTAAATTTCAATTGGGGAAACCTTTTGATGAATTTAGGAAAACTATGAAGAATGAAAACATAGACAGACTTTTTAAGAAGAGTTGTTTTGGATACTTTCTTGAGCTACCTGAGGACCACCCCTCCTATTTTTAAATGAGCATGGTATATGGTCTTCTCGAGTGCAGGATCAATTATGTGGGGGATGATAAAGATTCGAAGGAGGGTGAAAAAAAAATGGATGAAATCTGGATCAACTACTATGGCATGTCGATTTATTTTGGCTTGAAAGAGTTTTTATGGTGACGGGCTTGAGATGCGATCATCCAGAAGAACCTTTAACCAATGAAACACCACGGAAAAGGTCCTAGGAAAGTAGGATAGCCAAACTACCACCATCAAATAGAAGGAATACATTATCCCAGCATACACCCACCAAAACTAACTAACACAATGGAAAAATAGATGGGTTGGGAGTTTGAAGCCATTCATCACCTCTGAAAGCAGGTCAAGGATTACCCGAAAGATGTTTCTCGTACAAGGATCCTTAGGTGGTTGGATGCAAAGAGCAACATAAGAATTAAGGAGGCTGATCTCTTTAACCCTCTAGATGATGCAGTACATCTTCTTTCGAGTAAAATAATCTGACTTAAAGAAAGATATTGAAACAGATATGCCATATGTTGCAACAAATGGGTTATCTATTGCAATATAGTGCTCATCCACTGCAATTGGTACAACAGATGGGTAATCTATTGCGATAGATGATTCATATTTTGCATCAGATTACCCATCTATTGCTTTGGTTCTCTAAACCCAACTCAACAGATTACTCATCTACTATAAATTATACAACAGATGGGTAATTTGATACAACATATTGTTAATATATTGTAACAGACAGATCAACTGTTGCGACAGAAAGGTCATCTATTGCATAATTTGTCTGTGCTAACATGTAAGCTAACCGACTGCAAATTATTATATGATTTAAATGTATCTGTCTTTTTTATAGATTATGCATCCATGGATCATGCCTACTGAGCAGGAGTTGGGGATGACTTCTTTTATTAATCTAGGTCTTGTTGATATAATAGCAGACCCAACTATGGAGTTAATGAAGAATAAATTAGCTGGAGAAACAACCATAAGAAGAGAAGTTAGGCAAGGTGATCCTAATGTTGAGGCTCTTCATAACCAACCTACTACAACAAATTCGGGTGTTTCTTCTGGGGGTGTTGCTGGTGGAGTTGTTAATGTTGGTGGCAGGCATACTAATGCAACTATTTGTCTTAATGATGAGCATGTTGATGATCAAGAAAAATAAAAATGTTTGAAAACACCCCTTTTACAAGTCTCTCTCACCCTTACACAAGTCTCTCTCACCCTTATACCGGTCCCTCTCATCCTTCTTTACTGTAACACCCCAAGGTTTTCTAACTAATTTCATCCCAAGAATGTTAAGTATTAGCTTTTAATTTCATCCATCGATATAAGATTCGCCAAAATCTGATAACTGGGCAAGAAGTTAGGACTATTTCAAGTTCTCATCGTAAAACAGCATCATATTAGACAGTGGCGCACCGCGTTACAAGAGATAATGGCATTTGTCAAATTCCAGTAGGATTCTGCAATAGTGGCAGGTCACGCCAAACTTCCAGTTCACAAAGAAAGTAGAAACGCGATGGCTTCGCATTGCGCCATCCCTCAGTTTCCCAACTGTCGAATTCCAATGAAACGGTGCGATAGCGCCATGTTGCGCTAGGGGTCCAGTTTGGGAAATTTTCATTGAAATTACAAGATGCATCCAGGGTTAAAAGGGTCAATTTCTCACCCCTATTTAAGCCCTTTTAACATGAGATTCAGCTATTTGTAACCCAAAATATACTTTCTTCTCTCAAAAAAAACCTCTTAAGAATAACCTAAGGCTTTTCATAGAAGATTCAAAATCAAGAATTCTCTTCGTCAATCTTCGCTAAACCAAGAACTAAGGTATGTTTAGTGTTAATTATGGATTTCTTCCATCCATGAAGCTCAAGAACCTTATTTTGTCTGTAACTTATGGTATTTATGTTGTGGATTATTTGTAACCATGTTGTCGATGTTGATTGATTTCAAAGTTAGAATCTTTATATGTTTCTTTTTATGATATTATGTTACCATGCAAGATAAAATCCATGAATTTAGTTCCTTATGATATGTAATTTGATGATTCCACCTATGCCCTAAATTATGCATGCAAGGTGTTTGATAAAATACTTGAAAGAAAAGAAATCATGTCTTATAGCTCCAAACATAAACTAAATGTGACATGCTTGTCATCCTCTTATGTTTAAATGATTTTCATGCTATAATTATGAAATATATATGTTGTCCGAATGCCCATGATATTAGAACATGAGATTATGATATGATTATAAGCACTCCCGTCCATGTTAGATAGTATGATAACCATGCACTTCATGAAATCCCCAACTTATTATGTTATGTATTATTGATGTTGGTCATGTATTCAAGAACATCATGCCTTGTCAGTTGCTCTCTATCGAGTCCTGGGGGTACTTGTACCTGATAATTTGGTTGTATGCCTAGAGCCAACGTCATGTTTTCAGGATTTCCCCAGTCAAGTTATGATCCATAGAATTCAATCAGTCATGTGACTCAGGAAATCTCAGTAAATCTCAGTCGGTTATCAGATCTAAATAATATTCCGTCATTCAATAGAATTCAGTTAATTCAGTTCAGTTCAGTTCAGTAATTCATGTTCAGTGTCTATTCAGATTGGAGTAGGAATTAGCACCAAGTAAACCAAAGGATGGGAACTCACCTGATATATAAGGGTATGATTCTTAGAAGTAATCCTTGTGTTCCTGAACTATGTAGCCAGCATAGGTTGAGACATCATAGCCTGCTATATGAGGTGGCTTAACCTTTTATGTGAGGGTTCCACCGTTCTCACTAGAGTTACCTGTTATACGATGGTTACTCACAGATTGTCCATACAAGTTGCACGGTATTGACACCTTTTCAATTAGGGTTACAGATTGGACCCCAACTCAGCCATAGTAGCGTATTAGGGGCATGTCGGTTAGATGACTACTTCCCACAATTTCAGTTACAGAATTAGGACTGTTAGATACAATTATTCAGTCTCAGTAATAGAACTCAAATAGTTCTATAGAATTCAGGACTATCAGATACAGTCAACTCAGAATAGTACGAAACTCAGTTAGTTCCATCAGATTCAGGACTGTCAAAAATAGTCACTCATGTTATCAGTTACACCAGTCATCAGAACTTAGTTATCAGTCATGCTAGTTATCAGTAAATTTATGTTATCATAATCTCAGATATAGTTATTATGTATTCATGCATGCATTCCCACGTTCATGTTATTCAGTCAGTTAGTATAGTGCATGCATATGAACCCTTTGCATTCAGCCTACCTCACATGCATACCAGTACATTCAAAGTATTGACGCATTTGCGCTATGGTGTCTTATACCATAGGTTCAAACACACGAGCTCCAGAGCATCAGTAGCATTCTAGTCTCAGTCGTCAGAGTTAGCAGTAAGTCCTCATCTTTTGAGGACATAATTATTTCTTTATTATCTCATTAATTAATTTATTAGTTGGAGTTAGTTGGGGACATGTCCCATTAACTCCATATTCAGACAGCTCAACCAGTTAGAGGTTTTTCAGACTATCATGTTCAGTTAGTTATTTCAGTTATTTTAAGTATTTCATACCCCATCTAGATGTTATATTATAGCAGATTTGAATTTTATGGCCTTTCAGTTCATGTTTCTGCATTATACAATATATGATACAGTATACAGACTCAGATATCAGTCATGGGTTAACTTATGGTCCTTCGGGGTCATGAGAACCGTGTAGCATTTCGGGTACTAGATTTGGGGTGTTACAAACTTGGTATCAGAGCCTAAGGTTCAATAGAGTCCTAGGAAGTCTGAAAGTCGCATCTAGTAGAGTCTTTTGCATGGGTATGTTGCGCTCCACACTTATGTACAGGAGGCTATGAGATGTTTTAGGAAGAGTTTCCCTTCTTTCAGTATTCACGTCGTGCTAGTGAGCATAATCTTAAGTCAATCTCTTAGTCTAATCCCTTTCTTCTATAGAACATACCTCTTAAAAAAAGAAATGGGAATCAGTCAGCCCCTCAGCCCAAAGAACCTTTGGGCAAACATGTTTCTCATGCAGAGTTTAGATCTGCATTCACTACTCTTTCTCAGTCAATTGCTGCTCAGAATTAACGACCAACCATCATTTCAACGAACCTAATGGCCAATTTAGCTACAGCCAAGATTTGGGACTTCACCCAAATGAATCCTCTATCCTTCCTGAGGTTTAAGTCAGACGAGGACCCTCAGGAATTCATTGATCAAGTTCAGAAGGTTACTGACATCATAGGGGTTACCTCGAGTGAGAGTGTTGAGCTAGCTGCATACCAGTTGCAGGATGTTGCTCGCACTTAGTTTAATCAGTGGAAGTCAGAAAGGCCAGATGATGCAGGGCCTATCGAGTGGGAGGATTTTGTCACCGCATTCTTAGATAGATTCTTTCCCCAAGAGCGGAGAGAGTCTAAGGTGTTAGAATTCATCAAACTCAGGCAGGACAACATGAGGGTGAAAGATTATTCTCCTAAGTTTACTCAATTAGCCAGATATACTCCTCATGTAGTTGAAGACAGTAGGACCAAGATAAGTAAGTTTGTTTCTGGGGTGAATGATAGTGTGGTCAACGAGTGTAGATCTGCGATGTTGAGTAGTGACATGACTTTAGCCAGGCTTATGACTCATGCTCAGCAGATAGAAGAGCAAAAGATTAAGATGAGGGAGAAGTAGAATAAGAGAGCAAGGACAGCTAGTTTTAACTTTGCTCAGCCCAAATTAGAAGGAGAAAACCATTCTCTATTTCATCCTAAGTCATCAGTTCCAGCTCCTTCTTTGGTTAGTGCTCCAGTTCCTAAGTTTGGGGATGGTAATAAAGATAGAGCGCCAGGATCTAAGTCTCAGGGCAGTGTTAGCAGTGCTCACACCTATCCTCTTTGCCAAACTTATGGCAAACACCATCAGGGTATTTGCAGAGCTGGTAGTGGTATTTTTTTTGGATGTGGCAAGCCTGGCCACAGAGTCAGAGACTATCCTCAGGCAAGTCCTCAGGGTCAACCGAACCATTCCTCAGCTCAGTTCGGTCACCCAAATTAGTAGGGTTCTACCTCTAGTGCTACTAGTGGGCAATGTCTAAATAGACTTTATTCTCTCTAGTCCTGGCAAGATCAAGAAAATTCTCCTGATGTGGTTATCGGTACGTTACAGATCTTTCATGTGCATGTTTATGCTTTGCTTGATCCAGGATCCTTCTTGTCTTTTGTAGGTTTATTTATAGAAGGCAATTTTAGAATCAGTCCCAAAATTCTAGCAGAGCCCTTTTTAGTCTCTACCCTAGTGGGTAAAACCATCATAGCCCAGCGGGTATACAGGAACTGCCCTATTATGATATTTTAGAAAGTCACTTTAACAAACTTAGTCGAATTAGAGATGACTTATTTTGTTTTCATTCTCGGCATAGATTGTCTTCATTCTTGCTATGCCACAGTCGACTGCAGAAACAGAATAGTTCAGTTTCAATTTCTGAATGAACCCGTCCTAGAGTGGAAGGGTAGTGTATCCGCTTTCAGAGGTCAGCTTGTTTTCTAACTTCGGGCATGAAAAGTGATATCTATGGGATGTTTATACCATCTTGCTCATGTTAAGGATTCTAGTTCTGAGACTCCCAGTTATAAGTGAGTATTCAGATGTTTTTCCCGAAGATCTTCCAAAAGTTCTTCCCGAAAGGGAAATAGACTTTGGTATTGATCTTCTTCTAGTTACTCAGCCTATATATATTCTGCCATACAGAATAGAACCTACAGAGCTTAAAGAACTGAAAGAGCAGTTAAAGGATCTCTTATATAAGGTATTCATCAGGCTCAGTGTGTCCCCGTGGGGTGCACCAGTCTTATTTGTGCGCAAGAAAGATGATTCTCTCAGAATGTGTATAGATTACCGTTAACTCAATAAATTTATGGTCAAGAACAAGTATACTCTCCCCAGAATTGATGACTTGTTTGACCAACTTTAGGGTGCCAGCTATTTCTCTAAGATAGACCTCAGATCAGGCTACCATCAGCTCAGAGTCAGAAAATGTAACATTCCGAAAATAGCTTTTCGTACTCGGTATGATCACTTCAAATTCCTAGTTATGTCCTTTGGTATTAACAGTGCCCCAGCAGCTTTCATGGACTTGATAAACCGTGTGTTCAAGCAGTACTTGGATATGTTCATCATAGTCTTCATACATGATATTCTGGTCTATTTTCTCAATGAGCGTAATCATGTAAACCATCTCAGAATTGTACTTCAGACTCTCAGAAATCATCATCTATTCGCCAAATTCAGTAAGTGCAAATTTTGGCTAAGGTCAGTAGTGTTCCTTGGCCATATCATTTCCGGTGATGGCATTAGAGTAGATCCTCAAAAGATCGAAGCAGTAAAAAACTGACCTAGATTTGTCTCTCCATCAGATATCAGGAGTTTCTTGGGTTTGGCTGGCTATTACAGATGGTTTGTTAAGGGATTTTCATCTATTGCATCCATTATGTCCAGATTGACTCAGAAGAAAGTCAAGTTTCAGTGGTCAGATCCTTGCGAGAAGATTTTTCAAGAGTTGAAGAGTCGACTCACCTCTGCCCCATTCTTAGCTCTTCCAGACGGTGCAGATTGTGTTCTATAATTAATTTCTTCGTAGAGCCAACTTTGTTTTTCTCTAACTCTTTGAATATATTCTAGCATTTCTTAATCTGTATAATAACCGCACATGTCTCGCACATGAAACGTTTGATCATTTAAAATTAAATAATATCTATTGCGGAGATTTTAATGAAGTGTAAAAGTTTAAATCACTTTTCAAAGATTCTTCACACTTCAATATATTAATGTAAAAATAAACATATATTTTAGTTTAAGCATATATATATTTTACCACCAAAAGTTCTAAGTGCTTGATAGATCACCACTTTTGCGTTTGTCATGTGGTTATACTTTTTATATATATTTAAAATATTTTCTTATTTTTAAAGTCAAGGTCTGGTTATTTTTTATTTTTATATATTTTCTTATTTTTAACGTCAATTTTTTACAAAACCATTGATTACATTTTTATTATGTGCTTAAAACTTTTAAAAATTTGGCATTTCTTAAATTTTTCTTATTCTAGCGCTTTTATATTTATTCTAGATTTTAAAATTTTCTTAAAATCAAATTTAGTTTAATTAGAATTCTTAAACTAATGAAAAAAAATTAGTTTTTATTAATTCTGATGATTTCTGATAAGGAAGATTTTATCATAAATATATTTAATTAATTTTCAACTCTTAAATATTAAAAAAAAATAGTGAAACATGATTTTGTCTAAATGAAAGTCTTTGATGAAGGGTGAAAAGTTCAAACGACAATTTTAAGGCCTTTCACACTTTTAATATATTATAGATTATAGATTATAGATTATAGATTATAGATTATAGATTATAGAGAGATTAGAGATTAGAGATTAGGAATGTGATGACCCAAACTAAAATTTTATTGGAAAAATATAGAGCATAACAATCTTAAGTCTTTAATTAAGCCACATAACAAAACTTTAAATAAATTAAGTGAGATAGCAAATATAACACTACTTTCAGTGAAGTCAGACGACTACCCATATGCAGTTATCAGGTGTAACTCGTCCCTTTTTCACAGTTCAATATTTATCCCACTTTCTTTTTTATTTTACCTCTCTTATTATCTTAATTTTTCTTCTATCTTTTAAATTTCAAATTCTATAATTTTTTTAACATAAAATCGTATTTCAAAAATAAGGTAGCCATTAATTTTAGCTGTTGCATGTTATCTCTTACTAAAAATACATCTAAAAGTATATTTGCATTTCTCTTTACACTGATATCATCCTCTTTCATAGTTTAAGTTAGAGTTTTCGGTATTGTGGAGGTCTGCTCTAATGGCAAAATACAAATCATCTAGAAGATCTAATAGAGGTATATCATATAGATTTAGTTTCTTACAATCCCATCATTTAGTTTGGGACTCTCTCGATACAAATACAAATGGAGGATCCACCCCTATATAACAACCAAAATTAGTGATCGTAGAAGAGATGAGAACCTTGAATCCTAATGAACTAGTGCAAACGGCACAAATTCTGGAAGCAACAGGCTTGAAAAAAAAAACATCTTCTCCAAACCCCCAAAATATGCAAAATCAGTAATTAAAAAAAGTCAGAGAAATTAAAGAAACTAGCAAAATTTCACGTGTAAAAGGTGTAAAGACTTTTGAAGATGATTCTAAATGAGATGGAGAAGAAGAGATGTTTTACTTATTGAAATTTGTAATTTGTGTATGTATTCAGTATGTAAGATTCTTCTCTGTGTGAATTTTGTGTATGCATTTTTGCTATTCTTAAATGTACTGTATATGTATTTAGCATATATAAGCCTTATATATGCATGTTTTTTGAATTAGATCTAACTGTTGGTTAATTGTCTATATATGTTCAGAATAATGTTGTTGTATATATAGTATGGCTCATATAAACGTATTACATGCAGAAGTTCATTTACATTTGTATATATACAATTAGTTTGTATTTGTATTTTATAAATCTTATGCTTAGAATTGATTTTATATACGAATACATATAGCTGTCATTTTTACAGAGCCAAAATTTGAAGTCTTGCTGGTGAGGTTTGAACCCACGCCTATGGGCCAAAGAAGACTTAACACTAACTCAACCACCATTGGGCCAAGCAACATTGTTTGACAGTTGGTTCGCAGTATTTAACAATATACACATATTCAAAATTTAGTAGTATAAATATAGGGTCAACGTAAAAGCTACTAGGTTCGCCCGAACCCCCGTAGGGTACTGTAGCTCCGCCCCTGTATATGTGTTGTTATATAAATAATGAAATTGTGCAAACTTTAAGGGCTACATTATTGGGAGACCAGTACAAGTGCTTTCGTGACGAGAATATTTTTGGAGTTTTAACAAAGAAGAAGCATTGTTATGTCCTCGCACAAATATGCAAAGGTGTTATGGCACTAGAGGCTAAGAATAGTCTTGTTGATGTCATAATCATATATGAAAATAGAATTATTGTCACAACCCAAATTATCGAATTGTGAGGGCACCTACTCTAATCCACCTAGATAAAAAATCCGTTACATCCCTTTAAGAAATCAAGTCGAAGTCCTTAATTAGTTAACAAAACAATTTTTATTACAGAAAAATTCTTGTAAAACAGTAAGTAATTATAACTATCCTAGGATCTAGTCTAAATAGGTACAACAGTTGCTAATAGAAATAAGGCCTGAATACAAATTTTACCATGAACGAGAGGAGTGAGAGCAGATGAAGAGTCACTACTGCAAAAGCCAAGAAACCAACACTAATCCCTACAAAATACTATACCTCGAAAGGGGTATAGTAAGAATAGCATTAGTACATACTACACGTATAGATAAGCCTCAAAGATCGACTCAAAATGGATTACAAAAATATACATAAATAAGCAGAGAAAAGCATGCATTCTTTTAACTCATTTCCCAACCCTCAAATGTTCCCTTCTACCTTTCTTTTATCTTCTAAAGTCGAGGTCCTAATAATTCACCTAGCATACCTGGAGAAGAACCAATCAGACCTATGACCTGTCCACTCGGTTTTTCAAATATTAGCTCTGATTTATTCCCTTACACCCATCTTACTCTATATCCCGCTAACATGGAGATCTTTAATCAATCTAAACCACTTTGTTAAATTCACCACCGAAGGTAATATAACAAGTCGAGCCTCAATAAGAAATACAAGCCAATTTTAAGCGGTCAAGACTTAACAGAAATACAATGCCACAAGTTTATACACACTCAACCAATATACACGTTTAGCACACCCAGTATCAAATAAGCGGTATATGATATTCAATCAACAAGTTAACAAAATTATCACCAAATCAAGTTCATCCAACCTAAGTCAGCATAAGTCAAGAGACAAAAGTCAAGTCAACCATAACCTAGTCAATCCCTTTGACTCTAATAATATCTAAGGCTTCAAACGATGATTCGAATGACAACAATCCCAATTTATATGACAAGCAATTGAACCATATAAAAGTTTCAATTATATCAACATGTAAATATAATCCTTGGTCCTCTCATGGAACCGTCAAACTCACATATCCCTCAAACATTCATGCTATGGGTGATGCATCCATCCTCTAGACATGACCTAGAAGAGATAATTTTTGTTCATATACTAAATTTCAAATATAAGTGTCTATCAACCTTTTTTCACCAATATACCGTGTGAACATTTCAAATATCAAAACATTCTATATTTAGCAATAAGATAGGTCAAAATCATATATTAATGTAAAAATCATTTGCATTGACCATACCAAAAACATGTACAAACAAGCCCTATTATAAAGTAGTTAACATGCACATATAGCACAAATGAATTTAAACAACAATACCATCACCTACACTACCATTTATGGCCTTAATCACAACACATCCATAACATTAGGTCCTGAAAAATACAGTAAAGATTACCACCCTAGATCATCCAAAAACTACAACAAAGATTACATGGTTCTATCTCTTTTCTTAAGATTTAACTAGTAAGCGGTAATTCGTACTTTTCACTATCCCAATTATGAGTCTATGAAAGAGAACCATTTATATCAAGTCATAAGTATAGAATGACATGAAAATGTATATAAATAGCCTATAGTAGCATGTTATCCGAATCCTAATAAATTTTAGACGTCCTAACTATGTGCCCGAAGGTCTAGACATGAAATCTCCTTCCATCTACGTTATAATCATGCTCTCTAACTAAGGTCTATATTATAATTAACCTTATCTTACATGAATGTCGACCAGCAGTAGAAAGGATGAGCACATGTGAAATCCAATCTTACCAAGATCCCGGACACGTTAATCCTTGAATATCCATAGGTTTTTACCCATCCATACCCCTTTCTCCCCTTCTTCATGGTTTTAAGATATGAGAGGCAGCCTTAAGGTTTTTGGATTCTCCCATGTTGATTATTTCAATCACTACGGAGAAAAAATAAAACCCGCTGAAGAGGATATTCTGGTCTAAGTCATCCCGCTATATATAGTGGTATGTGCACGCTATAGAGGCACCACTATAATGGAATAAATTTTTCTATAAGGGCATGAAGTTAGTCCAACCTGTAATGCCCAAAACTTTTTCTAGTTCAGTTCACCTCCTAGTGCATGTATAAGAGGCTTAGAACCTTAAAATTTCACTAAGTGTTGGAGACTTAGTCATATTTTTGGCCTCTTAACTTCGAGGACTTTTAAATTGGCCTTCCAAACCCTACGACATAAATTTTTGAGTTAATTCATATACAGGGGTGTAAGGAGCATTTCTCGAGAAAGTTTTGGATTTTTCAAATGAGAATTGTGTCACTTTTAGATTTCGATTCCAGAACCTCATCGCGATAGTGTTGCATCGCGATGGGTATAGCAATGGGCACCTCATCACATTGCGGTGAAGGTGTTTTTATCAAGTTCTTGATTTATAATTTAGTGCATTTGTCATGATCTTTATCCTAGTGTATGAAGTGCTTATTAGGTGAAAAATGTTCACAGAAATCACTTAGAGCAAAGTTCAGCTAAGAGCCTTTGATTCATCCTAAGTTTGATATTCGACTCTATAAGGATAAAATTTGAATGTGTATAACTTTTGATATACGAGAAATTTTTCAGCTCAGCTCAAGACCCACTAAATTGTAGATAATTGAATTAGCTTTCCAACGATACCAATTTTGCCTTAATTCGATACCCGAACGAAAAGTTGTGATCATTTTCGTCAGAACCAGTAGCTCACCGCGATTAAAACACGCTGTGATGAGCCTTTAAAACTCAATTCGGGTAAAAATTTAAATGTCTAAGGGGCAGTTAAGTCTTTTTTCCTCAAGCCAAGTCATAAAAACACGAGTTAAGACATCGGTTTAAGCATTATTTGCCCATTCTCCATTTTTCTCTCCAAAAAACCCTAACCTAATCTCAAGAACATCAAATTCAATTCTCCCTCTTCAATAAAAATCAAGAATTAAGATCCCCAATCCAAGAATCGAAAATCTTTTAAGATCATCTACAAGGCTTTCAAGGTCAAACTTTCTTCATCAAATCATGTCTATTAAGCTATGTGGGGTTAGGAACAAGGTTATCCTTTCACCCTTGTGCCCAAATATTGATTTTAAGATTTTATTTACTTATTTTGAATTAGGATTCATACCCAAGTATGTATATTCTTGAAGCATGTGATTTCATGAGATTTAAAGATTTTAGAATATCAAGAAGTGTGTATTTTATGCTTTTAACTTACATGATTTATATTATGAATGAGATTGCACTATCTTGACTTATTATTGTTGAAGTATTTAAAGAAACATATTTAGATTGAAGTTTTGATATGAATTGACATGAATTTAAAACATGAGTTTTAAGCCCTAAGTTTGAGTATTGAGATTTCTAGAAGATTTTGCTAGTAAGCATTCTATGACAAGCTTATATTTAGATCTAAAGAAAGAATCTATCTTTTGATCCTCATATAAGATATGAAACCCACACATGTCAATTTTGATTACGATTTAACGCAAATAAATGCATAACTGGTTTTCATTATAAATCCTTTATGCTAATTCACAATGAATTTCCTACAGTATGAGCACTAAGTAATAAGGGAGTAGTATTTAGCACCAAGCGGAAAGTGTGGGTTTATCGCATCCTACTTTCCTAGAACTATGAGTCAACGTAGGTTCAGCTTATTCCCAATATGGATGAAATTACAGATATTGATTACTCAGCTTAGGTTCTATTCCGATGGCAAGGGTAGGATGGCTCTACCCAACATAAGTTTTTCCATATGGGGGACAAGACATTGGATACCATGATAGCTCACATAGTGTATGTCGGTTAGAAGAACCTCCCTAAGACAGAGTAAAAGAAAAACTTTTAGAACTAAGTGTTGTGACTCACAAAGTTTGTTATTATGCTTTAATACTCATGATTATGACTTGACAGCTTTGTTTTATTCAAGCCCTAGGTATGTCATTTACACTTAGCATGCGTTGTTTGAAAATCTAAGTATACATTGAGTTATTGTTTTACTTATACATTCACCCCCATATACTCAATACATTCTAGAAGTACTGATCCATATATATTTATATGTGCTACATTGTCTCATAATGTAGGTACCATTTGTAGCCTACGGATCATTATCAGATAGTTGCAGCGTTTAGCCAGCAGGTTGTGACTTCTCCTATTTTGGGAACTCCAATCAGATTTAGTTCGTGTACCATATTGTATATTGATTTTTCATATGTATTTATTAGTGGTGGTTGGAGGCATGTCTGAACTACCTAAAGTCAGTATAGTAGAGGTTTCATAGATGTCAATCAGAGTTAGTCATGTAATTTCAACTCTCTCCTCAAATTTTTACCAGATTAAAAATTTTATCCGTAATATAATTTCTCTTAGATTTTGTCATGATTATATATTCTCATAGCAGAATAGCTATTTAATATATTATAATTCAGTTTCTTAACAGTATGCCAATTCATGGGTTAACTTGGAGTTAGTTGTGGTTCCAAGCACCGTGCTACGAATAGGGGGTAGTCTCAGATCATTACAAACTTGGTATCAGAGCATAGAGTTCAAGTGTCCTAGAGTGTCTATTAAGCCGTGTCTAGTAAAGTCTTGCGAAGCAGTATGAAGACATCTGTTCTTATCTTTGAGAGGCTACAGGGTATTTAAGAAATGTTTCCCTTCTTCAGGCTCTAGGTCATACTGTAAATTTGTTCTTTTAGAAACTTCTGTCAGTTTGTGTGTAACTCCATAATTCTCTATCCATAACCTTCTGAGATAACCTGAGTACTAGATTCCAATTTTTTCTAAGTTAAATCTCTCAGATATACTATCAGTTACTTCAGAAGTCATACAAGGGGCTTGAGATGAGCTCGCTAGTGTGTTACAGGTGCCTTAAGTTGAAAGTTTATGTCCTCATCGAATTGAGTTGTTCAATTAAGACAAAATAAGATATGTATTCAGACTCCTCATTAACCCTTCAATATAGATAGTGCTCATAAGAGGAGAAAATATGAACCCAAAGTGTAAAATAGAGTTTGTATTCAAGGGATGTTATGACCTTGGGTGTTATGATTTATAAGTGGTAGGCCCTTCTTATAGTTAGAAGTATGGGATTAGAAGTGTAGTGACAAGAAAGGTGGTAATGACGATTGATCGAATGTATATATATGAACTTTTTTATACGATCGAGTTAGTAGTGAGATGATATTCCCCCATGTGTTAGTTTAGTGAAAGGTAGAGAAGGAGTTATTAGTTAAGGTGAATTGTTGTTTACTTGAAGTAGGAATGGATTTTGATGGTAGTTATTGTGTTAGAAAAGTATAGGTCATTAATGAAAGTATTTGGTGGTTGAGTATTGTGAATTTAGGCTTCTTTTGAGGTTGCATGGAGTTAAAGTTATAAAGCTATAAAAGAAATTTAGGTGTATAGATGGGTGAATAGTAGTGATGTGTAGAGGGAAGATGTGCTAATGGATTACAATAAGATCGGCCATACAATCCTATTATCAATTGTTGTTATTATGAGGTTCTAGTATACTAGCGTTTCTTGATGCTTTGTTTTATAGCTTCCAAATGAGAATAGTATGTAAGGTTGGGTTGTAAATCATGTTTAGCACTAGACATTAAGTTTGAACAGTGGATGATCATCAAGGTGGAAGTAATGATTGCTCGGTTAGTGATGTTAGTTATATGGAACTGATCTACTAGGCTTGAATAGTATATAAAAGATTTTAAGTCCATTTATTCATAATTAAGTATGATGTAGAGGTGTGCCCAAGGTGATATGGGTTTGCATTATTTTCTAAGGTTATTAATTATTGTGTGTGGTTAGTAGTACCCTTGAGATGCTAAGTAGGAGGAAGCTAGTCATATAGTATATGGTGTTTTTAATAGCTAAGTTAAGGAGTTATGGATAGATGATGTTGTGCCTTTTTGGTACAGTTTTGATTCTCACGGTTTAGGGAAAAATATAAGTTTAGAGATGTGATATCAATAGGCTATGACAGAAGTATTATCGTTCATTAAAGGTTTGCGATCTATGTTAAGTGTTAGAATCTAAGTTTGGATCTTTAAAGATTGAGCTAATAGAAATAAGAGTTGAAGCTATAGATGGTGTAAACTCCGGGTATGGTGATGCTCATAAAGATTCTAAGTTAGTAAGTATTCAAGTTATTATATGATTACTATTGGGGCTTTAGAAAGATAGAGTTGTATCTCAGAAGGAAGTTTTAGCAGTGGGTTTTACACTTTCAGGTGTAGTCTTTCAGAGTAAGTTTATTATTTACGTGTATTGTTATGACCCAGACTCCAGAGTGCAGTGATTGTAGTCCAGTTTAGAGTTTAGTAAAGAGGTTCCACAGATTAGAATAATAACTTAAAGCTAAGAGGGAGATGATAGAACAAGTAACCAAGTCAAGCTATTATATTGTAGTAGGGATGTCAGTATTTGTGCTTCTGCTATCACAAATTTACTCATGTCTTACATGCCAGTTCCATGATCATAGTTCTTGTGCATGCATATAATAGAGAATCATGTACTCTCCTAATTCCTAGTATGAGGAGTTCCAGTTCATTCAGTAGTACGAATCATGTTCCAAGAATTTATGGACTCCAAACTTAGGTTATACAGCTTATGACTCATGTACTCATGATTTATAATATGTCCAGTTCTAGATACTCACACTACACTCTTAATTATTAGTGAAATAGAGATTTTGCATGTATATCCTCAGTTTTGATCTCTGTAATGAATCTATGTCGTGAATACCGTATTCATCAGGCATCAGTAAAGTGTTATGTTATGCTTAGTATCCCTTCATATTTCATGTCCTGATATTCCAACCTTTCAGTGACCTCCCCTTAGGTCAAGATAGTGATGATGAACAATTGTGTAGATGGAAGAGAGTAAATGTGTCATGTTGGGAAAGATTATTGTATTCTTGTCTTATGTAAGTCTATAAGTTTAAAGGAATATTGAGGTGAAGATTTTTGTGTATGCCTTGGTTAGTTGAGAATTTTTATGCGTGCCTTTCTAAGAATAGTGCATGGAAGTTGTTATTGATAGAGGTATTACAGAATATAAGAAAGATGTTTTTATGGGTTTTTATTTAGAAGTGCATATGTGGTTACGAAGATAGGCTTGAATGACATGTTGGTATATATGAGTGGAAGGGTGCATTATAAGTTAGTGAATTCCTAGTAAGAGGCTAAAAGTAGTTGAAATGGTAATAAGAATTAGTCATGAAATAAGAAGTTGTGAAAGTGCAGGGTGTATTGAATTCATGATTCAGACTAGTATTGTGGTGTTATGTATGCACTTTGTAGATTTGAGTAGGCTTAAACATAGTGAGAGAATTCAATTCAGTTCAGACTTCAGTAGGTAGACATATCAGTGCCCATGTGAAGATTTTAAGTAGCCTCAAGTGACATGTAGTATTGAAATGGAATGTATAGTTGAGTATAAGTTTTCAGCTTAATTCAGTCCGTATAGCTAGCAATTCGGTTTAGTGGTCAGACAAACAAATTTCAATAGTTTTTCCATCTTCCGATCTAGTCTTACTATCTGAATTTTTATGCGTATGGCCATTCCATGAGGTAATTTGTTCGCATACATGTAAGTTGCAGATTTAGTTCAGTCCAAACATTATATTTCAGATTCAGCTATTTAGTCCTAACTCAGTTCATGAGTGTTCAGTGTATAATTTTAGTTTTTCAAGTATTCGAGCTCAAACAGTGTAATACCCCTTGTACGGTCTTAGTCTCGTTGTCTCATGGTTCGTGCTTGAATAAGTCATCACTTCACAATTCTATATGTATGATTGTATCATGAACATCTTAAGTGAGTTCTAAATCTCAGCATGAGTCAGCTTATTATAGTAAGTAAAGTCAAGTCATCTCAGAAATCAGTTTCACGATGAAAGTTTTAATGTTGCAACTCATTTATATCCTTTCTTAGCATACATATCATGTCTACATTTTTTCATACTTCTAAGACTTCAATGAGTTCCTATCCATCATTTGAGGATGAATGTTCCCAGGGGAGAGATATTGTAATACCCTGAACTTTTTCTAGTTTAGTTCAGCTCCTAGTGCATGCATAAGAAGCATAGAACCTATAAATTTCAGTAAGTATTGGACACTTAGTCATATTTTTGTACTCTTAACTTTGAGGACTTTTAAATTAGCCTACCTAAACCTGAGACGTAAGTTCTTTAGTTAATTCATGTTCAAGGGTATAAGGAGCATATTTCGGGGAAGTTTCAGAGTTTTAAATTAAGAATTGGGTCACTTTTAGATGTTGATTCCAAAATCACACCGCGATAATGGTACATCGCAATGGGTATAGCGATGGGCACCTCATCGCGTCGTGGTGAAAGTGTTTTTGTCAAGTTATTGATTTATAATTTGAGTGCATGTGTCATGATCTTTATCCTAGTATGTGAATTGCTTATTAAGTTAAAAGTGTTCATAGAAATCACTTAGAGCAAAGTTGAGCTAAGAGCCTTTGATTCGTCCCAAGTTTGGTATTTGATTCTACAAGGATCAATTTTGAACTTGTATAAATTTTGACACACGTGGAATTTTTCATCTTAAGAGCCACCATATTGTAGATAATTGAATTATCTTTCCAACGATACCAATTTCACCTTAATCCGATACCCGAACGAAAATCTATGATCATTTTTGTCAGAACCAGTAGCTCACCGCGATTAGACCGTGTCACGATGAGCCTTCAAAATGCAATTCGGGTACGAATTTAAATTTTTAAGGGGCATTTAAGTCTTTTCCCCTCAAGACAAGTCGTAAAACCATGAGTTAAGAAATCGGTTTAAGCATTATTTTCCCATTCTCCTTCACTTTTCCCTTGAAGAAACCCTAACCTAATCCCAGGAACATCAAATTCAATTCATCCTCTTCAAGAAAAAACAAGAATTAAGTTCCCTAATCCAAGAATCTCAAGAAAAGCTTTCAAGATCATCTCCAAGGCCTTTAAGGTCAAACTTTCTTCATCAAATCAAGTCTATTAAGGTATGTGGGGTTATGAACAAGGGTGTCCTTTCACCCTTGTGCCCAAATAGCATGATTTTAAGATATTGTTTACTTGTTTTGAATTAGGGTTCATACTCAAGTATGTATATTCTTGAAGCATGTGATTTCATGAGATTTAAAGATTTTAGAACATCAAGAAGTGTGTATCTTTATGCTTTTAACTTACATGATTTATATTATGAATGAGATTGCACTATCTTGACTTGTTATTATTGAAGTATTTCAAGAACCATATTTAGCATGAAGTTTTGATATGAATTGACATGAATTTAAAGCATGGGTTTTACGCCCTAAGTTTGAGTATTGAGGTTTCTAGAAGAATTTGCTTGTAAGCATTCTATGACAAGCCTATATTCAAAGCAAGAATCGATCTTTTGATCCTCAGCTAAGATATGGAATTCACACATGTCAGTTTTGATTACATTTTAATGCAAATATATGTATAAATGGTTTTCATTATAAACCCTTTATGCTAGTTTCAAGGTGGATTTCTTATAGTATGAGCACAAAGTAATAAGGGACTAGTATTTAGCACGTGTGGGTTTAGCGCATTCTACTTTCCCAGAACTACAAGCCAACGTAGGTTCAGCTTATTCCCAATATAGATGAAATTTCATATAGTGATCACTCATCTTAGGCTCTATTCCGATGGCAAAGGTAGGACGGCTCTCCCCAACATGAGCTTTTCCCTACGGGGGACAAGACGTTGGACACCATAATAGCTCACATGGTGTATGTCGGTTAGAAGAAACTCCCTAAGATAGAGTAAAAGAAAAGCTCTTAGAACTAAATGTCGTGACTCACAAAGTTTATCATTATGGTTTACTACTCATGATTATGATTTTATAGTTTTGTTTTATTCAAGCCCAAGGTGAGTCATTTACATTTACCATGCATTGTTTGAAAATCTAAGTATGCATTGAGTTATTGTTTTACTTATATATTCAACTCCACATACTCGGTATATTCTAGAAGTATTGATCCACATATATGTATATGTGCTACATTTTTCATAATGTAGGTATTAGTTGTAGACTACGCATCATAATCAGACAGTTACAGCTTCCAGCAACAGGTGATGAGTTCTCATATTTTGGGAACTCCAGTCAGGTTTAGTTCATGTACCATGTTGTATTTTGATTTTCCATATGTATTATTAGTGGTGGTTGGAGGCATGTCCCAACTACCTAAAGTCAGTATAGTAGAGGCTTCATAGATGTCAGTCAGAGTCAGTAATGTAATTTCAGTTCTCTCCTCAAAATTTATCAAATTATAAGTTTTGTAAGTAATATAATTTCTCTCAGATTTTATCATAATTATATTTTCGCAGAGTAGAACAACTATTTTATATATTATAATTCAGTTGTTTAAAAATATGTCAGTTCATGGGTTAGCTAGGGGTCACTTGTGATTCCAAGCACCGTGTTATGACTAGGGGATAGTCCCAGATCGTTATACAACCCAACTCCATTACGTTCCAAAATTTCAACATACATGGCCCCGAAAATCTTACTAATGAAATCCCGATAATATTCTCACACCATACTAATATAGAGGCTTCTAATAACAACAACTTAGGTAGTTATAAATGCTACATCTCTCCCTAAAAAATTTTCTATAATTACTGGTTTGGAGACTTTTCTATTTGATGAAGAGAGTTGCTCAATAGATACTTGATCAGTATTTTAATTGTATTAATTTTATTTTAAAATAAGAGTTGTATATTGCATCTGATGATAAAATATGAGGGAAGGGCAATGATGATGATGCATTGAAGTTTGCTATTTTATATTTCATACATGCATTTTTGTTATCAAATGTCACGTTGAGTACAAGTATACCACATCTCCATTTTGATTTGATTGAGAATGGTCAGTATGAGCATTTTTCATGGGGATCTGTCTTATTTAATGAGTTAGATAAAAGTATTACCAAAAATTTGACCACATAGTAGTCATACTTGATCTAAGGCATGCCACTCACTATGCAAGTGAATTTGTATGAGTATTGCTCCTATGTTGATCCGAAGGTTGCTTCTAAGTGGACAATCAAATTCCCTAATTGATAAAGTGGAAGACATATGCACTTCGTTCCCGCTTTGATGTTTTTATGGTTAATATGTTCATTGAAGAAAAAATTAAGGTTTGTTTGTCTTTTATTTTAATCTACTATATTTTGTATTTACTTATATACATTTGTATTTGTATATAAAATATGATTTTTTTGCATCTGTATTTAACATTGTAATATATGTAGAAACATTGAACCAACGGCGAGGGAACTTGAAATCTTTCAATTACCCCAAATGGTTCAAGTTTTATCTAAACCTCATCATAAACCACTCATAAGAGTAGCCCCATCACGAAGAAAATGAAGTAGCAACCACCTAATGTTGGAGTTGAACAAATACGTAAAAGACAACTGAAGTCATCCATAAAGCAAGTTATTGAAAAAATACCAACAAGGACATCACCAGCACATGCTGCAAAATCACCCAGGATAAAGACATCAATATTTAAATCGATCCTCATACAAGTGATGGTAGCTCCCAAACAAGAATCCATCAAGCAAACTCCAAGGGGAATCTCCATTTTCGTCCATTCTAGTATATCATCTTCAAGCAGTCCTGAAGATGTAACCATTTTGAAGAAAGCCTTTGACTTACTCAGTGACAAGGCAAGCATGGCTATATATGTGTGTGTATGTGTGTGCATGTGTGTGTGTGTGTGATATTTTTATTTACTCATTAATTTGCTTCAACGGGTATGAGAGGAATTTAAAGACATATAAAGTTTAGTAACAACAAGTTAAATCTTATTTTGGGTGCAATCAAGGGCAACATAACTGGAGATAAGGTATGACATTTAACATTCATATACATATATTGTTTAGTTAAGTTGTTTTTCATATACAAATACATATTTTTATGAATGTATTTGTATAGACTTTCGTTATATACAATTCTCTGGAAAAAAAATTGTATTTGTATTTATAGCAACAATCTCAAGGGATGAATTCTGACTAACCACATCATATGGCTTATATTGGCGTACAGACATCACCTTAACACTCTAGTTCCAATATTACAGGCACACCAGTACATGATCAGAAAAAAATTGTGTACTTTATCAGAAAAAAATATTCATGATGGAGAGATAAATATTCAGTTTATACATATCTAATATAAATAGATTTATAAACCAAATAGACATAAATATGCTTTAACTTTTTGTTTGTTTATGTATATGGAAAGGTAATACTGATGAGATTCATTAACCTGTAATTAGACCCACCAAAATTAGTATTGAGCCACCAAAATTTATATCTGATTAACAATTCTCCATTCCAACGAATTATTGAAAAGCATCATACAAAAAAATAAATGTCAAATTCATCATTCAAGATGAGTCACCGATATGAAAAGAAGATGAATCACGGTATGTAAAAAAAATACTCTTGGATCTCATTACTCAAATTATTAAGAAATGTTACATCATTCTCCTTATCCAGTTAGTAAACACTACGAAAAAGTGTGAAGTAGTTTTTTCTAATTCATAATTCTTCATCCCTGATGAGCTACTTTCAAGCCTCAATATGGAGAGAAGGATGACATAGATCCATCAGTTAAGTGGATGAACAAACTCGTGTACCAATTGTAAGGAATGGGTATCCTTTTGGATGGAATGAATCACCATACACCATGAAATTTGATTCAAAATTCTCTAATTACAATCATCACCTTATTTGTCTATTTTTTGAAGTATTATAACTATGTAAATATGTATTTTTATATTTAACTATTATAATATACATACATACATATATATATACACACACACACATACATACATACAAATATATATATATATATGTATGTATGTGTGTGTGTGTGTTTGTCACGACCCGGATTGAGGCACTGGCCGTGACGAGCATCCCAAACCATGAAGGCCCGATTGCCCTTTTCTGGCAATTATGCACACCATTCATATACTATACAGAAATGTAGAAAAGATAATAAAACAAAAACATGGTCAATCTCTTAATTCAAATAAACAAGACGAAATTTAGTTCATAAAATTCAAACACATGACACCAGTCGGCGAAATCTCTAACAATAAGAAACCAAGATCTGTCTAAAACTGTGACAAGGACCCAGTCAGACCATGATCCCAAAAAAATAACAATGTTCCATAACTATGTCTTCCGGAATAAGGGAGACTCACCAACTGCAACTTCTGACAAAATAAATCTACTGTTTAGCAAGACCCCGGGACTAAACCTCAAATCCTGAAATATAGGGGGTCAATACAATTGTACTGATTTGTGAAACAACCTCAAATAGCACGCTTTTATACAACATAATGAGAGCATTTTTATAAAAAAAATGAGCATAATGCATAAGTAAAAACACATGGGCATACTGATAAGAACTTGAACAATATCTTGGAAATCGTGACTCATTTTCAATTTATTTCTGGGCTAGATGGTACACCCTACAATCCTAATCATCCTACGGGCTATATGGGATCCTCCCTTGACTCGGTGGCCAAGCCCCCAATCCAAATTTTCCACAAGGATTAATGTATCAATAAGGGAGACACGCAAGACCACACAACATGGTATCATATTTCCAATCAAATCAACATGTCATGGTAGTGCACTAGTCCACAAAGAAGAGCTCCTAACCTTAGTCCCAAGTTGGGATGACGGTATACTAGACCACAAAGGAGGGTACTGTAACCCCGTATCGGCAAATCATGTTTTCCATCATTGAGTCTCACGACTCATACTTTCTTCAGGTAACCATCTAACCTCCTCTAAGCTCGAATTTTCAATTCTTTAAAACCATGCTTCCATGCCTTCACAACATTCAACACTTATTCTATTAAGAGCACGCTATCACCGAGTATCATCATACCCAGACTTGCAAGAGATTCATATCAATTCCACAACCCTTCTCATTTCAAACATGCAAATAACCACCCAAAAGATTTATAACTTAAACATGCGATGGTCATGTAAATTATTTAACTTTATGCAATTCTTTTTTTCATGCAAAGATATAGCTAAAATAAAATGAACCCATCTCATCAATTCACAAATAATCTCAACCCAAGTGTGGATAACCATCAATTGACAATGAAGTAAAAAACATGCAAGTGAATACCACATATCGCATAAATCAAGAAAAATCCACATTGAGAGGGAGGTCTCATAAATCATGCTCTCCATTAAACCTTTCACTACAAATGAAATCATATATATATATATATATATAATTACATTTAAATTCCACGAAAATCAATCCAAACAACACATGCTTTCAGTAAGACAATTCCACGATACAAGCTTTTCAAAATATTCTCAAAACATTCTTTGTAAAAAAAATTATAGGTCTTTGATCTTGATAAAAACAAGAAAAATTATGCCCATAAAATTTAGGGTAGTCCCACATACCTTATGTTATTTAGTTTGAAGATTAAAACCTTAATCTTGACTCTCTTCTTGAAAATCTTGAACTTGGTGGATTCTTGATATTTTGGGAGGGAAGTTAAGGTTTCGTTCTTGATGGATTTGAGAAATTTTTGACATATAAAGCCCTAATAATGTTTTAATCAGTTGTTAACATGACTTGGAGTTATGGTAAAAAGTATAAAATGCCCTTCGAAATTAAATTTTTCAGCAGAATCCCATATTGGAGCTCACCACGATGCTCCACTATCGTGGTGGCTTACTGGTTTCGACAGAAATGATCATAACTTTTCGCTCGGATATTGGATTAAGGAGAAATTGGTATCTTTGGAAAGATGACTCAATTATCAACAATTTGGTAGGTCTTGAGTTGAAAACTTCCACATATATCAAAATTTATATACATTCAAAGTTGACTGGAACTTCATGAACATAGTGACCATTGTCTTTGTAATTTATATGGTCAAGAATTCAACTAGAGATTCGGGTGGACAGGAATACTATATCATTGAGTATAAAGATGGATTCTAGATGCACATTATTATATCATGGCACATGATCAATCATATATTTATTCATGTCAAGTCAGGCAAAAATCTCACTGGATTCTTATTGTTAATCATTCAAATAAAGGTGCATAGTTGTATATGATTTATGCATCATCCTAGTTATGATTATGTTGTCCTTGCTGAAGGTAAATTCGGAGCAAAAACATGAATCAGTGTGTACCTTAAAATTTGCAGTGAAAATCATTGAATTTGCAACCGAAAAGATCTGCCCTAAGTCTACTTTGAATCTCTTGGAAATAAAGTTGTAAAATCACAAACTAAATGCCTTAAAAATTAACTGCTTTATTGTTGTTGTTTTTTTTGTTTTTTCTTGTGTTATTGTTACGGACTTTTACGGAGGAAGAGAAGTTGTAATATATTGGGGAAATGGAACGATAACCATTCCCCCTCCCCCCCAAGTTTCAAAATTAAAACTTATCTTTTTTCCCCCCTTATTTTGTTAGATAATTCAAAAACAAATAAACACTAGGTCGGGTCGATCCACATGGGCGACCCATGACCCTTAATTCAACATATCCTACTTCACACATGGTGTACAAGACCCGAAGCAGTATGACATCAAAATGTAATCTATTCATACAGCAAATAGTTTGTGCGACCTGTGAGCAGCTCGAGCTTTACACATAAGGTCTTACAAGATACTTATAGAAATTCAACCACATGTGAAAAGAATTCTCTATTAATATGAGGATCTTAATTCTCACAATACCCCAGACATTATTCACTACTTTAGTAGTTACTTATCTGATACCACAACCTCTTTAAAGAGGTGAACTCGAGTTCATGATTGACTTTATATACATAATTCACTTGACTCTTATATGGTTAGTGTAATATCCGGCTTGTGTAAACAAGTTAAAATATTCATTTTAATTGTCTTCCCTTTCTACTTGAATCTATTTGTTCGAATCAACTACTTTCTTAGACATGCACTTTATTGTCGAGTCTCTCATGGCTATTAGTAACATGCTAAAGTAGCAAAACCGACTGAAACTTCAAGAAGCAGTTAAAGGTCTAAGGGTATTCCAATGAAAAGTTAAAATAACTTTTAGGGTCTCACACAATAAAGAAGTAGGGATTCATTCTTTAATTAACACATTGGTCATTAAGCACACGTGCTATGATGTTCTCACCTTATATTTGTGCGTGTGTCTTATTATTTTAGCCATTCAACATCGTACAAATCTAGGTCTAGACACTTCTAAATGTCTAACCTGAGTTTCTTTCTTTAATAATCCTTAAATTTATATTTTTAGAGAAACTCACATTTGGCTTTACAAAAATAAGTCATTATCTTATGGTGGAACTTTTCTCTTCACACTCCTTGACATAAGAGGCGATTACTCGTGTGAGAGAGCCAATCTCCCATCTTGTTCGACACACTATATTAATAAAACATATTTTATCATGCATATAAAATTGAACATAAATTCAAGATTCTTATATTGATGATAATTAAAATCCAGTCATCTACAATACATAAACATAATCATATCCTACATAATCCTAGAGCCATAACATGTTTCTCAAACAAGTCTCTAGATATCGCCTTAGTAAAGGGATCAGCTATCATTTTCCGTGTAGGAATATATTGTAAATTTATTTCTCCACTTTCTACTATGTCTCTTATACAGTTATACTTAATATCAATGTGTTTGGTCTTACTGTGATATTCAGGATCCTTCGTATATGCGATAGTAGCTTGACTGTCACAATATAAAATCATGGGACCCTTAGAATTCTTTGTGATGTTCAAATGCTCAAACAATCTCTTCAACCAAATAGCTTCTTGTACTGCAGATGCATAAGCTACAAATTTGGATTCCATAGTCGACAGGGTTGTGCAAGTTTGTTTCTTGCTTTTTCATAAAATTGTACCACTATTTAGCCAGAAGGCATAACCGAAAGTTGATTTTCTATCATACCGGTCACTCACCCAATCAGCATCTGTATAACCACTTATGGATAAATTGGATCCACTATAACATAGTGAATAATCAGCAGTTCCCTTCAGGTATCAAGAAATTCTCTTTACTACTTTCCAATGATCTTTTCCAGGATTGAATAGATACCTGCTAATCAAACCTATGGCATTACAAATATCTGGACGAGTACACATCATAGCGTACATCAAACTCCCAACCGCACTGGAATATGGTACTCGGTACATGTCTTATTTTTCTTTTTCAGTCTTTGGACATATTTCAAGGCTTAAAGTTTTACCTCTTGATATAGGAGTATCCATGGATTTGCAACTATTCATTCGAAAACATTCCAAAATTTTTAATATGCTCAAAATTTTCTTAGAACGGTCTCTTTGGATTTTAACACTTAATATATAGTCTAATTTACCCATATCTTTCATGTCAAATGAATTTGAAATCCATGACTTAACAATTTTTACATACTCGAAATTATTTCCATCTAATAAAACATCATCCACGTAAAGCGAAAGAATCACAAACATTTCATTGAACTTTTTCACATAGATGCAATGGTCTTCATCGATCATGGTGAAATCAAATGAAATCACTTCCTTATGAAATCTCAGGTACCACTGCCTTGAAGACTGCTTAAGACCATATATTGATCTGTTTAATTTACAAATCTTCTTTCTTGGCCTTTAATAACAAAACCTAAGGTTTTTCCATGTAGATTTCCACATTTAGTTCTCCATTGATAAAAGTGGTCTTCACGTTCATTTGGTGTAATTCTAAATCTAAATGTGCAACTATAGACAAAATCAGGTTGATTGAGGTAAATTTCACAACTGGTGAAAAAGTTTCCTCATAATCTATTCCAGCTTCTTGAGTAAAACCTTTTGCTACCAATTGTGCTTTATGCCTTTCTATTGACCCATCTGATTTGCGTTTAACTTTGAGAATCCATTTGTTCCCAATAGCTTTACGCCCAGAAGGAAGGTCAACTAGATCCCAAACTTTTATTAGTTTTCATGGACCCTAATTCTGCTTTCATCTCTTTTATCCATTTATCTTTTTCAGGACTTGATAAAGCCTCAGTCACAGAATTAGGTTCATCCAATTCTGTGGGAGAAACCAAGAAAACATAATCCTCAATCTCATAAGATCGTTCAGGTACACTTTTCTGATAATCTTACATAATTGAAGTTTAAATTCCTCAATAGGATTTCGGGATTCATGACTCCCACTTGGACCAAGAATCATTTCTTGATCAATTGAATTGCCAAGCATGTCATGCGCTATTATTTGATCATCTAAATTCAACATTTCATAAAGAGGATTATTTTTCTTTATTTCATTCCTTTTTGAAAAATTATTTTCTAGGAATATGACATCTCGTGATTTAATTTTAGTAGTACTTCCATATTCCAATTCATCAATGAGCACATATCCTTTGGAGTGTTTTCAGTATCTTATAAAGATACATTTTTTTCCATTTGGACTTAGTATTCCAAACTTACCAAAATGATCTTTAATATATGCAGTGCAACCCCAAGGTCATAGATCATTAAAGTTTAGTTTATTACTAATCCATAGTTTATAAGGAGTAGAAGATACAGATTTAGAAGGCACTTTATTCAATATGTAGGTGGCAGTTAATAATGCATCTCCCCAGAAAGAGATTGAAAAATTTGTTTGCACCATCATGAATCTTGTCATATCCAATAATGTTCTATTCCTTCTTTCGGCAACACCATTTTGTTGAGGCGTATAAGGAGTAGTCAACTGTTTGATAATGCCTTTTTCAATACACAATTCTTCAAACTGTTTTGAAAAATATTCATGGCCTCTATCAGTTCTTAATGCTTTTTATACTTTTGTCTAATTAATTCTCAACTTCATTCATATATCTTTTGAAGTATTCAAGTGCTTCAGATTTATGAGATATCAAATAGACATAACCAAAGCGCGTGAAATTGTCAATGAATGTAATGAAATATAAAGCACTGGTCCTTTCTCTCACATTCATTGGACCACAGATATCAGAATGGATTAATTTCAATAAGAATTTGGGTCTTGTAGCCTTCTTAAATGATTTACGTGTGATCTTTCCGGCAAGACAATTTTGACAAGTTGGCATTTCAATTTTGGAGAAAGAACCTAGATGTCTTTCCTTTGCCAATCTGTTCATTCGGTCTTTCCCTATGTAACCCAATCTAGCATGCCAAGTAAGTATATGAACATCATTATTACTTGAATAACATGACATTACACAACAGTCAACATAATAGCCATAAGTTGAAGGATTATAATCCAAATTAATGAAGTGATCATAACGATGTCCAAAACCATAAAAAAACATTATCTAAAGCAATTCTTTCACAATTACGACTGAAAAACAAATGAAAACCAACGTCTAAAAGAACAGACACAGATACTAAGTTTAGTCTAATTTCTAGAGCATATAGGACGTCATGCAACATTAAAGACCGGCCTACATACAAATCTACTTTGGAAGTGCCAATCCCTTTGACTTTAAGTCGTATATTATTTCATACATAGATCCACCTTGATCCAGGTGAAACTCGACGAAACTTCACAAATGCTTCTCGATCTCGACTCACATGGTCGGTGGCTCCTGAGTCTATAATCCACATAGGATAAGATTCAATCAATAAAGCAGTGCTAAAAACATATGCAGCACTAAGAGTTGTGTTTAAAAATGCTATCTTTTTCTGCTCAGGACATTCACGAGCAAAATGCCGCATATTTTGGCAATTGTAGCACTTCATCTTGCTCTTGTCTTTCTTCTTGAAAAAACTTTTTTCCTTCTTGGAATTTCACTTGTTCTTTTTCTCAGAGGGTCTTTCTTCGATCTCTTTATTCTTCACGTTCTTTTTTCACTTCTTATGCTTGAATACTGAAGAGTTCTTATCACTTGATTTTGCCATAAAGGTATTATAAGCAGCTTTAGCAGTACCGAGCCACTCATCTTCAAGTTCAACGTGACATGCAACATTAAAAAAAGTTTTGATGTTGTCATTGTGGGTTAAGTTGACCTTCAAGTATTCCCAATAGTTGGGAAGAGATCGAATCACTGCCTGAACCTACTGCTCATCCGAGATAATGTGACCAACACTTTTGAGTTGAGCTATCATATTCGACATCACCCTAAGGTGTTATTTGATGTTCTGGTCATGACGCTTCTTGTAAGTGTCAAATTTGATAGTCTGAGGCGAGTAACAAAAGTATCCCCATATGTTCCTCACAAGTGTGCCCAAATGGCATTAGCAGTAGGAAATTCCTCACACTCATGTATGAGGTCATCAACCACAGAACTTAAGTGATTCCACGTGCAATGAAATCAACCTTTTTTCAAGCCTTATAAGCTTTAAGTTCTCTTCTGTGTTATGCAGTATTGCCCTCTTCTGGTAGACTTAAGACATGGTTAATACCTTCAAGAGAGTTTGCTCTTCCAGTACATACCACTTCTTACGACTCCAAATATCGTAGTTGTCTCTATTTAATTTTTCTCCTTTATTCAAGTCAGCAATTATGCTTTTTGATGCCATGTTTGTTATTAGGAGACAATTACGTAAGTGTGTTACCAATTATGCATGAAAATTACACATTTAGGCAAATCATTTAACCTAAAGGTTTCATGTTTAGTGTAAAATCGAAAGGAAACTTAAGAATCGAATCATCATATATGAACTAAACACTTGTCCAAAATTAGAAATTAATTTCTTAATGTGTATTAGGATGATAGCTTTCAATTAAGTCATTTCAAACTCAAATAAATGAATGAAATTCACGTAAAAAGAGATAAACAACTTAATATATATATATATATATATATATGTAATATAAAATTAATATATAACTTCATGTTACAAGTTAATCTAAAAATAAAAGTCATTCCGCAAGTATTCTAGACGACTTACGTACACTCAAAAGGAATCGCTAGGCCAAATCTCGTGGTAAACATCAATTAATCTCTCGCCCCAAGGGTCACAAAGAGAATTTGATAAAATAGCTAATGTTTTTCAATCCGAGATTTCTACATAGTTTTCTAGTTCTACACATTTCATTTCAATCAGATGTATAAAACTAGCAATGCAAATGTTAGGTGACATCTTAAAAGACTTGAACTCTTTCAGTTTCTTTTCTCTTTCCTTTCGTATAACCCTTTCATTCCGTAACAGATTTTGTGTTGCCCTGGGGACACCATTTCGTATGATCTCACGACCTCGAAAAATATCCTTCGACGATGTGCTCTTCCACTTTGTTTCTTTGCTCGACATCCTGAACTCCCACTTGGAGTGATTCGAGTTTGTCCCCGTTCAGCCATTTCTGAAATAGGAACCAAGAAATAATAAGAATGACTATTTCATTCAATGTGACAACTTATGTCGCAATTTATTGTAGAAGTCACAATCTATTTATGAAAAATTAGGAACTATTTTAGACAAGAATTATATCAAGCCTAATTTATATCCGCATTAAAAAAAATTAAAGGCATAATAATTTACACTGCATGATTTTTTATTTTTCTTTTATTAAATCAATTATAGTGCAATAGTAGACGCCCTTTTATACATATGTACTATAATTTGTACTTGTACAGCATGTCAGCACCATACAACAACCAAAAAATTAAATAAAGGGCCTATTTAAACAAAATATACACATACTGCACAATGTATATAAATATTTTCGTTTTCCCAAAAACCAAGACAAAAAAGGTGCATTCCTTAAAGTAAAAAAAAATAACTATTCTTATTAAAAAAAAAAAAAAGGAAAGCACTATTGTAGTTCTTCTTCGTCTTAAGAGCGCAACTTCTGTCACTCTTTTTTTTTTAAAAAAAAAAGGCACTTTAACGCATTTGCATCCACAACAACAATCACAACAACAAATAATGTGAAAAGGTCCAATTAAGAAAATTGACGCATTTTAGTGAATCAACGATATGTTGACCGGAGTTGCGGTGCGCTCAATCAGAGTTGCGGTGGTTCCCGATTGGAGTAGCAGTGGAACCCGACCGAATTTCAGCGATGCGTCTGACCAAATTTTATAATTTATATCCGATCAATAGTTTTTCTTACAGCTACATACAACTTCAATTTTCTATTTCTGCACTTAAAATCGTGACATTTTGTGCAAAAATAGGGTAATAAACCTGTCTCTGATGCCATTGAAGGTAAATTCGGAGAAAAAATATAAATGAGTGTGTACCTTAAAATTCGCAGCTGAAATCATCGAATTTGCAACCAAAAGGATCTGCCCCAAGTCTACTTTGGATCTCTTGGAAACACAGTTGTAGAATCACAAACTAAATGCCTTAAAAATTTACTGCTTTGCTGTTGTTTTTTTTGTTTTTCTTTTGTTATTGTTATTGACTTTTACGGAGGAAGAGAAGTAGTAATATATTGGGGAAGTGAAACAGTAACCGTCCCCCCAAGTTTCAAAATTAAAACTTATCTCTTCTTTTTCCCCTTATTTTGTTAGATAATTCAAAAATAACTACAAATCGGGTCGGGTCGATCCACATGGGCGACCCATGATCCGTAATTCAACACTTGCGAAAACAGAAATATTAATACCCATATTTCTTAAACACTGTAAATCTATAGTAGGAAGGGTATAAATCATGATAATCATTTCAAATACAAAGATAAGAATAAGTTGGACTTTTTTTTTGCGTATTATATGGAGGACTTGCCTCAACAGGCCAGTTGTAACAACTTGTTATGTTAAATTTTTCTTTTAATGTGTTTTAATAAGTTTGACCATCCCCATTATTGTTATATGTTGTTTATGAGTTGTGAGATGGTTGGAACGATTTCTGATTCATCTGAGAATGATTTGAGAGAGTTTGAGACTTTTAGAGGTTTTGATGGCTATTAATTTGACGTGCATTAATATTTCATGAATCAAGCATCAGATGGTGATTTGGTTAGTTCTACTAGATCCATAATGTTGATTTTGGTTTAGTAGCGATTAGATTGGGTTCGCAAAGTTTATTTAGTATTTTGAACATTTTTTTGTGAAAACTAGTGAAAATGCCTACGGGATTTTGAAGGTTAATTTATTGAAAATGAATTTTTTTTTTCAAAAATTCAATGTTGTCATTGAGTCTGAAATATCAAAATAGCCAAGAAACATATATGATTTATTTTTGTGGTGTCCGAAATTAATTTCTAGAGTCCGTTTAAAGAAATTTCAACTTGTCAAAAACTTAGCATTTGATGAACTTGGGTGCATGTGAATTCCTTTTCCACGAACGCGGGTCACTAGTTGTGAATGAGGAAAAGGAAATACTCCCTCGTCGCGATTGCGAGGTGGGCAACTATGATCATTAATACTTGTTGGGTTCGAGTCGGGTTTTCCTTCATCGCGTACGCCACTGGGATATCACAAACGTAATGGTTTGGGTTATCGATCTTCACAAATGCAAAGTTCTGACCACGAAGGCAAAAGACAAATTAGTGTCCTTGCCAATGTTAACCCTCACAAATTCAAAAGGTTGATCGCATTCATGAGGTACTATTCACAGAACAATATAATAGTTCATTTTTGCGAATTCCACCATTTTTATATCTAGAAGCTTTGGGAAGAGGCGATATTGAGGGTTTTCTTCACCATTCTTGGTTGGGTAAGCGTCTAATTCATATTCTCATCATTTTCCATTGTTTATATTATCAAAACACTCTTTAATCTTAATTTCAAAATGAAGTTTTGGGGGCTTTGCCGGTGACTCTTAAAATAATTTTTATTTGATTTACATCTCGTTTTAAAGTCATTTTTACATGGGCTTTCCATGTTAGACTCCTATAATCTTGGACAAAATGTTTCTAAAATAAAATTTTCGATTTTACTCCTTTTATTTTGAACTCAATTTTAACCCGCCTTAAATATAGTTGACATGAGTATCATTAACTTTTTTGAATGCGTAGATTCTTTATTTAAATATTTTAGCTCATTTCAAAATTGTTTGAGGGAGAAAATATCCGTGTTGAATGTTCTAGGCTTGCATTTTCGTCACCACGAATGATACATTTTAGAAGATTTTATATTAATTTCTGAATATATATTACCTGCACGTGTTTTACACATTACTTGCACAGACACGTACGTTACTTGCACGTGTTTTGCACATTCATTACAAAACAATTGTTATAAATATCATATCCCCAAAAAATATATACAATTTTCAATTACAACCATATTCTAATAATATTTTAATGAACAAAAATGAAAATAATATGCTTAATTAAAGATAATGCTAGATATTTGAAATTCTGATAGAATAAACTATATGTATTACGTGAACCAAAAATGCGTAAAAGATGTATCTCTTATTTTTTAAACATGAATAATATTTCATGATATATAATACGCGGGCGGACACCTTCATAGGTGCAACTCGCATTTTTAGGCCAACCTTTACCTCTCATGCAGCCTTTTCGCGAATTTGATTGGATTAGCTTCTTGGACCTCCTTTGATCATCAACAGAAACAGAAAAAACATTTAGGACATTTGTAAAAGGGGGAAGAGAATGTATTTAGGTTGTTGAGAAGAGAATAGAAGAGAATGCAAACGTCTATTGGTAGTGAAGTAGGAATTGGTTTGGATACGTGGGAATTGGTTTGGATACGTGGTTGCTTACATGGTTAACTTTTGGGGGAAGCACAAAAACAGCCTCCCAATCAAAAAAAAAAAAAAAAAAACACGGAAATGGCCATGAATACAAAATCCCATTTTTTAGCTATTTGCTAGTTGAGCCGCTTTCTTTGACCTTTTTTTTTTTTAATTTTGTTGATATTGTATGTTTTGTTTTACTTTTGTTGTTGCTCTTTCAACTTCTTCTTTTTTTTTAATTTATTTATTTATTTATTATTATTATTAATATTATTATTATTATTATTATTATTATTATTATTATTATTATTATTATTATTATGAAGAATTTTAGCATAGATATAAGGCTTTTATAATTATGGATATGGGAGAAGTTAGTACTAAAAGTACAAAACTTGAAGAGGTAGATTTACCTCAAGATATGAATTTACTGAATAAATGGATTATTCCAAAAGTTGAATTAAAAACCATTTATGAATACGGATTTTTTGATAAAATAAAACACAAACAAATTATTAAAACAACTGAACAATCCCTTGCTTTAAAAGCTGATGAACAGACTATTCAACTCCTAAATAAGCATGATATTGATATTTTTAAACGTAATTATAATTATATGCATATTGGCCTAGTACAAATTGCCTTTCGACCTTTAACCCTAAAGGGTCTCCCTGAAACATTTTTAGCTACTTTGCGTGATGCTAGAAATTTGAATTTTAGAAAATCCTTAATGGGATCTATTGAATCTACTGTTGCTTATGGTCCTGTATATTTTAATACTCAGCCAAATTTACAATTATCTTTGACTGATGTAAATATTTTTCATGCTTTAACCTTAAATGTGAAAACTCATGGATATGATTACGCCCCTGGATCTGAACTTATAGGATTATCTTACCGCATATACTATCGGTTATTATCAACTTTAAATCCTCGATGTAAGTTAATAGATGATAATTCTGATTGCACTATGCTTATTGAAACTAATTTTATAAAATCTAGGGTTACTACCCGAAGACCTATTAGATTGGATGAAATTGACTTCCCCCAAACATGGATTTTAAACTCAGTCACTTCTCCAAAACAATAGGCGGAGGACGTGACTAATTCAGAGTTAACTCAAGTAACTCAGAATTCAGATGGACGAATCTGTCTACAATTCGATAATAATCCCCCAGTCTATAGAAATTTTTTTTCATTACCAAGAATACTTCCTTCAATACATCATATTTCTCCTATCGAACCTACTGAACCTAATTATGGTCCAGCTAGGAATCGAGCGGCATCCTTGCATACTATTAATTCTGCAGATTCGCATGTTACACCTAAAGGTGTAGAAAAGATAAAAATCAACTCAAAAACTAATATAGTTCAAGATTTTGATAATGAAAATCCTACCCCATCAGAGATGGATTTTGATATCAATTCTGTTTAACTATGATGACACAACTTATTGATTTTAGTCCTGGTTCTCAGGCAAGAAAATATATTCAGAAAGAATTTTTTTCTGAAAAATGAAAAACCTTTAGGACATGGTTTTTTGAAACTTATAATCCTGATGAATTACGAAATATTTCCAAAGAATTCTATGAAAAATGTGTCTTACATAATAAAATTATTTTTTTTGTACCATGGTTCATGTCTGCATATTTGCCGTCATATGTCAAAATAATAGAAAGATCTTATCAAAATTCTGATGGTACAATTACTCAAGCTCTTTATCCTCCTCAGTCTTCTTTTATATTACCCAATAATACAGGAATGACTTTTTCTGCTTTCCAAAAATTTGTCAGTGAAGATGTTGGAAAAATTACTGTTTCTGAAATAAATAACCTTATCGCCCAAAATAATTATTTGAGTCTTTATGTTAAGGTTTTAGGAGAGCATATTTCCTCTCTTGATAAAAAACTTGACGAATTAATTGAGTTAGTTAACAAACTCAGCACCCAGATGAATTGCTCTAACATTCCTTCTACTTCTAAAACCACAGATGAGGAAGGATATATTTTATCTAAACCCTGTATCCAAAGACCTCCTGAAATAGAAGGATTTGAAAAAATTTCTCAATTAGACCAATTAGAAAAACTCTTAGACAAAAAATTCTCTCGTTCGAACATTCAACCTCTTAATATTTCTGATGATTTTGTACAAAATCTCAAGTCTAATTTTGTTGATAATATCGAATCTACTCAAAACACTGGAGATGTAATTTCTTCCGAGCTAAATAAGCTAAAAGGTATGATTAAAAGACAACCGGGGAAAAAATATGTTGATATTCCCTGTATGTCTACTGCATATTATCCACGTCCAACTCCTCAAGATGTTCTGAGAGAGGAAAGAGAGTGGAATCAAACAAATACTTCTTATAGTGGAAAAGCTATTTATGAATGGATTATTGACGGATAATCTGATTGACAAATCTCTATTCTTATTCATCGGATGTCCATGTACGCTACTATTGCCACAGCCACTGCTTCGCCAGAAAATCGGGCTAATCGTACTGACCCAACAATTTGTAAAATGATTGTTGCGGGATTTACTGGCCAGCTTCGAGGCTGGTGGGATAATTTCCTAGATGACGATAAACGCGAAGCTATTTTTAATGTAACCAATGATAAACCCGGAAAAGATAATCTAGGACGACCACTTCGGGCAGGGCGATCAGATGCTGTCTATACCCTTATGCTCACAATTATTGAACATTTTGGAGGAAGATTTACCAATCAGTATGAAAACATTAGAACTCTCCTTAATGGTTTAAAATGCAAACACTTAGGAGAATTTAGATGGTATAAAGACACCTTTCTTAGTAGGGTTATGGATTCCCGAAAGTAAGTATGACCATTGGAAAGCTAAATTCATTGATGGTCTTCCACCTTTATTTCCTGAAAGAGTTAGAAAATCACTTAGAGGATCTTATGGCGAAGTCCAGTATTAAAAAAAACTTATGGTCAGCTTATTGTAGCCTGTACTCAAGAAGGCTTAGCCCTTTGCAACGAGTTAAAATTAGCTAGACAAGTTAAGCTCGACGAACTCAGAGAAAAATCTCAATTAGGAGACTTTTGTAAGTAATTTAGTATGGATAAACCCTTAGCAAGAAAACCCCAAGATATTCCAAGCCTAATAAATCCTATAGGAATAAACGTTCTAGGTATAGAACCAAAGAAGAACGTGAAACTAGAAAAACCTTTCGTAAATCTACCAGATTCATGAAAAATAGATCAAAAAGAGAGTTAGCCAAAATTAAGTGCTATAAGTGCAACCAGTATGGTCATATAGCTCCAAACTGCAAATTACAAAAACTCAAGTCCTTAGGACTTTCTGAAGAAGTTCACGACCAAGTTTATAATTTGTTATATACCTCTGATTTCGAATCTGATTCTACATCTGAAAATGATTTTGAATTACCTAATTCTGATAGTGAACTCAATCAGGTTGATAAATGTAATGATTGTGATAATGATATTTGTAATTGTGATGAAATAATGTATAAACTTCAAGCGCAATTCGAAGATCTTGATTTAAATGTTCAAACTCTTACTGCTGATAATGTTCTTGAATTACTAAAAGAAGTTACAGATGAAAAACTTCATGAAAAAATCATTAATTTTGCTACTCAAAAAACTTCTGCTAATACTAGTATTTCTAAAGATAAATCTTATGATAATCATCACATGTCTTATTCCTTAACCGAAGTTAATCGACGTCTCGCATTGAGTCGAACTCCAGGTAGAGATACTACCTTTAATGATTTAAAAATCAAAGTCGAACAATTAAAAAAAGAAATTGTCTCCTTGAAACAAAATCAGATGATCTCCGATCATAGAATTTTGAAACTTAAAGAAAAGATTATTGATAACCCTGAAACTTCGATTACTTCAAAAGGAAAAGAAAAGGATTTGGAATACTCTGAAAATTCTGAAATTGATAAACTTAGTCCAACAGAAGATTTAAAAAGGGATTATTTCTTGGGGATGATGCAAATAGTTACTGCTCATAAATGGTATATAAATTGCACTATTCTGATAAATAAGGAATTTTCTATCACTAATGTTGCTATGATCGATAATGGTGCTGATGTTAGTTGTATTCAAGAAGGACTACTTCCAACCAGGTATTTTGAAAAAACTACTCACATAGTCAAGTCTGCATCTGGTCATACTCTTGATATCAACTATAAATTACCAAATACTCATATATGTCGAGATAAAGTCTGCATTCCACATTTCTTCTTTTTAGTAAAAAATCAGTTATATCCTCCTATTATCTTAGGAACACCTTTTATAAATGCTATCTATCCTTATACACATATTGATGTAAACGGTTTTAAGGCTACTTATAAAAATAAACAAATCTCTTATTCTTTTGTTACTAATCCTGTAACAAGGGATATAAATGCCCTTATCAGTATGAAACAAAAGCAAATTAATTTTTTACAATTAGAACTAATGAGTATTAATATTTTTGATACTTTAAAGTCAGTAAAAGTCCAAGAAAAAATGAAAATCATTTCTAATCAATTAATTCTTGATATTTGTGCTGATCATCCAAATGCTTTCTGGAATCAAAAGAAGCATATTGTTTCTCTTCCTTATGAAAATGACTTCAGTGAAGAAAAAATTCCAACAAAATCTCGACCCTGTCAAATGAATACAGTGTTAGTAGAATTCTGTAAGACAGAAATTGATAGTCTTCTGCAAAAGGGTCTTATAAAACCTTCAAAATCCCCTTGGTCTTGTACAGCTTTTTATGTTAATAATGCTGCTGAAAAGGAACGAGGAGTACCTCGATTAGTTATAAACTATAAACCTCTGAATAAAGTTTTAAAATGGATTCGATATCCTATACCAAATAAAAAAGACTTACTTTTCAGATTATATGATGCTAATATATTTTCTAAATTTGATTTAAAATCTGGATATTGGCAAATTCAAATTGATAAAGAGCATATTTATAGAACTGCTTTTAATGTCTCTTTTGGACAGTATGAATGGAATGTTATGTCATTTGGTTTAAAGAATGCTCCTTCTGAATTTCAAAAAATTATGAATGACATTTTTAATCCTTATATGGACTTTATCATTGTCTATATTGATGATATTCTAGTATTCTCAAAAACCCTTGAATCTCATTTTAAACATTTGCATACTTTTAAACAAATAATTATTCAAAATGGCTTAGTCATCTCCAAACCAAAGATAAGTTTATTTCAGACAAATATTAGATTTTTAGGACATAATATTTCTCAAGGTTCTATTGAGCCTATACAACGAGTTCTAGAATTTGCTAAAAAATTCCCTGATATTATTACTGATAAAAAACAACTTCAAAGGTTTCTCGGTAGTCTCAATTATATTTCACCTTTTTATGAAAATTTGTCTAGAGATTTAGCTCCTTTATATGATTGATTAAAAAAGGATCACAAAACTCCTTAGACTCAAAACCATACTGATTTAGTAAAATTAATTAAGAACCGAGTTCAAACTCTTCCTTGTACATCTCTTGCAAACCCTAACTGATTGAATATCGTTGAAACTGATGCTTCTAATATTGGGTATGACGGAATACTTAAACAAGTTAATCCCCATACAAAAACAGAATGTTTGATTCGATTTTATTATGGTAAATGGACTGAAAGTCAGAAAAAATACGCCACAGTAGCCCATGAAATGCTAACTATTGTGAAATGTGTTTTAAAATTCCAAGATGATTTGTATAATCAAAAATTTATAATTAGAACTGATGCTCAATCCGTTAAATTTATGTTTAATAAAGACTTCAAACATGATGCATCGAAATTAATATTTGCGCGATGGCAAGCTCAATTAGCCCCTTATGATTATGAAATACAATATAAAAAGGGTAGTGAAAATTCTTTGCCTGATTTTCAATCTCGAGAATATCTAACATGAATTTTTACACATACTTCCTCTCTGAGAAAACTATAATTACTATTATCAAATGCATTCCTTTAAATAAAGATATTCATTTTCTTATCTTAGAAACTCTAATTCGTAGCTTAATAGAAGAAGATTTATTTCTTAACCACAACGAATTCCTTGAAAATCAAATTTATTGGTTTGATATTGACTTAAGTGATTAATGTTTACAGATATAATGAAGTTCTTTCTACACTTCTTCTCTGCAAAGTTCTTAATCACCTTTATAAAAGCAGTTCCTCTAAATATGGAATTACACATGCTCATACTACGAAAAGTCATTGATGACCTTATCACAAAGGACACACTTTATGAAGATTTCTCTGAATATATGTCATGGTATGCTGATCAAATTCCTGATTATTGATGCAGTATGGATCCTCCTTGGCAAATAGCCAAAGGAAGAGGACGAAGTGGAAGGAATCAAAACTCTTCATATCAAGGAGGACGAACTGACAGGATCTCTCACGCTGGGGTATGCCGCTCAGCCTACCAGACCATATAATAATATCGGATTAAGCCTAAGTCAGAAGACCGAACCAAAGCACCAACCAAAATAGAAAAGAATCTTGAGTAGTTTTATGACTGTATGGACACTCTTTTACCCTAACATGGGGCCTGTCAGAGATTTAATACCCTTACGTTAAACCTATGTGTCTAGAAGTTCTAATTGTGCAGAATTTGCCCTTTTCTTAACAATACGGGCTAGAGAGGCACAACTTACTAGACGGAGTCACAGAGACAAGGTTAACATAAGTGTATTGAACTCGACTGTACCTCCATTTTGGAACCAAGTTAAGAAATTACAAAGATTCTTTTATATTTTGATAGAGTCTGGAGCTTTCATAGTTAACATGTCAGCGAGGTTAGATCTTTAACATAGATATAAGAAATCTTTCAGCCGGACATAGTCACGGCTGGATTAGGGTAGAAGTTTAATTAAATGAATACAAGTAGTAAAGAGATATGTACCTGACTAGCTGGGAACCAGACTGAAATAGTAGTATAGTAGAAAATAGGTAGCTTCTTCTTTATTTAATTCTTGAATATGTTACAAAAAGAGAGAGAGAGAGAGTTTTTTGAAAACAAAAGGAGAGAATTTCTAAACTCCTACCTCTTCTCAAGAATGAGGCGCCTATAAATAATAAAAAAGGGAATCTTGCACAGTAATGGATGAGTCTCTGTGCATAGTGATTTTACTATTACAAAAAGAGAAATTAAAGGGTTTTTATCAAATAGTCATGTCTTGTCATGTCTTGTCTTTTCCTTTCCATTTCTTGATGAATGCTTTAGCTTTTTCAATTTCTTCTTCTTCTATCAGAATTTTCAGAGGTTGGGAATCGGTAATATCTTCAGTATTTGCATCGGTGCTATTCATTGAGATACCCGAATTTTGCTCAACAGTTTGAAGTAATTTATCTCAGACTTCGAATAAATATTCTTCTATCATTTGCATTTTATTCCCGTCATGTGCAGAAATTCTTCTAGAAACATAGTTAAGACTTTTTTCTTCAACCAAAATTGATTTTTTGAGAGTTTTTTCATATTCAGCAATTTTCTTGATTATTTCTTCCCGTTGATCATGACCATGAGTGAGTTTAGTTTCTGGATCTTTGCGAAGCAATTTGTCTCAAAAATTACAATAGAATATTCGGTATAGGGCAGGAATTTGGTAAGTATCATAGCCTATTTTTACGAACCATCGATGGATCCAAGGGATAGAAAATTCGATGTAGAAATACATCTGATCAATAGTATCAATTTTACAAATGTGATCTGAAAGATATAATTCTGTTAAGAAAGGGGAGGATTTTTTCCATGAGTAGTACAAATAAGAATACTCTGGAGGTAATATTTTGACCGTAGGTCCATGATGAGTCCACCACTGAATAAACCAATTTGGAATAGGTTTTTCAAATACTTTAGCACAAATTTTTATAAACCAAGTGTGTTTGTGCTTATAATTATTATAATATAATACTTGAGAAAAGGCTTTAATATAATCCCAGTAAGTGAAATTGGCAAGTGTTTGGCCCATTGGCCCCATTGGTATAGATCGTTGAGTCATTGATGAAATTCCCCATTCTTCAATAGGAATAAGTTTTTTAATTACCATTTTGGAGTATCCATGTACTCCAGGGGTAGTTTCTCCGAGGGGGCTGTGATCAAAGGTTGTACTGAATGTTTGCACTAATATGTGTTCATAATAAGTCCGAGTTTTGTATGATTCGCCAGTAAAATAGACGTTGGCAGTAAGGTAATTTTTGAGTATTCTCCATGCTTCTTCAGAATTTTCTTGTCCAGGAATATACTGATTTTCAATATATAATATAAGTTCTCTAGCATCCAATTTTTCATATGAAGGCTTATCTTCAGAATTTTCTTGAACTATGGACGCAAAAGAATCTGCAGTTTTTTCTTGATCTGATAGATAAGATTGCAGTTGTTTGTATAATGGATGATTTTCAGGAATATCTTCTAAATATACAGAAGAACCAATATTCGGAGTTTTAGATGATGATGATTCATCTCGAGGAATTTTTGAATTAATTAAAGTTATATTTCCTTGTTGTAATATAGGAAAATTAGAACTTGCAGAGCTATATGCAGAATTTCTTCGATCAAAATATGAAGGGTTTGTTCGTCCTCCTTGATATGAAGAGTTTTATTATTATTATTATTATTATTATTATTATTATTATTATTATTATTATATAAAGTGTATAAATTGTATTTGCTTTTTGTTGTTTTTTTGCTGTTGTTTTTTTTATTTCTTCTAGTTGTGTTTTCTTCTTTTTTCCCTTTTTTTGGTTGCTCATTTTTTTCTAAAAATCTAATATTTTTATTGATTTTTTTAATTCTATCAATAAAACAATCAATTAAATTTTGTAGTTCTCTTTTAAAATAATTAAATACTAATTTATAATATCATAAACAAATAAAATTTTGTATTTTTTGAAATACAATTTTTTAAAAATAACATATTTTAATGACCCATATACATGTTTTAATAAATGATGATATAACTTTTACACACATTTTGTACATATACCTATTCTATATATAACATTTATACAGAAATGATACAGTTTTTATACACATTGTATATACGTATATTATACAACTATTATACAGTTTTTATGCACATTTTATACATATACGAATTTTATACAACAATGATACAGGTTTTATACGCCTTACATATATAGTTTTTATACACATTTTATACAACAATTTCACAATATTATACACATTTTATACAATATTTATACAGTTTCTATACACACTCTATACATATACAGATTTTATACAACAGTGATACAGTTTCTATACACCTTATATATATATATAGTTTCTATACACATTTTATACAGCAATTATACATCTTTTATACACATTCTATACAACCTTTAGCTGAAATTATTTTTCGGATGTATATTTTATACATCAGCTATAAATTTCTATACACATTTTATACAATTTTTTATATATATATATTTTATACATATAAATATTATATAAATATATATATAATTTCTATACATATATCTTATATAGATATATATTTATATAACAATTATACCGTTTTTATATAATTATATTTAATTATTATTTTTTCAATAAAAAGGTAATATAATTTTTCAGTTAAAAATTTTATAGCAAAAAAAAAAGTAAAAGGTCAAATAGCCAAGGGAAGGGATGGCCAAAATTAGTCCAATGGACAAAGGGAAGAGAGCTGAAGATGCCAAATGGCCCAATCGCCATAAAGCGGCAGTACTTTTGCCGACTGGACATCAAGTGCCTATATACCCAAACTTGGGCTAATATTTTTTTAAAAGACTATACAATGTCTTTTCCCCTTCACTGTTTGATACACATCAAATGCAACAATTGATCATATTCTATCTCTAATTTTTCTTATCTACTTTTTCTTTAGATCTTCTTCATTATGATCTCTTCGAAAATTATAATTTTTGATGACCAAAATAAGAAAAAGAAGAGGTGGTAGTTGGCAGTGGTGATATGATTAGAGGAAGAGGAAGATGATCTCAGGAAGTGGGGCTGAGGTGGTTAGAGGGACAAAAATAATATGTTAAAATGGGCTAAATTGGATAGCCGTTGAATTTTTGTTTTGTGTGAAAATTGAATCTTTCAGTTAGGACAGAATACAAATTAGACTTTTACGAATTAAAAAGAAGTGGAAATCACGTGTTTTCACACGTTATAAAACTGTGTTTAATATGTGTATGCAATATTATATATGTCCATAATGTTTCACACAAAGAAGAGGTGAAATGGTATGATATTTTTTGGGAGGTAACCATTCATAAATTCTTTATAGTTTACAGTTATATAATAACTAGTATAGTGCACGTGTTTTGCATGTGTGTTTTATGTTAATCGATAAAATTATATATATATGAAAAAGATATTACTAAAAGTAGCAATTAAAACTTAAGTAAATATTACGTATATTTAAATGATATAAATAAATATTATATCTATTTAAATGATATAAATAAATATTACATTTCAAAACAAAAATTAAATATTTAATTGCCCTCCTTCGATATGGAATATTGACCTTTTTAAATTGAAGTGTGCAAGTGCTTGTACTAAATTATCTTAATAGTTTTAGAAGATAAAAAAAATTAGTGAAACTCGTAATTATTAAGTCCCAAAATGATATTAATTATATTTAGGCTTGCCATAACTAAAATAAATTATTTGACTCTTGACTCAAAATAAAATATTTGACACAGGAATGTAAGAAAATAAGATTATTTTTAGTCCATTTTAAAATGAATGTTTCTTTTAATAATATTTTAATTTCCACTTTTTACGTGACATTTTTAAGATCATAAGATTAAATGACATTTTGAAACATTTGACATAATTTTAATTTAAGATCAAAAAATTCAAATATCTTCTTTAATATATTAAATTTCATGTCAAGTTAAAATATATCATTCTTTTTTAAACGGAGAAAGTATATCATGTTTAAATATAATTCTTACTCCTTGTATGATTCGAAATTGTCATAATCCACCAAGGAATTCATGAGGTATCTCAAAGTTTTTTTTTAAACATGTCAATAGCTCATCTTTATCAATTTGAAATAAACATCTATCAAATTAAATTCATTCAATTGTTTAATATGAAAAAATAAATCATAACTCTAGGAATTGTTCCAATCATATATATTAGATATATATAAATGAACATAATTTTCTAAAACAAATTCAATAAATTTTTATAATACATATAAATTCAATTCAGGCGTGTTCTTTTACAATACAAATTAATCATCAAAACCACTTTTAGAGAAGAATATCAATTAATTACTTTTTAGACACAAATTCTTTCAAATAATCTTACCCTTTAAGGCACCAATTCCTTTGAGTAGTGTTTGGCTTCCAAAGCTATATCTAAAATAATAATTAGTAAAATATAACTAAAAGTCGTAAGAAAATAAAAGCATCTATGATGATATATTGAACGAAAGGTTATCAATGTGTTAAAAAAGTGTTCATCACTTTTATTATAGAAATTTTAATTGTACACGCACATAATAAGCATAAAGAACAGAATAACACGCACATAATAAATTATAATTAAGCCCACAAAACACGTAAAGCAACCGCGCACATCAACACACTATTGAGAACACGACAAACATACTCATCAAGATAGATGGATCAGGGAAGATTAAATTTAAGTAGATATTGATAGATATGTTAGCTAGGCAATGTAAATTTAATAATACAACATGAAAATTGTTGTCATAATTTCATGATCTTATCTGTTTCTCAATGAGGAGGAAAAATTGTTTCTAATAGACTCTTGCTTTCAAACAATAAAAAAAAGAAAAAAAATTATTTTCAAAGATACATCGTTTAGATTATATTTTGCCTTCTAAGATAGCAACTTTTCTAACAGAGTTTGTAGACGTCCAGAGCTGTTTGGTTTTATTTTTCCAAAAGCAAATACATGTAAAAACTGCATACCTCTTAAACTTACATTTAATTTTAAAACATACATGTAAAGTTGATGTTGAGTTACCTCACCCGGAATTGATTGCCTTCAATAATTTCTTTGTTTTCATTTTCTTCATCTTTATCGTGGTCTCCATTTTTAAGCATAAACGTCATCATTAACACTTTCCAATTGTAAAGAAAAAGTGAAGAACATAAAAAGAACTTCAGATTAAAGATATATTAAATATATAAGTATTTTTTTTTTATTTTTCAAGATTTTCATTCTGTAGTAACTATTCAACGTATTATTTCAAAACTATAAATCGTGATATAAGATAAATCTTTAGAGTCTGAGAGAATTACAAAAAAATTATTTAAACACAGAAAAAGAAAAAAAAAAGAGATAAATGTTTGAATTTTTTGATTACTCCAGTCAGCAACAACTTGCTTGTTTTGTCCAACTTTTCAATAAGAAATTTTCAACTGAAAGAGACACATGCGAAATAATCAATAGAAGAAAATCAATTGTTAATTATATACAATTCATATATAATCTTTAGAGCTATCAACTAACGTGTATTTTTAATTTTTGAATTAAATTCATACTTCAAATTGCTATCTATAACACTAACTCCTTCTCCACATAACACAAAACACAAACAAAGCATCATATCATTAGGACATGAAACTAAAACATATATAAAGTAAAAAACAAAGAAAAAGGAAAAAACCCCAAAAATCCTATACTAAAGAAACGTAACAAAGGTTGTGTGAGGTGTAACACATGCTAGGCGCTAGGTTTTTTTCCCACTTAAATAGAAACGTGACTTAGTTGGATTTTGTTTTTTGATTTATTGTTTAATTTTGCTATTAAAAAGGACTCTAAATATGAAAGGAGTGTTTTAAGGATAATTTTCCATATATTTTTCTCTATATTTCATATTTTAGGACTATTTGATTTTTCAATATTATAAAAATAAAAGCATATTAATTAGAGAAAAAAGGTGAAAAGACAATATTGTCTATTAGAGAGTGATTTAATGAGGAGCAAAAAATTCGAATCACTTTTCTAAGAGTGTTCATACTTTTAATATATTATAGATTATAGATTATAAATATAGATATAGATAGATTATAGATATAAATATAGATGAATCACGACTTATTTTTGTATGACTCAATCTTAGGAAAAATAATTTTTTGACACGTCATTTGCACCAATGTTGCACTTGACCACGGGAGCAGCCATGTAACCTGGACCAGTTCCTGCCATTAAGCGAACTTCCTACTCCACCTTCTATAAATAAATTCTCCCTTCTCAGCCTAATTAATTTTTTATAAACCCAAAAACTTTGTTTCTCTTCCCAAAAGATATAAAGTAGTCTCAATATATAAATTAGGCTTTTGTGAGTCATAAAAATTAAGAATCACGTATTTCTAGATGTCAACAAATGTATTAATTAGCATACATACAGTCTTACCTGTCTAAAACTTGCTACACAAAGATAAGTCGTGATTCATTACCTGATACACATAATATTCTTTACTACACATACATATTGGATTTTTGTTTCGTTGATAATTCTCTTTCTTGAGATGGTGGTGGTGTTCGCTATAGGAGTGGTATTCGAATCAAAAGAATAAATTAAAGCTGAGATAGTTGTACTGTTGAGAAGATGTAACATCTTTCACCACATTCAATTCAATAATCTAGCAAGTAATAAAATGATATTTACCTGTTAAAGAAGAAAGATGTTGACAGATAGATGCTTCACAGCAAGACTGATTGACTCACAATGACAATGCATCAGCAATGGCCTAAAAATGAGCTTTAACGGAAGAACAACACAAAATAAGATAGATTGAGGAGTATTTTGTCATTTTATTTATTTTATTCCAGAACAAATTATTCTGATATTATTCCATTAACAAGGAGGAATAACTTATCTCAGTACTAATTTTTAATCCTACAACAAGTTATTTCAGACTTTGAAACCAATCAAGGCATTAAGAGGCACTAAATTTAGGATTATTTTCTCTCTTACACCAAAATCCAAATGACTCCTTAGCTAATCTGTCGGTGTTTTAAGTAGGTTATTTAGCTGTGGTAACTGGCTCTACAACTCTATAAAGGTTCTATTTGTGATTAATACAACCTATTAGTTATCAAACAGAAAAGAGAATAAAGTTTATACATTTATTATTCCAAATCATTGATTTTTCGTCTTTTAGTCCTAATTCCAACTTAGGAATTGATCAAGTAAATTTATTAACTTAAATAATTTTTATCTTATTTTTTTTAGTCCTAATTTTTATATAGAGATTGAATCAAGTATTGAATCTAGTGCCAATTTGAAGATGTCTTTACACCTTTTTAACACAATTCAAGGAAAAAAATATTTTGATCGGCGCTACAATCAATTAATTAACATAACTACATGCAGTGTTGATTACTTTTTTTTCTCTAGTAGTAAAACGTAATTATATTGAAAAGAGGCAATTATTCTTAGAGATATATATGCGGATACTAAGATTTTACAATAATAACATATCAAGATCTTCTAAAACTAATTTATCTTACTTTAAGCAATATATAGTGTCAAACTTACCTTTTATCAATTTTATTCTCCCAAATAATAATCAAGATTATACAAATTTATAGCCTAGCTGATTTCAATTTTTGTGAAATGCTATCTTTACATAGACTAGAATTTGATTAAGTACAAACTAAAAATGTATCTGAGACTCGTCAAGAAGAAGTCAAAGGTGATGGTAAGATATGAAAAAGGAAGATTAGATAGAGGTGGTTGTTATGTTAGCGGTGGCTGAATTAGAAAAGAAAAAGGAAAAACTAGTAGTGATATCGTCTAAATCTGGAAAAAAGGTGGTCATGGTGTTGCCAAATCTAAAGAAAAAGTGTAGATAGATATAATGTTTCTCAATCTGAAGAAAAAGAAGGTGATTATGATGTTACCTAATTTGAAGAAAAAATGAAGAGATTGTTGAGACGTAGGGCAAATTAAAAAAAAATGTGATAACTATGAGCGAATCTAAAAAAGGTGTTTATGATCTAATATAATTTGAAGAACAAGGAGGTGGTGTTGATGACCAAATCTATAGAGAAAGTGGTGGTGATAATCAAATTTGAAAGAGGAGGTGGTGGTGGAAACAACAACAATGGTGAAGATCAATATAGAAAAGAAAAACGTGGATGGGGTAGTGGTGATGACAAATCTAAAAGAAGAGATGAAGGAAATGATGATGCTGGTCGAATCTGAAAAAACAGAGATTAGGAGGATGAGGTGGTAACATCAATGACTACAATAATGATTCAACCAAAAATGATGAAGGAAGATGAAGTGATGGACACACCTAAAAAACAACCTACTTAATTAGTGTTAGAGAATGTGAAGTTTTGATGATGGACATATGAATAAAACATGTTGTGCAAGCTGTTCCACACAAGTGAACAAGTTACAGGCAAGACTACACTGAAAAGATAACACTGCATAAAAATAAGAGTGGATAAGTATCATACTCTCAACACTTATCACATCAGTTGAAGTAGATGCAAAGGAGAAGATAAGTGCAGCATCTAGAAGTTGAGTTGATCAAGAAGTACTGTAGAGATTATGAGATAAAAGAGAAGAGTCCTATTCAAACAAGAAGAAAGAGAGACGGAAGCAAAGAGTGAGTGAAACTACCTGGGAGTCCTAGTGACTAAAGGACTCTATCAGGAGTTGGCTTAAATATAACAAACGTTAATCAAGTATTTCACTCAAGCACTAAAAAGATAGTCAACAATCAGCAAATCAGTTCTACAACTTAAAGGAACTAGTAAAGCAACTTGGTCCTTTACTTAGAGTCTCAGACTTTGTGTAATAGGTTGGTTATTGAGTCATATTGAGTTGTAATCTCTAGTCTCAGTGAAGTATAAACTGAATTAGGATTAACGTCTTCAAGTTGGGAAACTCAAAAACTTGGGAACATTTATCTTGGGAAGATTAGTGTTTTGCATTAATAAGAGTTAGAAGTTTTAATTCCTAGTTTACAAAAAATCTTATAATTTATTGATTGTTGAGGCTCAAGATTTATACTGAAGTTGGGGTTAAATCCTGTAAGAGTACAGGTCATGGTTTTTTACACCTTTCTTGAGCCGGGTATTTTCCACGTAAAAATACTGTGTTCAAGTTTTACTTTTGTGAACCACGTTAGCTTACTTGTTCCGCTGATAGGCAACCAGTAGAGTAAAATATTAAAATTGGTAGGAAATGCACTCTAACAAGTGGTATCAGGGCGAGATGTCCTAAATAAGGCTAGCGCCTAAGAAAAGATCACAATGATGAATTTCGCACCTTCTACTAGTCATAGTGAAGGTCAGTCAACTACTAAACCTCCACACTTTGATGGCTTAGCTGGTGGAAAGAAAGGATGGATATGTCCATCCAAGGTGAAGACTATGAATTGTGGGATAGAATTACTGATAGTCCTACCATTCCAATAAAGATAGTTGATGGTAAACAAGCCAGAAAGGTAAGGAGTGACTTTACTGCTAATGACTTGGTGGCTTTAAGGAAAAATGCAAAAGCTAAGAACATCCTAGTTTATGGATTAGGAGCTGTTGAATATAACAGGGTGTCAACTTGCACCACTGCTAAGCAAATTTAGGATACATTGGTAAATGCACATGAGGGTACCTCTCAGGTAAGGAAATTCAGAATTTTCCTTCTCTTTACTGAGTATGAGGCTTTCCAGATGAAGGAAAATGAATCTCTGCATGAGATGATGACAAGGCTTACAACCTTAACAAATGAGCTGACTTCCTTAGGCAAAGTAATCACTGAGGAGGAACAAGTTAAAAAGGTTATAAGGGTACTACCAAAAACAAAATCGAATATTAAGGTAACTGCAATTAGGGAGGCTAATAAGGATCTTGCTGGCATGACTTTGGATGAACTGGTTGGAAATTTGAGAACTTATGAAATGGAAGTTGATGAAACCAAAGAACAAGCAATTCCAGAGAAAATCTTGTCATTAAAGGCTTCTGATAGTGAGGATGAATTTGAACTTGATAAGAAACAAGTTGCCTTCATAACCAAGAATTTTAGCAAATTCTTCAAAAAGAAGAAGGGGACAAGTAGCAAGAAGCATTCAAATGACAATACAAATGGATGCAACAAGTGTGGTAAGACTGATCATCTGATCAGAGATTGTCCAGTCTGGGAAATAGAGTGGAAAAACGAAAGGGCTGAAAAGGAACTAAAAGAAAAGGCAAAAAGGAAGGAGGAACATGCAATGATAGCATCTTGGGGATCTGACTCAGATGATTTTAAAGCTGATGAAACTGCATTCATGGCACTTGGAGATTCAGGCTTAGATGAAGAAGATGATGCTATTGAGTTAAACATACTTAAACTTAAAGAAAAACTATATTTGTTTTATAAATCAAAACTTTTTTCCTTGATGAGTGCACTAATTTATGATCTTATTGAATTAAAGGCCTGTAAAATTACAGTTGACAATGAAAACTGCACTCTCAAGAAACAGGTTGTTGAACTTGATTCTTATAATAATGATCTTAAGTCTGAAATCCTTAAATTGACTCTATTAAAATTGGAAAAAAGGTCATGAATAATGAACAAGAAAGTGCTAAACTTGAACTAGAAAAGTGTAAACTATAGTACAGCAATGCAGTTGAGATGATAAACAGATTGAGTTAAGAAATCTCTAAACTGAAACTTCATCTTGAAAGAGCAAATAGGTGGATAAATTCATCAAGAATTATTCATAAACTGAGTGAAAGAACTCACAGTGAAAAGAAAGGTTTGGGATTCCACAAAGGTACTGCTGATCCTAAAAATCTATGCTATATCCGTGGCAACCTTGGACATCCAACTACTGAATGTCTAGTAGCTGCTAAAAGAAGATCAAACAGCCAAAACCTGGCAAATAAATTCTCTCAGACCAAAAAGAAAAGAACTGGTTCAGGTCAGAGAAACAGGTTGCACTACATGTTGCCAGCATGGACTAGAAGAAATTTAATTCATTCTTTTACTCATAAAATAGGATCCAAGATTGTCTGGGTTCCTAAGTTTAACCATTGATTTTTTTTAGGAGAAAGTGAAAGAAAGCAAAAGGCATTAGTACTTGGACAGTGCTTGCTTTAGACACATGACTGGTGATAAGAAAGAGTTTCTTTCACTCTCAAAAATTAATGAAAGAGGAGTTTCTTTTGGTGATGGAAAAAGAGAATCATTACTGGAGTTGGAAAAATTAGCTCATTTGAGTCAAGAGCATTGGAAGATGTCTATCTTGTAGAAGGATTGAAGCACAACCTGTTGAGCATTTCACAGCTGTGTGATAAAGGTAATAAAGTTATTTTCACTTTTGCAGGTATCAAAGTTAAAAAAATGGACACTAAAGAGGTTGTGCTCACTGCTAGAAGATACAGAAATGTATACAAAGCTGGCACAATGGCAATACCAGTACCAGAGTTAACTTGTCTAAGTGCAATTGAAAATGATCCCCTTCTTTGGCACAGAAGACTTGGACGTGCAAGTCTGAAACAATTAAACACACTTTCCTCCAAAGATATGGTATTGGGATTACCCAAGACCAAATTTAAAGAGGAAAAGTTATGTAGTGCTTGTATAAGGGGGAAGCAGGTAAGATCATCCTTTAAGTCAAAGAACCATGTTAGTACTACCAAGTGCCTTGATCTGGTTCATATAGATCTGTGTGGACTAATGAGATTTCAAAGGAGAGTTGGAAAAAGGTATGCTTTTGTAATTGTTGATGATTATTCCAGGTTCACCTGGACTTTGTTTCTAGCCTCTAAAGAAGATACCTTTTGATGTCTTTGCAATTTTTATCAAGAAAATTAAAAGAAACTGGGCACTTCATTAGTTTTCATAAGATCTGACCATGGTACAGAATTTAAGAATTCAAGTTCTTAGAATTTTGTTCAGCAAATGGTATAGATCATAATTTTTCTGCTTCTAGAACACCATAACAAAATGAAGTAGTGAAAAAGAAAAACAGAACCTTGAAAGATATGGCTAGAAAAATGATGCTTGCAACAAATGTTGCTAAAAACCTTTGGGCTGAGGCAATAAGTACTGCTGCATATATCATAAATAGGCACATGATCAAACCTATGTTAGAGAAGACTTCCTATGGATTACTTAAAGGAAAAAAGCCAAACATTTCTCATTTTAAAACCTTTGGTTGTAAATGTTTCATACATAATAATGGAAAGGATAATCTGGGAAAATTTGATGCCAAAAGTAATGAGGAAATCTTCTTAGGTTATTCACTTCACAGTAAGGCTTACAAGGTTTTAAACATCAGAACAAACTGTGTTGAAGAAAACATGTGTGTAGTTTTTGATGAATCCTATGTTAAGACTAACCTGCAGGAAGGAAGTGCCTTTGAGGACGGTTCATTGACTGGAGCTACCAAGTATGTAGATACTTCAATAAGGGGAACTGAATCTGGAGGCACAGTAACAAGGGGAACTGAGCCACCAAATACGCCAGCTTAGAACATCAACAGTGATCCTAGTAGTTCACTAGGCTTGGTCCCTAAAGGCTACAAGTATCAAAGGTCATATTCTATTGAGAATGTTCTCACTGATCTCACTTCTGGGATCACAACAATGTCTGGATTAAGAAGTATGTGTGCCTTCAAGTCATTCCTATCAGAAATTAAGCCAAAGAAGGTAACTGGGGCATTACTTGATGCTGATTGGATCATAGCCATGCAGAAAGAGTTGAATCAGTTTGAAAGAAGCAAAGTATGGCACTTAGTCCCTCTTTCAAAAGATAGAACAATAATTGGGACTAAGTGGGTGTACAGAAATAAAGTTGATGAGCATGGAACAATTACAAGAAATAAGGCAAGACTGGTGGTCCAAGGATACAATCAACAAGAAGGCATAGACTTTGATGAGACCTTTGCTCCTGTGGATAGAATTGAGGCTATTAGATTGCTTGTTGTATTTGCTGCCTACAATGAGTTTATTTTTTATCAAATGGATGTTAAGAGTGCATTCTTAAATGGCATTCTCAAAGAAGAAGTATATGTTAAACAGCCTCCAAGGTTTGAAAGCAAGGAGTTTTCTGATCATGTGTATAAACTGGATAAGGCCTTGTATGGGTTAAAACAAGCTCCTAGAGCTTAGTATGAGAGACTGTCAAAGTTTCTACTGGAGTATGGATATACTAGAGGTAAAATTGACAACACTCTTTTCTTGAAAACTAATGAAAAAAATTTGTTGGTGGTGTAGGTGTATGTAGATGACATTAACTTTAGCTTTACAAACATGAACATGACTCATGACTTTGCCAAACTTATGAGTTGTAAATTTGAGATGAGTATGATGGGGGAGCTAAATTACTTCTTGAGACTGTAAATAAAACAAACAACATCAGAAACAATAATCCATCAGAAGAAGTATGTAAAAGAACTTCTCAAGAAATTCTCCATGGAAGAGGCAAAAGAAATCAGCACTCCAATTGCCACTGTTACAAAGCTTGATTTGGATAAAACAGGTCCTGATGTGGATCAAAAGATGTACAGAGGGATGATAGGGTCATTGCTATATCTTACTGCTAGCAGGCCGGATATAGTATTCAGTGTAAAATTATGTGTTAGATTTCAAGCAAATCCTAAGGAGTCTCATCTAAAATCTGTAAAAAGGATTTTTAGATATCTCAAAGGAACCACTGATCTTAGTTTATGGTATCCAAAAGGTAGTAATTTCAACTTGGTTGGTTATTCTGATTCTAATTATGCAAGATACTTGGTTGACAGAAAAAGCACTACAGGCATGGAACATTTCCTTGGATCATGTTTAATTACTTAGTCCACTAAAAAGCAAAATTCAGTAGCACTGTTAGCTGCTGAAGCAGAATATGTTGCTGCAGGTTCTTGTTGTGCTCAATTATTATAGATTAAGCAATAACTTATGGATTTTGGCATAGATGTTGGATATGTTCCTATTTTTTGTGAGAATACAAATGCTATTAACTTATCCAAAAATCCTGTTCAACACAAAAGAACTAATCATATTGATATTAGACATCACTTTCTTAGAGATAATATTGAAAAGGGTTATATATCAATTATGTTTTGTTCTACTGAGTAACAAATTGCTGACATATTCACTAAGACTTTGAGTAGGGAACACTTTGAAAAAATAGGTTATCCTTGGGGATGATTAAAATTGTATAAATCACCCTCAATGATTGACTAGAATAAGCTGGTCTGAAGTGATTGTTGATTAATTCAGTCTTACACATTTAGTTGTGTATCCTAATTCCAAGATTCTAGAGTAAGTTGACTCAGCTATGTGTTGATTTTACAGAAAGACTGGAACTTCAAGGCAAATTTGTCCATTTTTCTCTTCAGAACTCAGGTTTGATTATTGTTTGCCCATATTAGCTTAAAGAGAAACACGTTGTCTACTTGGTCCCTTCCGTTACACCTAAATCGCTAAAAATACAAAAGCCTTCTCCTTCAAAAAGGCTGTCAGACCTTTCCCATCAGAATTGACCCTCTTTATCATTAAGTTCCCTTTTCAAATATAATTCATCCATGATTCATCTTTTCTTTATCTACCTTAAATACGTTTCTTCTCTTTCTCCTCATTCATCACTCTCATAACCATAAAGAAATTACTGTTCATCACTGTTTTCACCATGGCATCCTCTTCCTCAAAGCCATCCATTGACTCCACTACTGCTCCTTCCACAACCATTATCCTTCACCCAAATATAACCTTACCTCCACTCATTTCTCCCCCAATATCAATTATGTTAATCAATTTTACGAGGTTCGAAACTCTGTAAAACCCCTTTTCACAATTCTCTTGTAATCCTCCACTATTATTTGAACCTTCACTTTCACCTCTTGTCTCTCTTCAGATTCTTGATCAAGATGATTCTCCCATTGGTCGAGATGATATTCCTATTGCTAACCTAGTTCTACTAAAGTCTAGATCTAAGCCAAAAAGAAAACCTTCCTTCAATGTTGATGATACTGTTCATGTCGAACCCTCCCCTGTTATCCCTACTCCTCGTACTTCTCACACTTGAGGAAAAAAGCAATGGGAAAATGCTTCCCTAGAAGAAGCACTTCGTGCTAATAAAAAGAAATGGGTTGCTACTTCTGATCCTACTCCTCCTCAAGCATCCTCTCCTGATATCCTTCTTCGATCAATAAGAAAGAAGAAGACCATCTTGGCAAAAGTTCCAAAACCCTCCTTGCCTCGAAAATCATCCTTTTAACCCACTTCAAAGGCTTCCTCTTATTCAAAACCTACCTCTACTATCAAAGCCTCCTCTTCCTCTAAATCTTCCTCAAAGTCTACTTCACGTCCTAAGAAATAGGTACCTAAACCCATTCCTTCTGCTTCATCTGACTCAAACTTCGAATTTCTTCTTGATACTCCTCCTGCACCTTCTATTGACATTGATCCAGATCTTAACTTTGATATTGATGTTGATACTCCTACTGATAAGGATTCTCAATCAACTCATGTTCTCCACTTTCAAAAATGAAAGTTGGCTAGGGGTAGAGTTGTCACTAGTTTTGGAGGACCTGATATGGATATTTTGGTCACAAAGTTGAGAGCTCAGAGGTAGTTACACTTGTTTTTGAAAGGTGATCATCAAAGAAAGTTTGGAAAAGATGAATCTTATGAGTTTTACACAAATGGGGTTGCCATTGGGGAGATGTTCTCAACCACTATTCATGGGAAAACCATCAATCTCTATCCTGCTGATCTGGCAGGAATTCTAAATATTCCTACTAGGGGGTGGGGTGATTAAGTGAAGGCTACTTGGCATACTCTTGATAATCTTCCATCAGCTCTTGATATTTTTAGGAAATTCTCTGGAAATCCCCATCTTCTTACTAATCGTAGGGTCTTAAAGAATGAGATGTCCCCCTTTTATCAGTTTTATTTTGATGTGGTTCACAAAATCATCCTTCCTAGATAAGAGAGAAGAACAATTGCCAATTTCCTTGATCTTACTTTGATGGAATTGTTAGATACTCAAATTCCAATAGATCTTCCTCCAATCATGATCAGCACATGCAAAAGGTCTTGATCCAAAATACAAATGGTCATGCTTTTCCATATGAATTCTGGGTTGCATCTATTTTTGAGAATTTTCATGTACCAGTCAAAGTATGGTCTTTGCAGATCATAAAATGTCATAGGATCTGTGAACTATACCATGTTGCCTCTTGTTATGAGGAGTGCTGACAATCTAGTGCGAAGATTGAAAAATGCACTGGCTGTTAAACAAGCTGAGGTGAAGGTTGCACAGGCTACATTGGACGTTGCCCAGGCTGCTCATGAGGATGAGAAATAAGTTCTTGAAGCTCAAATTGCCTCCCTCACAGCCACTTTGGAAAAGAAAAGAGCTGAAAATACTGATGTCATTAGGAAGCTGACCTCCCTTATCCCCTCCTCCTCATCCACTTAAGCCCTTTTTTAGTGCCTTAGGCATCTTTTCTTTGCTGTTTCTTGGTCCAAGTTGTTTCTCTTTTGTTGCTATTACTGGGTTATGATAATTGTACCTTGTTCTATACATGAAATGGACTTTTTTGCTTATTATGTTCTGCTTCTGTTTTTTTAATGCATTGTTGTTCTCTTGCTCTGAGTTTTGCTTGTATTAGTGATAACCCCAGTGGCCATGAATTTTTAAACTATTATCACTTGTTGGAATCAGCTTTTCGACGATGTCAAAAGAGGGAAGAATTGATTATACAATGCTTATAACTCATGATTAACCTGTTTCATTCTGTGATCCTCTATTTTAATCCTTTATCGAGTAAGTCATGATTTTAAAAATAGATGTTGAGCTGTTGAGTTTGTCATCAACAAAAAGGGAAAATTTGTCACGGAATGTGAAGTTCTGATAATGGACATATAAATGAAACATGTTGTGCAAGCTTTGCCACACAAGTGAACAAGTTACAGGCAAGACTACACTGGAAAGATGACACTGCATAAAAATAGGAGTGGATAAGTATCATGCTCTCAATACTTATCACATCAATTGAAGTAGATGCAAAGGAGAAGATAAGTACAGCATCTAGAAGTTGAGTTGATCAAGAAGTCCTGTAGAGATTATGAGATAAAATAGAAGAGTCCTATTCAAACAAGAAGAAAGAGCGACAGCAGCAAAGAGTAAGTGAAACTACCTGGGAGTCCTAGTGAAGATAGAGGAGTACATCAATTAAAGGACTCCATCAGGATTTGTCTTAAATAAAACAAACGTTAATCAAGTATTCACTCAAGCACAAAAAAGATAGTCAACAATCAGCAAAATCAGTTTTATAACTTGAAGGAGCTAGTAAAGCAACCTGGTCCTTTACTTAGAGTCTTAGACTTTGTGTAATAAGTTGGTTATTGAGTCATATTGAGTTGTAATCTCTAGTCTCAGTGAAGTATAAACTAAGTTAGGATTAACGTCTTCAAGTTGGGGAACTTGAAAACTTGGGAACACTTATGTTAGGAAGATTAGTGTTTTGCAGTAATAGGAGTTAGAAGTTTTAATTCCTAGATGACAAGAAGTCTTGTAATTTGTTGATTGTTGAGGCTCAAGAGTTATAGTGAAGTTGGGGTTAAATCCTATAAAAGTACAGGTCATGATTTTTAACACCTTTCTTGAGCCGGGTATTTTTCACGTAAAAGATCTGTGTTCAAGTTTTACTTCTGTGAACCACGTTAGCTTACTTGTTCCACTGATAGGCAACCAGTAGAGTAAAATATTAAAATTGGTAGGGCACGCACTCTAACAATTAGTGTTAGGATAGAATCGAAGTAGATCTCCTAAAAATGTTCTAGATTAAAACACATTATTTTGCATCGAACGATGCATGAAGCCAATCAGAAAAAAGAAAAAGAAGGAGGTGATCAACTTGACTGAATATGGAAAAGATAGTGTGGAGGTGGTATCGACAGTAATGACAAATACGATGGTTCAGACAGTGTAAAAAGGTGGTGATGATGTTCGAATCTGAAAAAAATAGTGATGGTCAAATCTCAAGAAGATGAAAGTAGTGGTGGCAGTGACAACAACGACAACAATGATCCGATCATAAAATTAAAGATGAAGGAAGAGGTCGTAGTGTTTGTGATACGAAATGATCGATAGTGATGATCTGAGTTCGAGATGAGGCGAACGATCGAAGGAGTGGCTATCAGACAAAATATTAAATTAAAAATTGGCTAAAAATGGATAGTTGTTGAATTTGTTTTGTATGGAGCTTCACTTTCTAGTAAGTAAAAAATATAAATTGGATGTTTATAAATTGAAAAAAAGTGATCATGCATGTTTTTCAAGTTATAAAATTTTGTTTGATATGTGTACGCAATGTCATATATGTTAAAACAAAAAGATTAAAAATGTTAAAAAATAATGTTATACATGTTCAATGTTGTCTATAATTTATAATCTATATCTATATCTATAATCTATAAACTATATCTATAATATATTAAAAGTAGAAAGGCTCTTATAAAAGTGATTTGAACTTTTTGTCCTTCATTAAAAATTTTCATAGTAGACAAAACTGTCATTACTAATTTTTATATTTAATAATTTAAAATCACTTAAAATTAAATGTAATAAATTAGTAGTTCTTTATTTCAACTAGGTAAAAAAAATCTAATATCTTGGTATCCTTTTAATTTTGGTCATAATCAAAAACATAAATGGACTAAACAAACAAATATGTACGAACTCGACAAACCAAATTAAAGACAAAATAAATGAGAAGTCCTATTTAAGGTGAAATTTGATTATTCAAATAATTATTTGAATAATTATAGAAATCTTCATCCTAAAGGCAAAATAAATTAAAATCTCTTAAATTTAATTATTCAGACAAGCATCCAAATAGTTCTAGAAATCTTCAATATTTTTTTCTATTTAATTTGACGGTTACTTTCTTGACACTTTGAAGTTGTTTTAATTTTCTTCTTTAACCTAATTGTGTGGTTTTTATATATGTTTTATGGTATTTTGTGATTTTATCCTTAGCTTTTGTTTAAATTGGTTCATATATTATTATTGTCATAACTTATGTTTGCTAGGTCATGACCTTAAAATAATGCTACGAGACTAAAAATTTCAAGTAAGTTTTGAAGTTTTATTGTATTTAGAAAATAAAATATTTTAATATTTCAATTCATAAGATGCACACGTTTACCTTCAGTTTAAATTTATTGCTTTTAAGTGTTACTTTGATTTTTGTTTTTAACCTAATTGTGTGACTTTTTGTGCGTATTTTGTGGTATTTTGAGATTTTATACTTAATATTTTTTTAAATTGATTTATATTGTTTAATTGTCATAATTTATGTTCATTAGATTGTGACCTAATCTAAAAGAATGCAGCGAGACCAAAAAATTTCAAGTAAGATTCGAAACTTTGTTGTGTTCAAAAAATATAATAAAATTTAGATTTTTAATTTTTGTTATTATAATTGATCAGGAGTCATGATAAAAGTGTTTTATTTTTTGTCATTATATTAATAGATTATTTATATTAAACATAAATAAATAAAGTATGAAGGTCCTTTGAAAGAACTTTTTGTGAATCATTAAAAGACTCTATAACGGATAAAATTGGTATTTATTATTTTTCTCAAGTTTTTATTTAATTTTTTAATTTCAATTTTTGTTATTATAATTCGTTACGAGTCGTAATAAAAGTGTTTTATTTTTATTTTTTTTGCATTATATTAATAGATTATTAATATTAATTATAAATTAATAAAGTTTGAAGGTCCTTAAAACAATAGATAAAATTATTATTTACTATTTTTATTCAATTTCTTATTTAATTATTTTATAATATTTTCTCCTAAAATATGTGGAAAGAATTGTGATAAAATAAGGACTCCTAAATCATGAAAAATTAAGAATTTAAAAAATATATTATATTAAAGGATAATTAATGTCAATATGGAGTAGTTGATGCGAATTTTTTTTTGGATACACGTTAGACATAAAATAATTAAAATCATAAATAGAAATATAGAAAGACAAAATTAGAAGGTAGTTTCTAAGGACAGACAGTTTCTTTTTCACTTTTAAAGTTGAAACATTGTTGTCTAAGGAATGACTTTATGGTACAATCAAACTTATGTACATTGTAAAACATAAATATGATTATCTAGAATGATTTAGTTAATTAAATCTTAGTATTTTGCTATTTTTTTTTTTTTTTCGGTAATTATGTGTCTCGCACTTTTTTCCCTTTTGAGTGGAGGGTCTATGAAAAATAATATCTCTACCTCACAAATATAGAAGATAAAATCTGTATACATTCTATATTTTTCAAACTCCACTTTAAAATTAGATTAGATGTATTATTCTTCTATATTATGTTCAAATTAAATTTTATATTTTTCAAACTCCATTTTAATATTAAATTGGATATGTTGTTCTTTTTATTATGTTCAAATTAACGATATTAAATATTTTAATATCTATTTTTATTTTACAAAATATATTTGTTTTGCATATGATGGGGCGAAGACTCGTGTGCGGATGGTAGGTGGGGATTCGAAACACTTTTCAGTTCTGGTAAGGTTGCACCAAGGATCAACTCTTAGCCCATTTTTATTTGCATTGGTGATAGATGTTTTGACGCGGCATATTCAAGGACAGGTGCCTTGGTGTATGTTATTTGTGGATGATGTGGTACTGATTGACGAGACTCGGGGAGGAGTCAATGATAAGTTGGAGATTTGGAGACAGATGCTTGAGTTTAAATGATTTCAGTTGAGTAGAACCAAGACGGAGTACTTGGAGTGTAAGTTTAGTAAGGTGTCGCAGAAGGATGGAGTGGTGGTGAAGCTGGACTCGTAGGCCATTCGGAAGAGGGAAAGTTTCAAGTATCTGGGGTCTATGATTCATGGCAATGGAGAGATTGACGAGGATGTCACGTATCGTATCGGGGCAGGGTGGTTGAATTGGAGGCTCGCTTCGGGGTCTTATGTGATAAGAAGGTACCCCCAAAGCTTAAAGGTAAGTTCTTTAGAGTGGAAGTCCGGCTGGCTATATTGTATGGAGTGAAATGTTGGCCAATTAAGAACTCCCACATCCAAAAGTTGATCGTAGTAGAGCTACGAATGTTGTGATGGATGTGCGGACTTACCAGGAAAGATAGGGTGAGGAATGAGATTATTCGGGAGAAGGTAGGAGTTGCTTCGGTGGAGGATAAGATGCGAGAAGTGAGGTCATGTTAGTTTGGGCACGTGATAAGGAGGGGCTCGAATGCCCTAGTGCGGAGGTGTGAGACACTAGCTATGGATAGGTTTAGACGGGGTAGAGATAAACCAAAGAAATACTGGAGGGAAGTGATTAAGCATGATTTGGAGCAGTTACAACTTACGGAGGACATGACCCTTGATAGAAAGGTGTGGAGGACGCGGATTAGGGTAGAGGGTTAGGGGGGAGTGCGTCGGTAACAATAAGGAAGCATTCTTTTGTGTCTCTAGTTTTTATTCGTGGTGTTGTGTGAAGTCTATGATTTTGGTTATATAGTTCTTACTTTTATCTTGTGGTTGTAGTATTATCTTGTAGCTAGCGGTGTTAGTTTATTTTGCACTTTGCTTTTGTGTTTATTATACTGTCATTGGTTCTAAGTCGGGAGTCTATCGGAAACAGGCTCTCTACTTCACCTGAGGTAGTGGTATAGTTTGCGTATACTCTATCCTCTCCAGACCCCACTATGTGGGAATAAACTGGGTATGTTGTTGTTGTTGTTGATGATTTGTTTTGCATATTTTATCGATTAACGTTACACATATATTCAACACATGTGTACTTTTATATGTAACTTTTTTGTATCGATTTGCCGGTTACTTAGAGAATTATTATACTTTTTATTATTAAAGATAATCTTAGATCAAATAATAGATTAGTTATTTTCAAAAATTGAAATTTGCATCTGCTGTAAGCTTCATTTTTACTGCACATAAGTTAGATAAACTTCTTTTAAGTAACGTATTATATGTGATGGAATAAACGTCGACAACTAATTCAGTTACTCATGTTAACAAATTAGGTAATAAGCTTGCATATGATAGTGATCGAAAAAATTAAAGAAATTTAAAGAGTACGTCAATCGCTTTTTAATCTTACATTAAATAAATTTTATTTTATATAAAAAATATTTAGATTCTTTATTATAGTTAAATCTCTGATTAAAATGTTAATTGCCATTTTTTCTAAAAAAAAATTATTTACTCGATATAAGTACACACAAAGCGCGTACACTAAATTAATATTTCATACAAGGTGAGGTATGAAATATTGTTCCCATGATTGTGCTTATTTTTTTTTATATAATTAATATTTTTTAATGTATTTATTAATGTGCACAATATAACTTTTAATTTACTATGACTTATAGCTGATCTTTAACTTTAATAATAAATTCTCCTATTACTTTCTTTTACTTTTCCACTTCTTTTTCACTGCATACTCAACCTTTATCTCTCCCTTCCCATCCTCCTTGTCTTCTCCTGTGAACTTACGACATTGGAGCTTCAACAACCACCGATCGTCTCTCTATTTTTTACTACTCCGATAAATCAGAGCAAACCAACACCAACGATCAATCACTTTTTTCCTTTATACACAATTGTCTATGTCAGAGCTCCGACTTCACCAGCTACCACAACATCCATGCCAAAATTATGACGGAGCAACTAGATCTAATAGAATTTTTTTAGATCCAGCCGAAATCGTTGAATTTTGCCGAAGTTGTTAAATAATAGTGTAGAAACGCAATGGATAGTGAAACTATTGGTTGCTCCGGCGACGTGAGTTCGCCGGAAAAAATGCGGACTGTTTGGTTGATTGTTGTTTGGACGTGGTTGGATCGCCGGAAAAAATGAATAATGGGAGTGATGAATTTCAGATTTGGTCGAAGAAATAAGGTGGTGTTGGGTGATGGAGGAAAAATAGAGCAAATTGTGACTGTTGGTTACTCCGGCAAAGTGACTTCCCCGAAGAAAACACAAACAGTATGGTTAGATGTGGTTTAGTGGCCGACACACCGGAAAAAATGGGAAAAGGGAGGTGATGGGTCTACTGTTTTTGGTAGTGGAGCTTTGATCAGAGTTTGATGGCGGTGACACGAAAGGATGGTGTGCGGTGGTATGATTTATATTAAAATTGTACTCTCTGTCCCATTTTTATCCGTCCCAAAATTTTTTAGTTGGACGTTCATTTCACTTATTTTTTTTACTTATCAATACAAACAAATTTTTTTTACATGTTTGCTCTTTTCATATTTTTTCTTCACATTAAAATGTAAACATCATTTAATAAATTTACTATGATAAACTAATTATATTATTAATTATTTTTTAAATTAATATGTCATCTTAATTTGGGACGAATAAAATGAAACGGAGGAAATATTAAACATAAATTATTATTACACAATTTAAATCAATATTTTATACATTTTTATGAATTCGAGAGTTGTTATTTCATAACAAATATAATACCCTTCTAAAAATATAAATTGATTTAAATGAAATAACAAATATAATACCCTTCTAAAAATATAAATTGATTTAAATGAAATAATAAATATAATACCCTTCTAAAAATATAAATTGATTTAAATTATAATGAAATGTTTGAAATTCTTATCAAATACTTATAATATATTTGTATTAAAAATATTTTAATTATATATATTCACTATATATATTGAAATACATTTTCAATCTTATAATATATTGAATCCCAAATCTATTAGAATTGTTGTTTATTTTTTATCTTATTAAGGATGTCAACTTTTTTTTGTTTAAAAATATATTATATATGCATTTATTGTTATAAAACTATAAAAAAAAAAAAAAAAAAAAAGAGTAGAGAGAATAGAGAAAGTAATTCTTATTTCTTCTCTTGAGGGATAATTTACAATGAAAAAAATCTCTTATTTATAGGAAAAATTTACTCTTAGTCTGAGTAAAAGACAGGATCTTGATAGACATTCACTATAATGTAAATACATTTATAATACTCCCTCTTGAATGTTTAGATAGATAATGTGTCTCATTAAAACCTTACTAAAAAAATCCAGTAGGAAAAAAAATTCTAGTGAAGGAAAAAGAGTATATATTTCTAACAATATGCATATAAGTTGCCTCATTGAAAACCTTATAAGAAAAATCCTTTGGGACAAAACCTCGTAAGGGAAAAAGAGTACAACACGTATTAACTCCCCTGATGAGAACATCCTTGAACCTTTGCATCCCGATCTTCTTGAAAGTTGCAGTTGAAGAAGACTTGGTGAATAAATCAGCTATCTTATCACATGAACGAATATATTGCATGTTAATATCACCATTCTTTTGGAGATCACGTGTATAAAAAAGCTTTGACGAAATACACTTCATTCTATTTCCTTTTATGAATTCTCCATTATGTTATGCTATGCATGATGCATTTTCTTCATAAAATCATGGGAACTTTATCATATTTCAAACCATATTTTTCAGGAATAAGATGCATCGTGGACCTCAACTATACACACTATCGGTTTGCTTCATGAGTAGCTATAATCTCTCATGGTTCGATAAGATGGCTATGATAGACTGCTGTGTATATCTCCAAGATATGACAGTATCCCCATATGTGAATACATTGCATGTTTGAGACCGAGATTTATGCGGGTTAGATGAGTATCCAACATCAGCATGACCAGTAAGATCAGAACTGCAATCTTTAGAATAAAATAAGCTCATGTATCTTATTTCATTTCAATGTCTCCTAGTAGGAGTAGAAATATACCTTGCTAACATATTATCCGAAAATGCTATAAGCTTGTAGTATTTGCAAGGTACATGAGTGCATCAATTGCACTAAGATATGATACTTCATAACCAATCTAATTCAATATATTTCGAATTTCAGCGAATAATTTATTGCTTTGAAAACTCTCCAAGAGTTTCAATGATTTTCAAGCTATAAGCTTATACAATATAAGAATTCTAAATAAGTTTCCCAGAAACTTTTATATACTTCAAACATTTTGAATCCTTAGAAAGTTTCATATGAATTTTGTCAAGTGACGATATTCAACATGTCATATGTGATATCTTCAAGTGTCTAGACTGCAAATCAAATAAGTTTTACACTTACCAAGATGCATCCTTTCATGTCACTTGATAAATGTTTCTACGTCAGCATGCTTAAATAAACGTAGAATTCAGATCCTCGTAATCTTTTACAATATTGCGCCAATATCATATCAAAGTTATCGTTAATGATATATCATTTTGTATCGGTTCATAATGCGGCACAACATTTTGAGATCTCATCACTTCATTATTTTCAGGTACCTGAAGCTCTCATAAGGTTTCATGAAGTGTTATGTGGTAGGCTCTTCAAGAGCACATTGCCTTTTTAGTATGATTATTTGGTCCTTGTTTCATTTGGAACCGATTAGTCTACCGTTCTTTATGCATGCATAGACTTTGTCCTTCAAGGATACAAAATAGGAGCACTGGCAGCTTAAATATGAGATGTTTTTGACATTTGACTTGAATTATCTTATAAATGAGGATCTTATGATAATTCCTAACATATTTCATAGCTGCTTATAATCTCCCTCTTATGTTAGGAAAACTAACATTCATCCTCATCTTTTTTGAAGAATTCATCTTTGTGCATCATGGTATATTCATTTATCGTATACCGTACATCAAAACTATTAGATGGAATAATTGGTTCATGACCTTGAACCAATTGAGGGGGGGGGGGGGGGAAAAATCATAATTTTTTGGTCTAATGCATACAAGTGTTTTTGTATGCAACATATCATATTTCAGACCAACACATGAAGCTTTGTTCTCATTAGAGATGGTTTAACTATTTATGAAAGGCATTCAATGCTAAACCATTATCATTAAGATGAATTATTTTGGTTACATAATCTGAAAGTTATGCTTTTAACTCAAATTTATTGAGCAAGAAACTTTATGAATGTCAAACGGAGGTTGACAATGAATATACATATGATCATCTTATTAATACATCTTTTCAACATATCCCATGATAGGTGAACGGGCCCATATTCACCTTTTATACCTTTTAGATTTTAAGAGATCCAATCCCAAAATTAGTTGGTCCAACCAACGTATCATGAGAATAAACAACATTAAAGTTCATGAAGAATTTTTGAATTCTTCAATATATGTTTAATACTTAATATGCACATCTTTAAGATGTTATAATCGTTCATGTCAACTTATGAACTTTTATACTAGTAAACTCCAAGTTTACCATGACATGTACTTTTTTCTTTAGTAAATTTCAGATTTAGTATTACATGAATAAATTTCAGATTTACTACTTTAGAAGTAGATTTCGAAATAACTCTTCTCAGTTATTCTGCCTCATTCGGAGGTGAGTTGTGATACCATCACAATTAAATACACATTTGCATTAATAAGCTTCTCATCCCCAGGAATGAAATATAATCATGCCTTAAGCGTATCAAATTATGATAGCTACTACAGAAGCAAATTGAGGCATACATATGATTTACTGCTACCACATTCAATTCACGGAATAAAGCATATCAATGGGATATATTTCATGACTTTTCATCAAATACTCATTATTTTGCCTTAACTATCATAATATTATCAATACATGCATTGAGATTCAATCTCAACGTCTTATCCATATAAAGATGTCTTAGTCATAAATTGATGAGACTTGAGCCCAACATTTTATCATCCCTTTTGATAATATTGTTCTTGAGGAATAAATTTAAAACATAAATGGTTTTAAATCAATTATTTTTCATCAAATCCAACAATAATTATATTATTAGTAGCAAAAGATAAATAACATAAGAAATTACAAACCTTGAAATCTTTAAGATTTATAATCTCACCTTATTTGGCATAATCTCACCTTGTTTGACAGAGTCTCGTGCTGAGAACGTGTTATAAAACTATAAAGAATAAAGAAGAAGAAGAGTAGAGATAATAGAGAAAGTAATTCTTATTTTTCTTTTTCTTTTGAGGGATGATTTACAATGAAGAAAGCCCTCCTTTTATAGGAAAAATTTACTCCTAGTTTGAGTAAAAAACAGATATTTCAAATCCTAATAGATATCAAAACAGATATTTCAAATCCTAATAGATATCAAAGTAAATCTTGATAGACATTTACGATAATGTAAATACATTTATTTATTTTTTATTAAAATAAAAAAGTCGGCTATGAGCTGTAAGAACAAAAATGTACGATAATTAGTAAATATGTCTATATATTTATAATATTTATGTAAACAGACCTTTAGTAAAGAAAGTACAGCTTTTCTATTATTTTTTTATGATGATGACTGTCATGTGATATATTTTATAAAATTTTATATTGATTGCCCGATATCAAGAGAAAATAGTGACAGTGTGATTTTTACATTTAAAAAACAAAATCCAAAAAACATAAACTTGAGCAACACCATAGAAAACTACTCCTACTAAACTTGTACAGTTATATTTTCTTAACTTTATACAAGTTGAACATTTTTGAAGTTCATACATATACTGCTTCTCAACACACTATAGTAATATAGTAACTTTACTTTATACAAGTCCACATGCATGCTCTAATAGCTTTACAAGTACATATATGCATGCATCTATTTTTCTTTATATTTTCTTACCATATGCATAAAAAGCTAGTTAATTAAACACATAAAATAATCATTAAATACTTAAAACCATGGAGGAAAATTAGTTTCACCATCCAAGTTGCATCCATAAGTTATCCCTGGATCAGTCACTGCTTCTTGAAATGAAGTTGTTTGTTTAGCTTCCTCCCCCCATACGGTGGTACGTGTCATTGATTTCTGGCAGCAAGTTGAGGTCGCTCCACATATCTTCACCAAGTTCTTTACTGATCTGATTATTTTTTTCGACAAACTCTTCATGATCAGCTTTTTCGTTCATGTCCAAAGAAAATGATGTTGCAGAAAAGTCGGTGCTAGCAAAATCATTGTTGAAATAAAGCGAAGGATCAATTTCAAAATCATTGTTGAAATAAAGCGAAGGATCAATTTCCACATTCCAAGTTGATGGTGAGGCCACATTGTAAATCGATGGAGATGGAACTAGTGAAACTGGAGTTGCAGCTGGAGTTGGAGCTGACCTGGAACTCTCATTTTTGACAAACTCTTCATGATCAGCTTTTTCGTTCATGTCCAAAGAAAATGATGTTGCAGAAAAGTCGGTGCTAGAAAAATCATTGTTGAGATAAAGCGAGGGGTCGTTTTCCACATTCCAAGTTGATGGTGAGGCCACATTGTAAACCGATGGAGATGGAACTAGTGAAAATGAAGCTGGAGCTAGAGTTGGAGCTGGCCTGGAGCTCACATTTTCGACAAACTCTTCATGATCAGCTTTTTCGTTCATGTCCAAAGAAATTGATGTTGCAGAAAAGTCGGTGCTAGAAAAATCATTGTTGAAATAAACGGAGGGATCATTTTTCACATTCCAAGTTGATGGTGAGGCCACATTGTAAATTGATGGAGATGGATCAGCTGGAGCTGGAACTGGAGCTGGAGTTGGAGTTACAACTGGTCTGGAGCTCTCGTGTTGGGCTTGGGCCGGAATGTTGTAGAGATGGGGCAAATTGAGTTGGGCCTTATCAGGACCATAGAGCTTAAGGGCCGCAGCATCATATGCCACAGCGGCATCATAAGAATTGTCAAATGTACCAAGCCAAACACAAGCTCCGCGATTGGGCTCACGAATTTCAGCAACCCACTTACCCCAAGTGCGCTGGCGCACGCCTTTATACTTGCATGTGGCGTTCTCAGGCCCACCTTTGCCTTTCATGCGGCCTTTTTGCGAAGTCGCTTGTGTTGGTTTCTTGGACCTTCTTTGTGGAGAAAGAGAAAATTTTGAGGACATTGTGGAGATTTTTTTTTGGGGGTTGTTGAAAAGAGAAGAGAGTGTTTTTGCTTCACTTGTGACTTAATTGGGCTGAGGAGGGAGAGAATATATATACACTGCTTATGTCTTCATTTTTGTTCTGATGCTAAGGAACTTCCAAGAGAAAGTGAGCGAAGAATTCTGTTTATGGTTTTCTTCTTCTTTTCCTTTTTTATTTTAAAGGTTTAAAAAACGTCAATAGTTTACGAAATATTAGGGTGTTATGGCCCAAAAATTGATGGCCCAATCGAAAATTTTAAAGTGATTTTTAGTTAAGTTCAATACTAACTCAATTCTAGTTGGGTAAATGTCAGGAGTAGGTCCAAATTAAGGTGTCTTTTAAATTTTAGTGTTTAATAAAAAAGTTTTTTTAGAATAGCATTTACCTATTAACTAATTTCTTTGAATGAAATTGCCCCTGACTAATGGATTAAATTATATAAATGATCCCAATGGATAACAACTCCATATTTATATCTTTTAACTTTTATTTTTTTCTCTTTTTAATTTACTTTGATTTTTTTCTTTTCTATTTTTTATTTTTAATTTTTCTCAACCCTTTTTTTTTTCTCTCAACTTCTTTTTTCTTTTTGTTCTTTTTAGTTTTTTCTCAACCCTTACTTTTTTTTTTCCTTTACACCTCTCAATGTCTACTTTTAATAAAAAATTTATTTATTTTTCTTTGATTTATTTGTCTTTTCTTTTTAAATTTTTCTCGACCTTTATTTTTATTTTATTTTTTTTTCATTTTTATCAACCTTTATTTTTTTTTCATTCTCTTTCAACTTCTACATGTTCTTTGATTTTTATTTTTTTTTAATATTTTTCTTTATTTTTTGTAGTTTTAATTATTTTTGTTCTTTTCTTTGATTTCTTCAATTCAAGTTACATCTCATGAGCAAGAGTTGACACTATCACATTATAAAGACAAAACTTATACTTTCAAACAACAAAATGTATTTCATGGGCAAGAGTTGACACTACAACATTATAAAGGCAAGACTTACGACTTTCAAACAACAAGTTATGCTTCATGGACAAGAGTTGACACTACCACATTGTATTTGGATTTATCAAATGTTTTATAACTCTTACCTTAGGGGCAAGACTTAGCTCAGGGACTTTCAAACAACAAATTATATCCTACGAGCAAGAGTTGACTTTACCACATAATTTTTCATTTATGAGATGTTATACAATTTATTGTCTTAGAGGCAAAACTTAGTTCAAGGACTTTCAAACTGCAAATTATGCCCCACGGGTAAGAGTTGAGTATACCACGTTATGTTTTCATTCATGAGATGTTCTACAACTATTGTCTTAGAGGAAAAATTTAGCTCAAGGACTTTCAAACTATAAATTATGCCCCACGGATAAGAGTTGACTCTACCACATTATGTTTTCATTTATGAGATGTTCTACAACTAATTCCTTAGAGGCAAGACTTAGCTTAAGAACTTTCAAACTACAGATTATGCCCCGCGAGCAAGAGTTGACTCTACCACGTTATGTTTTTATTTGTGAGATATTCTACAATTATTGCCTTAGAGACAAGACTTAGCTCAAGGGCTTTCAAACTATAAATTATACCCCACGGGCAAGAGTTGACTCTACCACATTATGTTTTCATTTATGAGATGTTCTACAACTATTGTCTTAGATATAAGACTTAGCTCAAGGACTTTCAAACTACAAATTATGCCTCACGGGTAACAGTTGACACTACCACGTTATGTCTTCATTTATGAGACTTTCTACAACTCTTGTCTTAGAGGAAAGACTTAGCTCAAGGACTTTCAAATAATAAATTATGCCTCACGGGTAAGAGTTGACACTACCACGTTATATCTTTATTTATGAGATATTTTACAACTCTCGCCTTAGAGGCACGACTTATCCCAAGAATTTTCAAACAAGTTACGTATATTGAGCAAGAGTCAATACTAACACATTGTGTTTTTTACTTATGAAATGCTCTATAACTCTTGTCTTAGAGGTAACACTCAGCCTAAGAACCTTCAAACAATACATTATGCCCCACAGCCAAGAGTTGACACCACCATATTGTGTATTGATTTATGAGATGTTTTATAACTCTTTCTTTAGAGGCAAGACTTAGACCAAGGACTTTCAAGTAACAAGTTGTGCCCCATGGGTAAGAGTTGACATTACCACATTATATTTTGATTTGTGAGATATTCTATAACTCTTGTCTTAGAGGGAAAACTTAACCCAAGAACTTTCAAATAACAAGTTATGTCTCATATGTAAGAGTTGACACTATCATATTATATTTTGATTTATGAGATGTTCTATAACTCTTGCTTTAGAGATAAGACTTAGCCCAAGGACTTTTAAACAACAAGTTATGCTCCACGAACAAGATTTGACTCTACTACATTGTGTCTTGATTTATGAGATGTTTTATAAATCAAGGACTTTTACACAACAAGTTATGCCCCATGGGTAAGAGTTGACACTACCACATTATGTCTTGATTTGTGAGATGCTATATAACTCTTGCATTAGAGGCTTGAATTAGTCCAAGGACTTTCAAACAACAAGTTACGCCTCATGGACTAGAGTTGATACTACCACAAGTTACACCCCATGGACAAGAGTTGACACTATCATATTGTATCTTGATTTATGTGATGCTCCATTAGTCTTGCCTCTAAGATAAAACTTAGTCCAAGAACCTTTCAAAAGAACAAGTTACGCCCAATGAACAAGTGTTGACACTACCACATTATTTTTTGATTTATGAGATATTCTATAACTCTTGTCTTAGAAGCAAGACTTAACTCAAGGATTTTCAAACAACAAGTTATGCTCCACAAGTAAGACTTGATACTATCACATTGTGCCTTGATTTATGAGTTATTCTATAATTTTTGTCTTAGAGGCAAAACTTATCCCAAAGAACTTCCTAACAATAATTCATACCCTTAAATTTGTTTTGATATAAAAAAAAGATCCCTTTGCGGATTATCCAATTTTTTATTTATAAGCAAAATATAATAGAAGTTGAGAGAAAAGAAAAAAATGATCAAACAAAATAGAGAAATAAAAAAAAGTGATTGAGAAAAAAAGGCAAGAAAAAAATAACGATTAAGAAAAAAGTAAAAGATTAAAAAAATTGAGAAAAATAAAAATGAGAGGAAAAAATAAAATAAAGTTTGAGAAAAATGGGGGGTGGAGGGGTGGGGGGGGGGGGGGAAGAGAAATGATAAAAAACAAAAATAAAAGAAAAATAATTTAAAAAAATAAATAAAGAAATAGATAATGTTTGAGAAAAAAGAAAAATGAGAAAAAAATAAAGATTGAGTCAAATGAATTAAAACATAAAAATAAAATTAAAGGAAAAAATAAAAAAAGTGAAAATAATAAAAATAAAAATAGAATTTAATAGACAAATGAGTATGAAAAGTTTAAAAAGATTTGAGGTGTATAGGGCAAAATTGTACTTGCACTATACTAAAAAGGAAGGAAGGCTAGTCTTTAAAGACTTTTTTTATGTGGATCAAAAATCCAAAGTCATCCACTATTGAGGCTATAGCATGTAATTTCCTGATTCTAATTTTGCATACTTTGACCATCATATTATTTGTTGTCGGTATCGTCATGTTACTATCTCTGTTTTTGTTATTGTTTTCTATTTTGTTGTACTTTGCTTGCTTTTTTATTTTTTTACTGCTTTGGACTATTTTTTTCTTGAGTTGAGCGTCTATAGGAAACAACCTCTCTACCTATGAGGTAGGAGTAAGGTATGAGTGTACACTCTATCATCCCCAAACTTTACTTTGTGGGACTATAGTAAATATATTATTGTACTGGCTCAGTTCTAGCCCATATTAAGATTTAAGTTAATTTGAATTTACTACTAGAGATTTACTTTAATTTTATCTATCAGAGCAGACTTGAGACTTAAATCTCAAGTTTCAATTCAAAATCAGGTCATGGGTCCTGAGATAGGGTTGAGTCTCGATGCAAGTCCTAAGTAAGGGTCAGAGATTGGGTTCTTAGTATAAGGGTCTCAAATCAGAGTTAAATCTCGAGTTAGGGTTAAGGATAAGAAGAGGGTAGATCATTTTAAAAAATTGGGTCAAATGGACGGACTATGACCCAATTCATTTTTAGCTCATTTTGGTCTAATTAATTATTTCAATCTAAGTAGCCTTTGGGCTAGTTTTAACCCAACTTTTTTTTATTCACTCAGTTCATTCTAACTTGCTCAATTGTAATTCAACCTGCCCACTTCATACTCATGCGAAATATTGTAGCCCCTACTTAAGAATGTGAATTTTCGAAGCACTTTTTGTTTGAAATGTTCTGATGGAAATCTTTGACAAAAAAATTGGGTTATTTGTAGTAAATTTTATTTTGTATTATATACTTTGTCATTTATATTCTTTGCTAGCACAACTATCTCGTATTTGTTCTTGATTGTATGTTTATAACTTAACTCCAACATAAACTATAGAAAGGTAGTTTTAAACTATAATTAACAATAAAAGGATAAATTTGAACTTTTTCTTGATGTATTTTTGATGCGTAAAACCATTCATAATGTACTTTCGAACTCCTCAAAATAAGGACAATTACTGCGAGATTGTTATAAATGTATTTACATTATAGTGAATGTCTATCAAGATCTAATAAGATCTATCAAGATCTAGTTGATATCGATCAGGATTTGAAGTATCTGTCTTTTAGTCAGAAACTAGGAGTATTTTTCCCTATAAATACAGGGGTTTTGTTCATTGTATTCTGAACAATCTTATGATCTCTCATCTCTCAAGAGAAGAAATAAGAATCACTCTCTGTATTCTATCTACTCTTCTTCTTTATTCTTTCTTATTTTATAACAGAGATAACTTACTAACTGCACAATAATAAGTAAAAATAGAAGAAGATAAAATTGAAATTACGTCGTTCTTATTTTTTCCCAAAAATGCTTTTTTAAAAAAGTTCTTATTTTTGAAAAAATGCAAAATTTTGAAAGAAAATAAGTGCTTCTACGAAGTAAAATAATTCAATTTTTCATAAGCTAGAAAAAGTAGTTTTTCTCTAAAAATATTTTTTTAAAAACACTTTGAGTAAAATACACTTAAAAACACTTTTAAAAATCTTGGTCAAACACTAATTGCTATTGAAAGAGCTTTTTAAATTATTAGCCAAAGACAAACTTCTTCACACCAAAATTACTTTTTTGAAAAATACTTCTAAAAAACCACTTTTCAAAATAAATTGAGAAACTTGATCAAACGAATATATAAAAATAAGTAAATTTGAACCTAATTTTTCATTTTCATCACCTCCTCATTAGCAAGGGTAGTGAAGCTAGAAACAAATGTTTCAGTTCAATCGAACCAATAACTTTAAGTTAAACTCTATAAATTATATTTAATTATTCACCATTTATCATTTTTGTTAAAACATTCACTATCCTAAAAATTTAAATAGAGACTCTGCCTCTATCTTTATCAAAAATCATTATCCACTTTTTCTGGCTTTTAATGAATAAAAACTGGCATGTACATCATAAAAAACAAAAACAAAGAAGGAAAGAAAAATGCTTTACGTTATTTTCTCCAAAAACTTATAATAGACAAGAAATAGGAAGGAAAGATGGGAAGTAAGTATAACTCCAAAAAGGATGACTCCAAAAACTTAGTAATAGACAAGAAGGGTAAGCTGTAATATTCCCTCCGTATATCTATCTTTATATGTTCAGTATATTAAAAATAAATATTTAATAATATTTTTTTATTTTTTTTAAAAAAATCAATAAATAATTTACCATCTTATATTTATTTTATTCTTACTATTAAATACTATTCAAAATTTAAGAATGTGAATTTCTAATGTACTTTTTGTTTGAAATGTTCCGATAGAAATATTTAACAAGAAAATTACGTTATTTGTAGTAAAGTTTATTTTCTATTATACTTTGGTTATTTCTACACTTACTGCTAGCAAAATTGTCTCGTATTTGTTCTTGATCGTATGTTTATAACAAAACTCCAACATAAACTATAGAAGGGTAGTTTTAAAGTATGTTAACAATAGAAGGATAAATTTGAATGTTTTCTCGAAGTATTTTTGATGCATAAAATCGTTAAAAAAATACATTCGAGCTCCTTGAAATAAGGACAATTACTATGAGATAATTTACTAACCACAAAATAATAAGTAAAAATAGAAGAAAATAAAATTGAAATGTTTCACACATCAAACAAGTAAATTTAAACCTAATTTTTTGTTTTCACCTCCTCATTAGCAAAGGTGGAGCTTGAAACAAATATACAAGTTCAATTGAATTAATAGTTTTGATTCAAACTCTATAATTTGTATTTAATCATTCACCATTTATATTAAAACATTCATTATCCTAAAACTTTAGATCTAACTCTGCCTCTATCTTCATCAAGAATCATTATTTTTAATATTCCCTCCATATATCTTTATTTGTTCAATATATTAAAAATAGATATTGAATAATATATATTTATTTTTTTTAAAAAAATCAATGAATAATTTACCATCTTATATTCATTTTACTCTTACTATTAAATACTATTCATAATTTAAGAATGCGAGTTTCTAATGTACTTTTTGTTTGTAATGTTCCGATAGAAATATTTAACAAAAAAATTACGTTATTTGTAGTAAAGTTTATTTTCTATTATACTTTGGTTATTTATACACTTATTACTAGCAAAATTATCTCGTATTTGTTCCTGATCGTATGTTTATAACAAAACTCCAACATAAACTATAGAAGGGTAGTTTTAAAGTATGTTAACAATAGAAGGATAAATTTGAACGTTTTTCGAAGTATTTTTGATGTATAAAATTGTTAACAAAATACATTCGAGCTCCTTGAAATAAGGACAATTACTATGAGATAATTTACTAACCACAAAATAATAAGTAAAAATAGAAGAAGATAAAATTGAAATGTTTCGTACATCAAACAGGTAAATTTTAACCTAATTTTTCGTTTTCACCTCCTCAGTAGCAAGGGTGGAGCTTGAAACAAATATGCAAGTTCAATTGAATTAATAGCTTTAATTCAAACTCTATAATTTGTATTTAATCATTCACCATTTATATTAAAACATTCATTATCCTAAAACTTTAAATCTAACTCTGCCTCTATCTTCATCAAGAATCATTATTTTTAATATTCCCTCCATATATCTTTATTTGTTCAATATATTAAAAATAGATATTTAATAATATATATTTATTTTTTTTAAAAAAATCAATGAATAATTTACCATCTTATATTCATTTGACTCTTACTATTAACTACTACTCATAATTTAAGAATGCGAGTTTCTAATGTACTTTTTGTTTGTAATGTTACGATAGAAATATTTAACAAAAAAATTACGTTATTTGTAGTAAATTTTATTTTCTATTATACTTTGGTTATTTATACACTTATTACTAGCAAAATTGTCTCGTATTTGTTCTTGATCGTATGTTTATAACAAAACTCCAACATAAATTATAGAAGGGTAGTTTTAAAGTATGTTATCAATAGAAGGATAAATTTGAATGTTTTCTCGAAGTATTTTTGATGCATAAAATCGTTAACAAAATACATTCGAGCTCCTTGAAATAAGGACAATTACTATGAGATAATTTACTAACCACAAAATAATAAGTAAAAATAGAAGAAGATAAAATTGAAATGTTTCGCACATCAAACAAGTAAATTTAAACCTAATTTTTCGTTTTCACCTCCTCAGTAGCAAGGGTGGAGCTTGAAACAAATATACAAGTTCAATTGAATTAAAGCTATAATAAGTAAAAATAGAAGAAGATAAAATTGAAATGTTTCGCACATCAAACAAGTAAATTTAAACCTAATTTTTCGTTTTCACCTCCTCATTAGCAAGGGTGGAGCTTGAAACAAATATAAAAGTTCAATTGAATTAATAGCTTTAATTCAAACTCTATAATTTGTATTTAATCATTCACCATTTATATTAAAACATTCATTATCCTAAAACTTTAAATCTAACTCTGCCTCTATCTTCATCAAGAATCATTATTTTTAATATTCCCTTCATATATCTTTATTTGTTCAATATATTAAAAATAGATATTTAATAATATATATTTATTTTTTTAAAAAAAATCAATGAATAATTTACCATCTTATATTCATTTGACTCTTACTATTAACTACTACTCATAATTTAAGAATGCGAGTTTCTAATGTACTTTTTGTTTGTAATGTTACGATAGAAATATTTAACAAAAAAATTTACGTTATTTGTAGAAGATTCCTTTGCTTTTGATGAATGAAAATTGACCTGTAGAGAAGCAAAAAGGAAAACGAAAATGCTTACGTATGGATGCCTCCAAAATTTAGTAGTAAGTACTAATAAATAAGTAGTGGAAGTTGTACTAATGCCTCCATTCATTTTTACTTGTACAGTATATCAAAAATAAATGTTCAATAATATTTATTCAGTTTAAAAGAATAACGGATAATGGACCATCTTGTATTCATTTTACCTTTGCTATTAGATATTAATCATAATCCAATGCATTTCCCAAACATGAATTTATAATATTCAAAGAATAATACTCTCTCCGTCCTAAATTATCCGTTCCAAATTGAGATGACACATTAATTAAGAATAATACTTAATAACATGACTAATTTACCATAGTACCCCTATTGTTTACATTTTAATTTGAAGAAAAAATAATTAATGCAAAGGGTAAAATATGGAAAAAAAAAATTCTCATCTTAATTAATGAAAAAAAAAAGTAAAATGAGAAATTAAATTAGGAAATTTGAGACGGAGGTAGTATAAGTAAAGCCACTTCTATTATTTGTTGTATCTTAAGGTATGTGTCAAGTTAATGGTGGTCAATTTCTTTTTTTATTCTATTCTCCACTCTTTTTCTCCTCTGGTGACTCCAACGCATAATCTTTAGATTGAAAGTGAGAAGTGCTAACTATCCAAGCAATTTTTATCTATAGTAAACAAATAAAGATGGATGATACGAAAGAAGTATTTTATATGTGGGAGTATTAAAGGTTACAGTTCTAATGAATTGGACAAATTCATTCATACTCCCTCCGTCTCATTTTATCCGTCTCAAATTTCCTAATCTAGTGTCTTATTTTACTTGTTCTTTTTTACTTATCAAGACAAGATAATTTTTTTTTTCCATATTTTACTATTTGAATTAATTACTTTTTCTTTAAATTAAAATGTAAACATTATTTAATAAAAGTACTATGATAAACTAACCATATTATTTATTATTTTTCTTAATAATTATGCCGTTTCAATTTGAAACGAGTAAAATGAGACGAAGGGAGTGGCAAATTGACACTACTATCAAATACTAGAAAAGAACACCCATCCATAACTAATTATAGTATTGCATGTAAAGGTAGGTCAATTTTGTGGGTAAGTCATTGCATGTTCCCAAGGTGTTTTAGGAGTCATTGCATGTTCCCAAGGTGTTTTAGGAGTATTCTTTATGTTCATTCACACAATCACACACACGAGTCTTGTGAGTTCGAGGAAATCATGTCTTCTTGTCGGACAAAAATTCAGTGAAGGATACTTTCTTCCTCCCAAATTATTCGTTTCAAATTTTTTAATTTAATTTCTTATTTTTTTTTATTAATTAAGAAAAGATAATATTTTTTTCATATTTTGCTCTTTGCATTTATTACTTTTTCTTCAAATTAAACTGTAAACATAATTTAATAGGGACAGTATGATAAACTAGCGATATTATTAATTATTTTTCTTAATCAATATGCCATCTCAATTTAGAACGGAGGAAGTATCTTCAAGGTGATTTGTCTTTTAATTTGAATTTAATTGGATTTCAATACAAATACTTTCTTAACTTTACTTGTTATATTTTGACTTGTTATGTCTATTATGAAAATAATTATTAACGTGACTATTTTATCATAGTAATTGATATTTATTAGTGTCTTGAATTTAATTTAAAGAATAAACAATTAATATAAGGGTAAAATAGAAAAAAAAATATCTTTTCTGAATATGTCAAAAATAACAACTAAAAGTCAAAATTTAATTAGAAAACTAGTGACAACTAATTTTGAATGGTACGAGTAAAAATAAATGTCCAACAATATTTGTGGATCTTTATTCTTTTCTACCCATTTTATCCTTTGTTACTAAATACTACTCTCTCCATTCCATTTTACCCGTTTTAAATTGGGATGACATAACTATTAAGAAAGCAGTGATTGGTAATGTAACTTTATCATTTTGCCCCTCTTAATTGTGTGTTGTTGTTAGTTCCAATATTGATGGATGACTAATACCAAAACACCATTTATATTTTTAATGGTGTATTTTTAATAATACTCCTCTTTACAATATTTTTCAAGAATGCTAATAATAAGGAGTAATCAATTACACTAAGGGTATAATAGGAAAAAAGTTGTCTTGTCTTGATAAGTAAAATAGGACAAGTAAAATGAAACATCAAATTAGGAAATTTGAGACGGGTAAAATGGGACGGAGGAAGTATACATTACTCAATTAGGCATTAAATTATTTATTTTCAAAGGATAATATAAAAACTAGCTACCCCTATTATTTATGGGGTTTTAACGTGTGTTTCACGTCAATTGTAAATAAGAATTATTGGACGGAAGGAATACTTCTACCAAAAGAAGTGCGCTCATAGTCTTTTATTTTGTTCCTAAATAAATGATTCTTTAGATAATAAAAATGACATTAAATAATGATTTATTTTAAATTTTACCCTTCTTTAAAAAATATGATTTAATGTACTAAGAAACTACTAAGAGTTACATTTTTCTTAATATATTTAACAAGGATAAATTAGTAAAAATATTTTTTATTTTCTAAGAATAATTTTTTTTAAAAGAGGTGTGCCCAAACGAAAAGTAACACTAATTTAGAAAAAGAGGGAGTGAAATAAAAATATAAATCAGGGAAAATGAAATTGACAAAAATTTAGAAGAATTAATTCGAATAATTGATCTCTCAATCGCAAAATTCAAAATGGAGAACGCATACATACACACACATATAGTCGATTAGGAAAAGTAAATAATGAATTCAATCAGATATTTATGGAAAGATATATTCACCCGATATTTACAATAAATCAATAGTCCATAGAAGCAAAGTATATATGTTTCTCTTATCTACAAGATATTAAAAGTGTGAAAACTCTTAGAAAAGTGATTTGAACTTTTTGCCCTCCATTAAATTTTTTTACAATAGACAAAATTATCTTTTCACTTATTTTAGTTATTTTTATAATATTTAAAATTAAGAAGTCTTGAAATATATGATAAGAAAAAATATATTTTAAAAATTAAAAAGTTAAATTAATATTTAAAGAGTCCTAAAATATATGGTAAGACTCTTAAAATAAAATTATACTAAACTATAATAAATATCTATATATGAAAAATCCTCCTAAAATATTATTAGTATCCCATTTGATTTATGAATCTTCCACTTCAACAAAAAACTTTATAATTTCATAGCTTCATTTCTCTTAGCTTTGTCTAATGGAAGGTGCTGCTGTTTATTTGTTGAATTTGTAAATTTGAATTTTTCTTCTCTTTGTGACTTCCCTATGAATTGAAAGAAAGATGCCAACAGGTGAGTTATAATTGCTTTTAATGCCTTTGTTTGGTAAGAAAATTGGTCATTGTTTATTATGTGAAATAAATCAATAGAGAAGTGATAGGATGGTTTAGATTGATCGATTTTGAAGTCTGAATTAAATTTATTTATTTTATATTTTATTTTTTTATGAAATATCTCGATTGGTCGCTGTTATTTTCTATGTTTTTGGGTACAAAAGTCTGTATATATATGCACAACAACTTCAACACAAGTTCATGTGTAAAACCAAGAACACCTATGAAGTTGCTTAACACCTTCAACACAAGATTAAGAATAATCTTTTCAAGAAGTATGTTAATTTTCAGAAATAAGATGAAACAAGATTTTTAAGGTCAGGTCCCCCGACTTCACGGAGTGTCCTTAAGAAATAATTCTCCTCACTGTACCCGAGCTTATGGAATCTTCCTTCCAGGATAAAATGACCTTCAATCCTACAATAGTGGTACCTCAAATTATTGGATTCTTCGAACTCACTCAATAGTTAATGATCACAACGAGTTTTTTGAAGATATAAAGAGTGTTTTTGCTGTCAGAAATTATATTAATACCTGAGGAATACATCAGATATTTATAGCTTTTAAGTGTCCTTTCAGAAAGGATGCATTGGTTCTGCAAAAAGGCACCCATTCAGTACAGTCACGTCACCTGTGCCCAGTTTGTGCTGGACCTGCAGCCGTAGGTGACACTGTCTAATTCTAGTGGCTGCCTGCGCTGCATCTGCGCCCACAGGTCACGTACCTGCGCTGCATCTGCGCCCCCAGGTCACCTTGCAACGCGAAACAGTATGCCTTTTACCTCGAAGGGTCGCATCCCTTCAAGATGCGTTGCGTATGCGTTTGCATGGCGTCCGAAATACGCCCGCACTTGGAGAAAAATAATTCTATCAGATTTTTGGATTAAAATTTCACTTGTAAAATAAGTTTCAAATAAAATTCTTCTAAAAAATAGATCTCATTGATCGATCATTTGAGAAATCTAAATCCAAATCCAAATTCAAATCTGAAGTCGAAGCCGAGCTGAGCGAGCGACAACGACGATGACGCGAGATACCTTTTGGGTCTTGCCTCACTTACCATGTGGAGTAAGTTTTCTACAATATAAACACCTTAAATCTTCTTTCTCCCACCAATGTGGGAGAATTTAGTAAGCTTTTCAAAAATAGTACATTTTTCATTTTAGTGTCTCTTTTTTCCTCCACTATTTTTTCCTCTATTTTCCATTCACACACACATAGAACCCAACAATCCTCCACATAAATGAGGAATGACTATCTTTCAAAGAATTTACGGACAAGCATGTGATTATTTAACAAAGACTGATTGCATCTGGATAAGTGGGTTTTCCTTTGAAATTTTCGTAGTGAACATGCATCGGATGCACTCGGTCAATCGATAGATTTGATATCTTTAAACCGTAGAGCTTTAATGTACACCTAAACAACACATGTCACACAACCAACTTTTACCGTTTATGGTTCTCACGGTTTTTTCTTTTCAGCCATGAATACGTCCCGGTTTCATGAGAGCTTAGAGAAAAGATCTTTACTAACATTCTCCTTGAAACGGCTTCCACTTCGCCCTCACATAGGTGATTTCTAAACGTTCAATCCTATAGATTAAACTATTTATCCAAATATATAAAATTTAGATAATCATTAAAAGACTTTTCGCCTTAAGTCTTATCCTTGTTTACTAAACATTGTCTACATCATGAGAGTGGGTTGGGTATCATGACAATGTTGAGCCTGTCAGACACAACTTTGTTTGATCTCATTGAACCTAGCTCTTAGGATCTCCAGTCTGCTAGATAAAGTTACCGCCATACTGACTTGTCCTAGGCCTTATACCCATTCCCTTAGATGTCCTCTCAACTCGTTCTCTAGATAGGCCTTTTGTAAGTGGATCCAACACATTATCCTTTGACTTTACATAGTCAACAGTGATAATTTCACTAGAGAGAAGTTCTTTAACGGTATTATGTCTCCGTTTTATGTGATGAGATTTACCATTGTACATTATGCTCCCTGCCCTACCTATTGTCGCTTGACTATCACAGTGTATACATACTGGTGCCACTGACTTGGGCCAATAAGGAATATCTTCCAAGAAAATTTGGAGCTATTTTGCTTCTTCACTGACTTTATCCAATGCAATAAATTCTGATTCCATTGTAGAGCGAGCAATACATGTTTGTTTGGATGATTTTCAAGAGACCGCTCCTCCACCTATAGTAGATACATATCCACTTGTGGATTTTACTTCTTTCGATTCGGTGATCCAATTTGCATCACTATATCCTTCAAGTACCGCAGGATATTTCTTATAATGCAAAGCATAGTCTTGAGTGTATTTAAGTATATAATTCATTATATACATTAAACATTCCAACACTCTTACGTACTCCAATTGTGAGTCACTTTCACCTTCATTCTTTCGAAATACGAAGCTCACATCCAATGGAGTCTTGGCAATACCGAATTCCATATACTTGAATTTGTCAAGTACTTTTTCGTTATAATAAGACTGTGACAATGCCAACCCTTGTGAAGTTCTATGGATTCTTATTCCTAAGATCACATCTGCAACTCCAAGGTCTTTCATCTCAAACTTGCTCTCAAGCATTCATTATGTATCATTTATGTCAGAAATGTCTCTACTGATGATAAACATATCGTTCACATACAAACAAACAATGACTTGGTAATTTGGAGTGTCTTTAATGTAAACACATTTATCACATTCATTTATCTTGAACCAGTTTGCCAACATGGTTTGGTTAAACTTTGCATGCCATTGTTTATGTGCTTGCTTTAGTCCATACAACGACTTAATAAGTTTACACACCTTATTCTCTTTTCCTGAAACAACAAAACCCTCAGGCTGTTCCATGTAAATTTCTTCCTCCAATTATCCATTTAGGAATGCTGTTTTCATATCCATTTGATGAATTTCAAGACCATATATTGCCGCCAAGGAAATTAACATTCAAATTGACGTTATCCTTGTTACTGGCGAGTATGTATCAAAGTAATCAAGGCCTTCTTTCTGTTTGAAGCCTTTTACTATAAGTATTTCCTTATATTTGCCAATTGTACCATCCGCTTTAATTTTTCTTTTGAAGATCCATTTAGAACCTAAGGTTTATTTCCTGGAGGAAGATCAACCAATTCCTATGTATAGTTGCTTAAGATTGAATCAATCTCACTATCGACTGCGTCTTTTCAAAAGGATGAGTCCGAAGACATCATCGCTTCTTTAAATATTTGAGGCTCATTTTCTAAGATAAATATTACAAAGTCCGATCCAAACGTTAAATTTCTTTGACGTGTACTACGTCTTGGATTCTCATCATTATGTACATCCTTACTTGGTTCATCTCGAGGTCGTTTAGACCCCCACTAGACTGTTCATGTCTAGTTTTATATGGATAAATATGTTAAAAGAATTCAACATTATCTATTTCAATTATCATATTTTTATTGATATCCAGATGTTAGGATTTATGAATCAAAAACCAATATTATTTTCTACTTTTAGCATATCCTATGAACACGTAGTCCACCTTTTTAGGTCCTATCCTTACTCTTTTAGGAATAGGAACTTGGACCTTTGCTAGACACCCCCACACATTGAAATATTTCAAGTAAGATTTTCTTCCTTTCCATTTTTCATATGGAATTGATTATGTCTTACTATGTGGTACTTTTTTGAGTATTCGGTTAGCCGTAAGGATAGCTTCCCCCCACAAGTTTTGTGGTAAACCTGAACTTATAAGTAAGGAATTCATCATTTCCTTCAAGGTTTGATTTTTTCTTTCTTCAATTCCATTAGATTGAGGTGAATACGGGGCTGTAGTTTGATGGAAAATTTCTCTACATGCAAGGGGAGATTCATATTCTCCGCCCCTATCACTTCTTATTGTTTTGATCCTTTTCTCTAACTGATTTTCAACTTCAATTTTGTATTGCCTAAACACATATATTGCTTCATCCTTACTACTTAGCAAATAAACATAACAGTATCTAGTGCAATCATCAATAAAAGTTATAAAATATTTTTTTCCACCGCGAGATGGTGTTGACTTCATATCACAAATGTCAGTGTGGATTAATTCTAAGAGATTGGAATTCCTTTCAACGGACTTATATAGATGCTTAGCATACTTTGATTCCACACATATTTGACAGTTTGATTTATTGCACTTAAATTTTGGAAACACTTCTGAGTTAATCAGTTTATGCAATATTTTGTAATGAACATGGCCTAATCGTTCATGCCATAAATCATAAGACTTAAGCAAGTAAGAAGAAACTGAAATTTTATTGATTTCAACATTTATTACATTCATTTTGAATAAGCCTTCATTGAGGTAGCCTTTTCCTACATACACTTCACCTTTACTAAGTACAATTTTTTCAGCAAAAAATGCACATTTGAATTCATTTTTTTCTAGAAGTGATATAGAAGTCAAGTTCTTTCTTAACTACGAAACATACAGGACAATGTTGAGTGTCAACACTATGCCTTAAGTCATTTTCAAGAACACCTTTCCTTCTTCTTCTACTATTACAGTAGCGGAGTTTTCCATTTAGATCTTTTATTCCCCTTAAGCCGGAGTAAAAGCATCAAATAACTCCTTATTAGCACAAACATGGCGGGTGGCACCGGAATCCATCCACCATTCGTGAGGATTTTCCACCATGTTGGATTCGGACAACGTAGCACACAAGTCGTCGACGTCTTTTTTGGATTCAACAATATTTGCTTGGTCCTACTTCTTCTCTTTCTTTGGGGAACGACAATCCTTGGACTTGTGGCCAATTTTTCCACAGTTAAAGCACTTTCCGTTGAATTTTTTCTTGGGTTAATTACTTTCATGTCCTGCTTTCTTGCGCTTTTAAAGTTGTGGTCATCTTCTACAATATTTGCTCCATTTTTGATGGAATTTCCTCTTGACCTTCTTTTCGAAGCCTTATTATCTTCTTCAATGTGCAATCGTACAAGCAGATCTTCGACTGACATCTCCTTACGTTTGTTTTTCAAATAGTTTTTGAAGTCTTTCCACATAGGTGGTAGCTTCTCTATTATTCTTGCGACTTGAAATACTTCATTCTCGATCAACCCTACAATAAAGGTTACGTGAATATTAAGAACACTTTCAAACTGTTCAGCAAAGGTATCTGTCAAAATTATACCTTCCGCTAGGAGATCATGGATGATCATTTGCAGTTCCTACACTTGGGAGACAACCAACTTGCTGTCTATCATTTTATATTCCAGAAATCTTGCAACGAAGAACCTTTTAATTCCGGCATCCTCTGTCTTGTACTTTCGTTCTAGCGCCCCCCATAACTCTTTTGTTATCTTTGTTCCACTATACATATTGTAAACGTCATCTTGGAGACCACCCAAAATGTAGTTCCTACAAAGGAAATCTGAGTGTTTTCAAGCCTCCACAATCACAAATCGCTTTTGTCCGGAGGTTCCTTCGGACACCTCTGGAGCTTTCTCAAATGTGAACCTTTGAAGACAAATAGTTGTTAGGTAGTAAAACATTTTCTGCTGCGACCTCTTAAAGTCAATACCTGCGAATTTTTTAGGTTTCTCCGCTGGTGCCATAGCTTGCGGAGCATTAGTACGACTCATCGTGGCAATACTACTTTCCGCCATAGTCGTTCCAGCATCATGTACTTGACTATCGTTAGTCATTTTCCTGTCACAACAAGACAGTAACTTTAGTGTATAAAAATATAATTAATAAAGTTGCAGCAACTTTAAATAGCCCTTGTTTCTAGTTTAACAATGAAGTTTTTATGACTTTCAATCGTCAATCGAATGACCTCTCACTTATGATGAAGATTTTATTTCTTCAAATCACTTGTTAAGTTCAAACGGAGTAGAAAGCTGAGAGCTTTAATCTCCAGAAACCAAACAATACAAATTATGGGGAAAAAAACTTAAGTGAAAAGAAAATTTCGCCAAACAAGAAAAAAAATATTTTTTTTTCAATTATTTCCTTAAGATTGTTGTTTTCTATGTTTTCAGGGTACAGGAATATATATATATATATATAGGCACAACAACTTCAACACAAGTTCATGTATAAAACTAAGAACACCTATGAAGTTGCTTAACACCTTCAACACAAGATTAAGAATAATCTTTCTAAGAAGTATGTTAATTTTCAGAAATAAGATAAAATTTAAGGCTAAGTCCCCCGACTTCACGGAGTGTCCTTAGGAAATAATTTCCCTCACTGTACTCGAGGTTATGGAATCTTTCTCTCAGGTTAAAATGGTTTTCAATCCAACAAAAGTGGTACCCCAAATTATTGGATTCTCCGAACTCACTCAACAACTAATGATCATAATGAGTTTTTTGAAGATATAAAGTGTGTTTTTGCTGTCAGAAATTATGTTAATACTTGAGGAATACGTCAGGTATTTATAGCCTTGAAGTGTCCTTTCAGAAAAGATGAATTGGTTCTGTAAAAAGGCACCTATTCAGTACAGTCACGTCACCTGTGCCCAGTCTGTGCTGGACCTGCGCCTGATCTGCGGCCGTAGGTGACACTGTCCAATTTTAGTGGCTGCTTGCACTGCATCTGCGCCCATAAGTAGCGTACCTGTGCTGCATTTGCGCTCGCAGGTCACCTTACAACGCGAAACAGTGTGCCTTTTACCTCGAAGGGTCGCATCCCTTCAAGATGCATTGCGTCTGAAATGCACCCGCACTTGGAGAAAAATAATTCTATCAGATTTTTTGGATTAAAATTTCACTTGTAAAACAAGTTTCAAATAAAATTTGTCTAAAAAGATAGACCTCATCGATCGATCATACAAGTTTCAAATAAAATTTTTCTAAAAAGATAGATCTCATCGATCGATCATCTGACAAATCCGAAGCCAAAGACAAAGCCGAGCTAGCGATGACGACAACGACGCGAGGCACCTCTTGGTTCTTGCCTCACTTACCATGTGAAGTAAGTGTTCCATAATATAAACACCTTAAAGCTTCTTTCTCCCACCAATGTGGGAGAATTTAGTAAGCTTTCCAAAAAAAGTACACTTTCCATTTTAGTGTCTCTCTTTTCCTCCATTATTTTTTCCTCCATTTTTCATTCACACGCACACATAGAACCTAACAGTCGTTGCATCTCTTTTTTTGTCTTAAATTTTTTTATATTTTTTAGGGAATGTCTCAAACAGTTTCTGAATGTTAAAAAGCCAAAATTATCAATAAGTGACCTTATGGATCAATATTAGCTTAAAGAATTCTAAAAATAGGTTCTTGCACCATAAATATTCTTTGTGAAATAAAGACCAAGCTCTACCTTAATGTCCATTAAAATATGCTTAGTTCTAATCTAAAATTAGGAGACGGAAATCATGTGAATTCCAACGCAATATAAAAGATCAAAGAATAGTAATACATCGGCACTAACTTCTCGAAATACACATTATAAGATCACAAAAAGGAAAGAAGTTAAATTCACCGACCAACATACAAAAAGAAATAAACTTTCAATTATGTACCATATTTTAGGAAGTTTTTCCACGTAAAATAACTATTATTTTTCCTACTATTTTATCACCAAAAGTTAAAAGCAAACCTTTCATATTTTTAGCATTTATTTTAACACCAATTGCTATTTTAAATATTTTTATTCTACGACATGATATGGAGCAGTTACAGTTTATAGAGGACATGACCCTTGATAGGAAGGTGTGGAGGACGCGGATTAGGGTAGAGGGTTGGGGGGGAGTGCGTCAGTAACAATAAGGAAGCATTCTTTTGTGTCTGTAGTTTCTTGTTCGTGGTGTTGTGTGATGTCTGTGATTTCGGTTAGATAGTTCTTAGTATTATCTTGTGGCTGTAGTATTATTTTATATATGGTACTAGTTTATATGCACTTATGTTTTGTATTTGTTATACTGTTATCGGCTCTAAGCCGGGGGTCTATCAGAAACAGCCTCTCTACTTCACCTAAGGTAATGGTATGATCTGCGTACACTCTACCTTCTCCAGACCCCAATATGTGAGAATACACTGGACATGTTGTTGTTGTTGTTGTTGTTGTATATATAGTATTATTTATAATACAAGACACACGTGCAAAACACATATTTTTGACCAGTATAAATAAGGATACATTGCTTAATTCGATACCATCTTTGTCAATTTTTATTTTTTTACTATACTAAGAATAGAATTTAATTTTATACTTTCAAAATTTTAAGAGACATTTTATCACTTAGGTTATAATTTACCTGTATTATTAATTGTAATCACATCTCAAAGAATTAAATTTATTATTGTATTTAAAAAATAATAAAATAAAATTATCATTCTATTTATTGATTTGAAAAATATGCTAAATCAAAATTAAAATGAGCAAAAATAGACAAAGAAAATATAAACATCCAATGCAAATAGATATTTATCGGAAGAGGTAAATCAGCAATCATCATAGAGGCAAATCCTTTCGATGTGTCAAAAAAGGTAAAAGAAAAGAACAAATATGAAATGTGAAATACAGTCAAATCCACAAGACAGAGAAGTCGAGACTAAATTGTCTATGTTGATATATCAAACATCAATTGTTTATGCCTCGATCTCAAACAAGTTAATATTAAATTTACCAACATATATAATAGAGTATTGCGTGTCATTACAGGATCTTTGAAGAGTATATTATGAGCGTCAATCGATATTTCTTCCACGAAAAATTCATTATATAATTAGGTAAAATAATTCTTTTTAGGTTCATATATACATATATTATGTATTCTAACACCTTGACTTTTTTGTGAATTTACTTCTTTATATCTTGACACTTATTGATGAAGATTCTTACTTTGTCACTGCATTCGAATGGTTTAGAAAACTAACTTCTATCTCTTGTCACGGTCTTGTAGAATTAATATATAGTATTTTTCAAATATAGAATCCATAAAATATATATGAAGAACACAAAATAAATTATAGAAATAGAGGCATCTTTTTTCTTCTTCTCCTTTTTATTTGGTGTCGTAAGATTAATTCAAGTGGCTACTTGACCTTCACACCTGAACCTTAGCTTGGTTGAGATGATCACATAACTAATAGATATGACAATATTAATCATATAAACAAAAATCACGATCCTGATATAATTTTTAGGCAATCAAGACTTGTCTGACACACAAAAAGGTATGCACGAATATCTAAAGTTCAAAACTGGAGGGTCATATTAGTTTCTCCCTAAATACTTCTATGTGAGAGCAACATAAATACAAGTCATAAAAAAAAAATAAGGACAACAAATACAACATATTTATAGGAGTCGTTTGGTAGAGTGTATAAGATAATACTAAATAAATTGTAATTGTAATGCTGGAATTAGTAGTGCATGGATTAGTAATACAAGTATTAGTAATACTAAGATTATTTTTTATGCAGTGTTTGGTTTGATGTATTGAATACAATATGTAATGTTATATTTTAAAAAGAATATTATTTGTTTACAAAAATACTCTTTGACATATTATAACTTTGTGTATTTTCTTTACAAAATTTTATTATTCTTTTTTAAAAATAAAAAAAAGTAAAAATATAACTAATTATTTACTTTGGAATTTTAAGATTCAATCATTGAATTATAATTTTTTTTTGTTATCTTTTCTTTAGTTGTTCATCATTTTTTTATTATTTCCACTTTGTGATGTTCTTACGTTCGAGGGAGATACGTATAACTTTTGAATGAGATAATAAAATTATTATTAACATAAATTTGTGTTCCGTAGAGTGTTAAAGCTAAGTAGAAAAATTATTTTTATTTATGAATATCCTATTTAACAAAATTAAAGCTTGTATGCAATCATGCAATTTATTTTTGGATTTTGATCAATAAGTATTTTTTAAGTTAATGGAGTAGTTTTTTTATGACTAAAATTATTTAAAGGGATATTATTATCTTGATAAATTGAAAAGAAATAACTCACATTGAATAACTTGAAAAGATTTAGAAAAAAAAAATTAAAGAAATTTGAGAGAGTTTTTATCTTGACACATATTTATCCATGGATTGTAATTCATGGATTACTAATCCCACCAAATTGAATGTATTAGTTATACACCCTATAATATCATGTATGGTGTATAACTAATCCATGTATTAGTTATACATAGCCTTCAAAATTGCTATCAAACAATGTATTAAGTAATCCCACCATTTAATCCATGGATTATAAAAATAATCCATCCTACTAAACGGGTCTTTAATAAAATTAGTTTCATAAAGTGGGGTTTGAAGAGGATAAAGTATACATAGCCGTACCTTTATTTCAGAGGCGAGGTAGGAGCAACATCGCATGTATTTTGAAATTAAGAAGACTTAGACAAATAGTTTTGAGGAAGAAATTTATTTTACAGGCGAAAAGTCACAGATGCATATTTCCTATAGTGTCAGTTAAATTACCATTTTTCTTTACAAAGTTTAAAAAGAATATCTTCCACCTGAGAATATCTTATAAGCTCATCAATTGATTGACTACCTGTTGGTCAAGTTTAATTCCTTATTTGTAAATCCGCCCCCCCACCCCTGCCTCCTCCAATTTCTTTTTTTTTTTTTAGAAAAGAATATCTTTCACCTAGCAACCTAAAGACCATTTACTCAAATCTCAATCGCGATAGATAAAAGTCACAAGGCAGATCAAAAATACCTTTCTTCATGTCTAGAAGGGTTTACAATTTTTGTAAGTGATTTGGAATGAAAAAATGAAAGCTCTTTGATGTTGTGTAAATTTTTGAATTTTATAGCCAAACATGATATTTGGAATCAAACTATATCTGAAATTGTTACGACATACTTAAAGATATTCAGAGATAGCCCCTAAACTATACTCAAAATTGCTATGACACACCTAAACTTTACCGGGTCCTATTGCCCCTAAATTCATTTCTTTTTGTGTCTTTTTATGCTCTTTTTTGCTGACGTGACTACCAAGTAGTGCGCAAAATATTTTTGTACTTTTTTGGTGCTGACTTGGCAATCATGTCAGTACAAAAATACAGAAAAAATAAATTTAGGAAGGTACCTCCGTAAAATTTAGGTATATCATACCAACTTTGAGTATATATAATTTGAGAAATACTTATGACTTATCTCAAATATTCATGATCAAATGGCCATTAAGTTTATCATAAGGGATGATAGAGAATTTACTATACATTAACATCCACAACAGAGATAATAAGAGCCAGATACCTCAGGTTTGTCAATCTTGTTTAATACTACTAAGCAATTCCTCAGGTATGTCAATCTTGTTTAATACTACTAAGCAGTTCCTGCATATGAGAGCTCATTTCCCTCAGCAGAATCCCAAAGAAAGAAGATATAGGAATAAGCTAGACGATGCTAAGAAAATTAATAATCCCACACAGAATAATATTCACGTTAAATAGTAAAAATAAGAGAGTAACAATGAAATTAAATATTATAATGGGGAAGATATAATATTCAAATAAAATAATACAATAATACTGATTATAACTTGATAGTGTCAAACACTACTACAGTTTCAAAATAAATGAAATTCTTTTATTTCACACAATTCACTATAATATTATTCACACACTATTTTCTCACAAACTAAAATTAGCCCGTAAATTACTCTCTCCTCTCAATACTCTCGCCTCTCAATTTCTCTCTCTGCTTTGGTGTACTTCAAATTGAAGTAGAAGTCATCTATTTATAGATGAATGAACGAATCAAATTGCATATTGCAACACCAATTTGCAAAACATGTCGTCACATCAATTTGCAAATCCATATTACCGCATCAAACATATTGCAACATCAATTTCCTTTCCCAGATAATCACTTTTTTTCCTTAATTTGTTTTGATATATTTAATTATTGTCCACTCTACTTCTCTACCTCTTGAAATTCAATATAGGGGTAGGGTGAATTGAAAAACTTTTCTTGAGTATACTGGTCAGTCTTGACAGTCAACTCTGTTGGGTTCAATTGGTGTGAATGAAAAATAAAGGGACACAATCATTTGAGGAAAAAACACTGTTTCGAAGGGGTGACTGTTCGGTCAGTTGTGACTATTTATAAAAGACATGTTGTTTTGAAATGGACAGACATGACTATTCCGAAATGATACACCTTTTCGATGACCATTGTCTCCTTTCCGAAGAGACACTTCATGGCTATATAAATCTACATTTTTTCCACAGGTTTAATACGAAAATTTCTATAAGAAAAAGCACTTCTTGTCTTCTAAAAACTTCGTGTGATCATCTCCCGTTGAGTGAGTTCGAAGAGAACCAGATTGTTTGAGGTACCACTACTTTCTGGTTGTGAAGCCATTGTATCCTGGAAGAAAAATTTCGTAATCTTGGGTACTTGATGGAAATTATTTCCTTAAGGACACTTCGTGAATTTGAAGGACTTGGCTTATTCTACTTCATCTCTTTTCTTTAAAATAAAATAACACACTTCTTTGATAGTTCATATTGAACTTGTGTTGAAGGTGTTGGAAAAATTCATAAGTGTTCTTGATACGTCTTGAACTTGTGTTGAAGTTTAGTGAACTAACATACAAATTTTGTGTATTCAAAACAACAATCTTAAGGAAATCATTTGGAAAAAGCAAAAAACCCTTTTTGCTTGTTTGGTGAAATTTTCTTTTCACTAAAGTTTTTTTTTCCATAATCTGTATTATTTGATTTCTGGAGATTAAAGCTTTAAGCTTTCTACTCCATTTGAACTTAACAAGTGATTTCAAGAAATAAAATCTTCATTACAAGTTAAAGGTCATTAGGTTAACGATTGAAAGACATAAAAACTTCATCGTTAAACTAGAAACAAGTAGTATTTATAAGTTTCTACAAACTTGTAATAAGGATAATTTTATACTAAAGTTGACTATCTTTTTGTGACAGAAAAAATGACTACAGAAGGTCATGTTGATGGTGTGACAAGTGTGGCAGCAACTAATGTTGCCACAACTAGTCTCACAAATACGTGACCCGCATGGCACTAGCGGAAAACCCCAAAAAAATTTCTAGAGCTGATTTTAAAAGGTGGCAACAAAAGATGTTCTTCTACTTTACAACCTTATGTATTCAAGGATTTAAATCTGAAGAAGCTCCAGATTTTCCCGAGGAAACTTCAGACCAGGAGAAATTTATCATTGTGGAGGCGTGAAAACATTCTGATTTCTTATGCAAGAATTACATTCTAAGTGGCCTCCAAGATGACCTATACAATGTGTATAGTGGAATGAAGACGTCAAAAAAGTTGTGGGGTGCGTTAGAAAAAAAATACAAGATTGAGGATACTGGAACTAAGAAGTTCTTTGTTGCAAGTTCCTAAAGTATAAAATGATTGAAAGCAAGTCGGTTGTATCTCAAGTACAGGAACAACAAGTTATTATCCACGATCTCCTCGCGGAAGGTATGAGTTTGGTAATACCTTAGTTTAACATGTTAAAAATGTTCTTAATGTTCACATAAACTTTATTGTAGATTTAGTTGTGAACGAGGCATTTTAAGTCACGACAATAATAGAGAAGTTATCACCTATGTGGAAGGACTTCAAGAACTACTTGAAACATAAAAAAAAGGAGACGACAGTCGAAGATCTCATAGTGATACTATACATTGAAGAAGACAATAAAGTCGCAAAAAAGCGGTTGAAAGAAAATTCTGCAATAAGTGGAATAAACATTGTAGAAGACGATCACAATAACTATAAAAAGTGGGAGAAAACTGGATAAGAAAGAAATCAACCTAAGAAGAAATTCAAAAGGATGTGCTTTAATAGTGGCAAGATTGGCCACAAGTCAAAAAATTATCGTGCCCCAAAGAAAGGCAAAAAGAAGGACCAAGCAAATATGGATGAATCCAAGAAAGAAATGGACGATCTGTGTACCATGCTGTCTGAATGCAACTTGGTGGGAAATTCTAGGGAATAGTGGATGGATTCCGATTCTAACCGCCACATTTGTGCAAATAAGAAGTTGTTTGCTGCATTTTCTCTGGCTCAAGGCGAAGAAAAGATCTATATGGCAAACTCCACAACTGCAAAAATTGAAGGAGCATGAAAGATTTATCTGAAAATGACATCAGGTAAAGTGTTGACTTTGAACAATGTCCTGTATGTACCGGAGTTATGAAAAACTTGATTTCTACATCACTTCTTGATAAAAATGGATTCAAATGTGTATTTATTTCCAAAAAAAATTGTACTTAGTAAATGAGAAGTGCACGTAGAAAAAGGCTAACTCACTGATGGCCTATTCAAAATAAATGTAATAAATGTTGAAATCAATAAAAGTTCTGTTTCTTCTTACTTGCTTGAGTCTAATGATTTGTGGCATGAATGATTAGGATATGTCAATTACAAAATATTGCAGAAACTGATTAACATAGAAGTTTTGTCAAAATTTGAGTATAATAAATCAAAATGTCAAACGTGTGTGGAATCAAAGTATGCTAAACATCCATATTAGTTCGTTGAAAGGAATTCAAATCCCTTAGATTTAATCCACGCTAACATTAATGATATGAAACCAACACCATCTTATGGAGGGAAAAAGTATTTTATAGATTTTATTGGCGATTGCACTAGATACTGTTCTGTCTATTTGCTAAACAGTAAGGATGAAACAATAGATGCATTTAGGAAATATAAAACAGAAGTCAAAAATTAGTTAGAGGAAAAGAGCAAAACGATAAGAAGTAATAGGGGTGGAGAATATGAATCTCCTTTTGAGGAAATGTGTGTAGAGAATGGAATTGTCCATCAAAATATGGCCCTGTATTCACCTCAATCTAATGGAATTGCATAAAGAAAAAATCGAATTTAAAGAAAATGATGAATGCCTTACTAATAAGTTCAGGTTTACCACAAAACTTGTGGGGGGGGGGGGGGGGGGGGGGGGGGGGGGGAGAGAGATGCTATCCTTACAGCTAACCGAATACTTAATAGAGTGCCCCACAGTAAGACACTATCAATTCCATATGAAAAATGGAAAGAAAGGAAACCCAACTTGAAATATTTTAAAGTATGGGGTGTCTAGTGAAATTTCAAGTTCCTATGCATAAAAAGGTGAAAATAGGACCTAAGACAGTGGACTGCGTGTTCATAGGATATGCTAAAAGCAGTAAAATATGTAGATTTTTGGTTCATAAATTTGAAAATTTGGATATCACTGAAAATACGGTAATTGAATAAGATAATGATGAATTCTTTGAATATATTTATCCATATAAAACTAGACATGAACAGTCTAGTGGAGGGTCTAAAAAACCTCGAGATGAACCAAGTGAGGATGTATATCATGATGAGAATCCAAGACATAGTACACGTCAAAGAACGTCAACTTCATTTGGATCAGATTTTGTAACATTTTTCTTAGAAAATAAGCCTTAAACATTTAAAGAAGCGATGGAGTCTTCAGACTCACCTTTTTGGAAAGAGCTAGTCAATAGTGATATTGATTCAATCTTAAGAAACCATACATGGGTGTTGGTTGATCTTCCTCCAGGAAATAAACCTTTAGGTTCTAAATATATCTTCAAAAGAAAAATGAAAGTGGATGGTACTATTGACAAATACAAGGTAAGACTTGTAGTAAAAGGCTTCAAACAAAAGGAAGACCTTGATTACTTTTATAGGTACTCTCCAGTAACAAGGATAACATCAATTCAGATATTAACTGCCTAGGTGGCGGTATATGGTCTTGAAATTCATCAAATAGATGTAAGAACATTTCTAAATGAAGAATTCGAGAAAAAAATTTACGTGAAATAACTCAAGGGTTTTGTGGTTCCTGGTAAAATAACAAAGGTGTGCAAACTTGTTAAGTCATTCTATGGACTAAAACAAGTACCTAAACAGTGTCATGTAAAGTTTTACCAAACCATGTTGGCAAATGGGTTCAATATAAATGAATGTGATCAATGTGTTAACATCAAAGACACTCCAAATCACAAGGTCATTATTTGTTTATATGTATATGATATATTGATCATCAGTAGAGACATTTCTGACATAAATGCTATGAAATGAATGCTCGAGAGCAAGTTTACTATGAAAGACCTTAGAGTTACGAATGTGATCTTAGGAATAAGAATCCTTAGAACTTCATAAGGGTTAGCATTGTCATAGTCTCATTACATAAAAAAGGTACTTGATAAATTCAAGTATTTGAAATTTGATATTGCCAAGACTCTATTGGACGTGAGCTTTGCACTTCAAAAGAATGAAGGTGAAAATAACTCACAGTTGGAGTACGCAAGAGTGTTGGGATATTTAATGTATATCATGAATTGTACAAGATCAGACATAGCAAGTGCTATTAGTAAGTTGATTCGGTACACGAGTAATCTCAATAAAACTCATTGGATGACAATGAAAAGAGTTTTGAGATATCTTAAATATACTCAGGATTATGCTTTGCATTATAATAAATATCTCATGGTACTTGAAGGATATAGTGATGCAAATTAGATCACCGGATCGAATGAAGTAAAATCCACGAGTGGATATGTATTTACCATAGGTAGAGGAGCAGTCTCTTAGAAATCATCCAAATAGACATGTATTGCTCTATCTACAATGAAATCAAAATTTATCGCATTAGATAAAGCCGGTGAAGAAGCAGAATGGCTCTAGAATTTCTTGAAAGATATTCCTTATTGCCCTAAATCATTGGCACCAGTATGTATACACCGTAAATCTCATCATATAAAACTGAGACATAATACCATTAGAGAACTTCTCTATAGTGGAATTATCAATATTGATTATGTAAAGTCAAAGGATAATGTATCGGATCCACTTACAAAAGGCCTATCTAGAGAGGGAGTTGAGAGAACATCCAAGGTAATGGGTTTACAGCCTAGGAAAATTCAGCATGGTAGTAACTCTACCTAGAAGAATGGAGATCCCAAGAGCTAGGTTCAAGGATATCAAACAAAGTTGTGTCTGGAAGATTCAACATTGTCAATATAACTAACCATTCTTATGATGTAGACAATGTTTAGTAAATAAGGATAAGACTTATGGTGTGAAGTCTTTTGATGATTGTCTAAATTTGGAAGATTTGACCAAATAGTTTAATCTATCGGATTGAGCGTGTAGAAATTACCTATGTGAGAGCAAAGTGGAAGCTGCTTCAAGGAGAATGTTAGTAAAGGCCTATTCTCAAAGATCTCATGAAACTGAGACATGTTCATGGCTGAAACGAATAAAATTCTGAGAACCATAAATGATAAAAGGTTGGTTGTTTGACATGATTATCTAGGTGTACATTAAAGCTCATCGGTTCAAGGATATCAAATCTACCAATTGACCGAGAGCATCGGATGCATGTTCACTATGAAAAGTTCAAAGGGAAACCCACTTATGTAGATGGAATCAGTCTTTGCTTGATGATCACATACTTGTACGTAACGTTTTACAAAGAACAGCTATTTCCCATTCATGTGGGGGATTTTTGGGTTCACATAGTGTGAATAAAAAATGGAGGGACACAACCCTTCGAGGAAAAGACATATTATTTCAAAAAAAGGGTAACTGTTTGGTCAGTTGTGACTGTTCAGAAAAGACATGTTGTTTCGAAATGGGCATACATGACTATTCCAAAATGATACACCTTTTCGATGAACCATTTCCTCCTTTCCGAAGAGACACTTCATGGTTATATAAACCTGTATTTTTTCCATAGGTTTAGTACAAAAATTTCTGCATAAGAAAAAACACTTCTTGTCTTCTAAAAAATCCGTGTGATCATCTCCCATTGAGTGAGTTAGAAGAGAACTAGAAAGTTTGAGGTACCACTACTTTCTGGTTATGAAGCCATTTTATCCTAGGAGGAAAATTTCGCAACCTCGGGTACTTGAGGGAAATTATTTCCTTAAGGACACTTTATGAATCCGAAGGACTTGACTTATTCTGCTTTTTGTCTTTTCTTTAAAATAAAATAACACACTTCTTTGATAGTTCATATTGAACTTGTGTTGAAGATGTTGGAAAACTTCATAAGTGTTCTTGATACGTCTTGAACTTGTGTTGAAGTTTAGTGAACTAACTTATAGATTTTGTGTACCCAAAATAACAAACTCACCTACAGATCAGTATACTTAACAGAACAAATTAGATTCAAATAAATAAGCAAGTAATTGAAATAAAGACACAAAAATTTATCCTAATTTAGAACACCAATGTGGTGCCTACTTTCAATCTCTTTTGGTTTCAAAAGTTAGAGCTTTTCAAAGCGGAGTCGGAGTACAAATATAGTGGACATGTTCTAAATCTTATTTTGATTTTCAGATATTGTGACACAACCTCAACTGGTATGACTAAGTTAACTTGATTTTACTCTTTTGTAAATATTATAAACTAAGAAGTACAAAGCTTTATTGAGGCTAAGATTGAGACATACTAACAATTTCCTGTGAAGTTGCATGTAGTTTTCGATCTTCAATCTTTTCTTTATATCCTTCAGCTCTTCGGCTTTTTCTCTTCAAAAGAAAACCAAAGGAATTTCTTCTCAATCATGAATTTGAATTGATTCTTTGATTAAGGGATTGGACCAGGTGGTACGTCCATATTAGATATGTTCATATGTGTGGTGCAACCTTCTTTTCTCAAAAATAAGCTCACAACCATACATGTTCAAATTAGATTTTTCCATATAGAGGGTGTGATCTTCTTCTTTTTGCCTTGCCGCGAGAGATGTTGTTGTGATTAATTGTCAATCATCTCCCTTATACTTGGGGATATAATAAAATCCTTGATTGATGTTATTCCAAATCTAGCACCGGTTTCTTGTGGGTGGATACTAATTTCCTTACACGAGATATTCTTCCATATGTTGCTCCTAAGAGATCTTCTTTGATGCGACTTTATCTTCATTGTATCCTATAAAGTATTTGTTTATTAGTTTGTTGTTATTAAATCATATAATGTGAACATGGGGCTAAAAATCTCCCCCTTTTTGATAATGTCAAATAATAAACATCAGTTGACTTTTCTATTTTTATAGTTGGCTAGCTCCCCCTTTCTTGTTGGCTCTCTTGTCTTGGAGCATAATTTGACTTCCTTGTGGAGCATTAGTTGATTTCTATATTTTTGTAGTCGACTTGCTCACCTGAATTGAAGGACTTTCTGATGTTTTATGTTCTTCCCTTTTGACATAATAAAAAAGGACAACATACAAAAAAAGATAGGCAAAGAGAAACAACAGGCACATAACAGATAAACAACCAAAGTACCATCCAAAAACAAAAAAGAGTTTGGAAGAATGTGTTAAAAATAATTTACAACCCTAAAAGGCAAAGGGACATGACCCCCTTTTGAATGACAGTCATCATCTTAAGGCTTGTAAAGAAAGTAAGTAAGAGTATTGTGTATGTTTTGACAGAAACACTCATAGGATTTTTTAACACTCTTAGAGAAGGAGGAATAAGAGTTCCGAACTAATATTGCAAGGTCGTAATTTGAGGAGTTGGTCTCGGAATTGATAGATTCCACGTGTATAAACAACTTATTAAAAAGTTTGATGCCTTCTTGATTGAATCCATTAATAGTCATCTGTACCTTGCCTACATCAGTGCTGTGTCCTTCCCCAACTATAGCAGTCTGGTAGTCGACTCTTGAAAGGAGCATCAATCCTTCCTTGATTATCTTTAGTTGATCCTTGAGCTCCTCCAATTACTTCAACATAGGAAGCATAACGATAGATACAAACTTGATTACCTTAAGGAGATCTGATTTTGCTTTTGCAGAGTCCTTCTTGCACCATTTGTTGTCCATCAAGACGTATCCCATGCTAGAGAAGGTCTTGGAATCATAAGTTGTAGAGATTTCCACCACCGGGTATGCATATAGATTAATGTATTAATAGAGGAGGATTCTGATAATCAACAATCCATAAAGCATGCTAGCGGAGGCATGCGCATGTAATACCCGTGCCTTTTTTCTAGCTTGAAATCATCTTAAGGATGTTAGAACTTGCTTTAAAATATGAATCCATTTTTGTGCATGTGGTATTTTAAGATTTTTACTTTTTATCACGTGGGAAATTAAATAAGCTTTCCATCGATACCAATTTCACCAAAATCCGGTGTCAGATGAGGAAGTTATGTCCAAAATATAAAAGACAGAAAAACTGCCCAGGTATGAAGGTGCAGACCGACGGACCGTCGGACTGTTGACCATGACCGTCGTATTGAGGTAGTGAGCCTGCTCTATGTATTAGTACAACAACGAGGTCTGATGGACTATCGACCCAGCGATGGATCGTTGCACCTCACTGTCGCATCAAGGCAGTGAATCAGATTTCTGTCTAAGTACGATGGAGTGGTCCGATGGACCATCGACCTAGCGACGAACCATCACATCCCACCATCGCATAGAGATAGTAGGTCCCAGTTCTGATCCCGTTCAACGGAGAGGTCCGACGGGCCATCGACCCAGCGACGGATATGTGAACCTTATGGCCTTTTCAGATGTTATGTTTTACCTCAGATATGTGAACCTTATGGCCTTTTAGTTCATGTTTCCACATTATTAAGTGTTTTATGCAGTATACAGATATCAGTCATGGGTTAGCTTGTTGTCCTTCGGGGTCATGAGCACCGTGTAGCGTTTTGGGTACCAGATTCGGGGCATTACAAAATTGGTATCAGAGCTAGGTTCAATAGAGTCCTAGGAAGTGTGAAAGCCGCATCTAGTAGAGTCTTGTACATGGGTGTGTTGGACGCCACATTTATGTGTAGGAGGCTATAAGATGTTTAGGAACAATTTTTCTTTTTTCAGTATTCATGTCGTGCCAGTGAGCATAATATCAAGTCAACCTCTCAGTCTAATCCGTCTCTTCTCTTTATTTCAAAACATGCCTCCCAAGAGAAGCAATCAGTTAGCCCCGCAGCCCGAAAAACCATTGGGTGATCATGTTTCTTATGCGGGGTTCAAGACCACATTCACTACTCTTGCTCTGTCAGGTGCTGCTCAGAATGAATAACCAGCTATCATTCCAGCCAACCCAGTGGCCAATTCAACTGTAGCCAGAATTCGGGACTTTACCCAAATAAATCCTCCAACCTTTCTCGGGTCTAAGGCAAATGAGGACCCTCAGGAATTCTTAGATCAGATGCAAAAGCTGATAGATATCATGGGGGTGACTATTGTTGTGAGTGCTGAGATAGCTGCATATTAGTTGCAGGATGTTGCTCACACTTGGTTCAAGAAGTGGAAGTCAGAGAGGGCAGATGTTGCAGGGTCAGTTGAGTGGGAAGAGTTTGCTTCCGCATTCCTTGATAGATTCTTTCCCCTTGAGCTTAGAGAACTAAGGTGCTAGAATTCATCAACCTCAGGAAGGGAAATATGATGGTGAAAGAGTATTCTCTTAAGTTTACTCAATTAGCCAGATATGCCCCTCATGTGGTTGCAAATAGCAGGGCAAGGATGAGTAAGTTCGTTTCAGGGATGAATGATAGCGTGGTTAATGAGTGCAGATCCGCCATGCTGAATAGTGACATGACTTTAGCCAGGCTCATGACTCATGCTCAGCAGATAAAGGAGCAAAATATTAAGATGAGGGAGAAGCAAAATAAGAGAGCAAAGACTGGTAGTTTTAACTTTGCTCAGCCTAAATCAGAAGGAGGAAACTGTTTTCAGTTTCGTCCTAAGTCTTCAGTTCCAGCTCCTTCTTCAGCTAGTGATCTAGTTTCTAAGTTCAGAGAGGGTAACAAAGATAGGGCGCTAGGTTCTAAGTGTCAGGGCAGTGTTAGTAGTGCCCACACCTATCCTCTTTGTCAGACTTACGGTAAGTACCATCGAGTATTTATAGAGCGGATAGTGGTATCTGTTTCAGATGTGGCAAGAAAGGCTACAAAGTCAGAGATTATCCTCAGCCAGGTCCTCAGGGTCAGCCGAATCAACCCGCAGCTCAGTCTGGTCACCCAAGTGCTACTAGTAGGCAATGCCCAAATCATCTTTATTCTCTCCAGTCCCGGTAGGATCAGGAAAATTCTCCTGATATGGTTACTTGTATGTTACAGGTCTTTCATGTTCATGTTTATGCTTTCCTAGATCTAGGAGCTTCTTTGTTTTTTGTCACTCCTTATATAGCAGTTGATTTCGGAATCACTTCTGAAATTTTAGCAGAGCCCTTTTCAGTCTCTATACTAGTGGGTAAAACTATCATAGCCCGACAGGTATATAGGAACTGCCCGATTATGATATTTCAAAAAATTATTTCAGCAGACTTAGTCGAATTAGAGATGACTGATTTTGACGTCATTCTCAGCATGGATTGGCTTCATTCCTGCTATGCCACAATTGACTACAGAAACATAATAGTTCAGTTTCAGTTTTCGAATGAACCTGTCCTTGAGTGGAAGGGTAGTGTATCCGCTTTCAGAGGACAACTTGTTTCCTACCTTCAGGCAAGGAAAATGATATCTAAGGGATGTGCCTATCATCTTATTCGAGTTAAGGACTCTCATTCCAAAACTTCCAGTCTTGATTCAGTCCCAGTATTAAGCAAATATTCAGATATTTTTCTCAAAAACCTTCCAAGAATTCCTCCCGAAAGGGAAATAGACTTCGGCATTGATCTTCTTCCAGATACTCAGCCAATCTCTATTCTGCCATACAGAATAGCACCAGTAGAACTCAGAGAACTGAAAGAGCGGTTGAAAGATCTCTTAGATAAGGGATTCATCTGACCCAGCATTTCCCCGTGGGTCGCACTAGTATTAATTATACGCAAGAAAGACAGTTCTCTTAGAATGTGTATCGATTACCGTAAGCTCAATAGAGTCACGGTTAAGAACAAGTATCCTCTCCCCAGAATCGATGACTTATTTGACCAACTTCAGGGTGCTAGCTATTTCTTTAAGATAGACCTTAGATCCGACTATCATTAGCTCAGAGTCAGAGAATGTGACATTTCAAATATAGCTTTTCGTACTAGGTATGGTCACTTTGAATTTCTAGTCATGTCATTTGGTCTTACCAACACCTAACCGCTTTCATGGACATGATGAACCGTGTGTTCAAACAGTACTTGGACATGTTTGTCATAGTCTCCATAGATGATATTTTGGTCTATTCTCGTAGTGAGTGTGATCATGCAGACCATCTCAGAATAGTACTTTAGAATCTTAGAGATCATCAGCTATTCACCAAATTCAGTAAGTACGAATTTTGGCTAAGGTCAGTAGCATTCCTTGGTCATATTATTTCCGGTGATGGCATTAAAGTAGATTCTCAAAAGACTGAAGCAGTAAGAAACTGGCCTTGCCCTATCTCTCCATAAGATATCAGGAGTTTCTTGGGTTTGGCTAGCTATTACAGATAATTTGTTGAAGAATTTTCTTCTATTTCATCCTCTATGTCCATATTGACTCATAAAAAAGTTAAGTTTCAGTGGTTAGATCCTTGCGAGAAGAGTTTTCAGGAATTGAAGACTCAACTTACCTTAGCTCTAGTCTTAGCTCTTCCAGATGGTTTAGATGGGTTTGTGGTGTATTATGATGCATCCAGAGTGGGTTTAGGTTGTGTCCTCATGCAGCATGGTAAGGTCATAGCCTACGCCTCCAGACAGCTTAAACCCCATGAGAAGAATTATCCTACTCTTGATCTTGAGTTAACAGCCGTAGTATTTTCCTTGAAGATTTGAAGGCTTTATCTCGATGGTATTCATTTTGATGTTTTCACAGATCATAAGATTTTTCAGTATGTCTTTTCTCAGAAAGATCTCAATCTTCATCAGAGAAGGTGGTTGAGCTCTTGAAAGATTATGACATGAGTGTCCTTTATCATCTAAGCAAGGCCAACGTAGTAGCCGACACTCTCAGTAGACTGTCTATGGGTAGTGTTGCTCATGTTGAGGACATAATAAGAAGTTAACTCAGGAAGTCCATCAGGTTTCCAGACTAGGCATTCGCTTAGTCGATATAGAAGAGGGTGATGTATGGGTTCAGAGTAGTTCAAAATCATCTCTAGTTTTTAAGGTGAAATAAAAACAAGATAGAGATCCTAGCCTTGTCAAGTTGAAAGAGTCAATCCAGAATCAGATAGTAGAGGTTTTCTCCTAAGGGGGAGATGATATTCTTCGTTGTCAGGGTCGTCTCTATGTTCCAGGTGTAGGTGACTTGAGAAAGTGAATTCTTGCAGAAGCGCATGGTGTGCACTACTCTATTCGTCCAGGGGCCACTAAGATGTACCGCGACTTATTGGAGGTCTATTGGTGGAGTGGGTTAAAGAGAGATGTTGCAGAGTTTGTGGCTAAGTGCTCTACATGTTAGTAGTTTAAGATAGAGCATCAGATGACTAGTGGTCCTAAATAGGATTTCATTATTCCTACTTAGAAGTGGGAAGAAGTGAACATGGACTTCGTGACTGGTTTGCCTCAAAATCGTCGTCAGCATGATTCAGTTTGGGTCATCGTAGACAGAATGACCAAATCAGCATATTTTCTTCCAGTTCATACCTCTTATTTAGCTGAGGATTCCTCCAAACTCTACATCAAAGAGTTGGTCAGATTGCACGATGTTCCATTGTCTATTATCTCAGATAGAGGTACCCAGTTCACCTCTCATTTCTGAAAAGCGTTCCAAAGGGGTCTTGGTACCCAAGTTCATCTTAGTACAACCATTCATCCTCAGACAGATGGTCAAGTAGAAAGGACAATTTAGACTCTAGAAGATATGCTAAGGGCGTGTCCAATTGATTTCAAGAGAAGTTGGGATGACCACTTGCCTCTGATTGAGTTTGCATACAACAACTATCATTCCAGTATTCGGAGGCTCTATTCGAAGCTTTCTATGGTAGGAGATGTAGATCTTCAATTGGTTGGTTCAAAGTTAGTGAGGCCTCTGTCATAGGGCCTGACTTGGTAGTCGACGCCTTAAAAAAAGTCCAGTTGACTAGACATTTGTAGAAAGGATCTTGAGTTTGAGATTGGTGACTATGTCTATCTAAAGATCTCTCCAATGAAGGGAGTGAAGAGATTCGGAAAGAAGGGAAAGCTTAGTCCCCAATATGTCGGTCCCTTCAAGATTCTTAGTCATTTCGGTAATGTAGCTTATGAGCTCGAATTGCCTTCAGATCTAGCCTCAGTTCATCCAGTCTTCCATGTTTCTTTGCTCAAGAAGTGTATAGGTGACCCAATAGTTGTAGTCACTATTTAGAGCATAGATGTTCAGAATAGCCTCTCTTACGAAGCGATCCCAGTTGAAATCCTAGACCACCAGACTCGTAGATTGAGGAACAAAGAGGTCCCTCTAGTTAAAGTTCTTTGACGAAATCAGTCCGTTGAGGGAGATACTTGGGAAGCAGAAGCAGACATGCACACCAAGTATCCTAACCTCTTCTCCGCCAACTCAGATCAAGCTCAAGGTAATAGTTCTCCTTAAGCTTACTCAGTTTTATGTTTAGTGTTTATCACAAACTTGGTATCAAGTACCATTGCATATTCAGTCATGCATTCATGTATCAGTTCAGTTATATAATTATGCATCAGAAATGCATTCTCATCGTGAGAAAATTTTGTTCCTTAGAACACTCAGTCATGCATTTATGAATTAGATACACATGGATCAGATATACATGTTCAGTATGTTATGTTCAACTTGTCAGTCATGAGATCATGTTCCAGTTATTCATGTTCAGTATGTACGTCAGTTTAAGTTACGTCAGTTTAAGTTCTTCCCATCACTCTCAGTCTCATTCGAGGACGAATGTTCTCAAGGGGGAGATATTGTAATGCCAGTGCCTTTTTCCTAGCTTGAAATTATCTCAAAGATTTTAGAACTTGCTTTGAAATATGAATCCGTTTTTGTACACGTGGTATTTTTAAGATTTTCACTTTCTATCATGTGGGAAATTGAATAAGCTTTCCATCGATACTAATTTCACCAAAACTCATTGTCAGATGAGTAAGTTATGTCCAAAATACAGTAGGTAGAAAAACCGCCCAGGTTCGATGGTGCAGGCTAACGGACCGTTGGACAAGCAACGGACCATCGACCATGACCATCGCATCGAGGCAGTGAGCCTGCTCTCTGGATTAGTACGATGGTGAGTTCTGACGGACCATCGACCCAGCAATGGACCGTCGCACCCCACTATCACATCGAGGCAGTGAATCATATTTCTAGCTAAGTACGACGGAGTGGTCCGACGGACCATCGACCTAGCGACGAATCGTCGCATCCCACTATCGTACATAGACAGTGGGTCCCAGTTCTGTTCCTATTTGATGGAGAGGTCTGACGGATCGTTGACCCAGTGACAGACCGTTGCACCCCACCGTCGCATAAAATGTTCAGCTATTTTTAGTTATTTTAATAGGGGTATTTTGGTCATTTTCCACCCACCTATATATACCCAGTTATATCTGATTTCAGCCCATTTGTTCATTATTATTTCACACCAACAAATATTAAGGTTTCTCTCTAAGGCTAATCCCAAGAACAAGAATCTAAATCTTCTTCAAGAACTAAAAGATTCAAATTCCTCAAGTTCACGAACATCAAGAATCTCAATCTAGGTAAGCATAGTGTTCATTCATGGACCCTTTTCGTCCATGAAGTCCAAGAATCTATTTTCTAAATTCAAGTTAAGGATTTCCTTTATGAATTTCATGGTTTGGCCGCTCTTGTTCATTTTGGTAATGAGAAATTGAATTCTATTCCATGATTAGGTGATACATTCTATGTGGGTTGATTAGTATAGATATGGATTCATGCAAACCTATAATTAAACCCTTGAATGATGAAATTAGAATTGAACAATGATATTAATTGTTAAAAAAATGTTGTTTACATATACTATGCCTATCATGTGTTTGATTAAATGCATATGTGAAGGAAAAGTGCCCAATTAGCATGATATCATGAAATCCCTATGTATGTACAAGTTTATGCCTATCACATGTTTGATGAAATTCTTCAATGAATAAATTATGGATTATGCTATTAGTCATGTGTTCAAGTAAGTCATGTTTGTCAGTTTTCTTCCATCGAGTCCTGGAGGTACTTGTACTCGAAACATTAGCTGTGTGCCTAGAGCCATGTCATATTTTCACGATACTCTCAGTCAAGCTATGAATTCTTAGACTTCAGATAGTCTTATGACTCAGGAAATCTCCATGATTTCATGAACTCAGTTCAGTGTCAGCTATCAGTAGTATTCCGTCAGTCAACAAAATTTAGTAACTCAGTCCATATTCAGTTTAGTAAATTATATTTAGTGTCTATTCAGATGGGAGTAGAAATTAGCACCGAGTGAACCCACCTGTTATATGAGGGTGTGATTCTTAGAAGCAATCCTTGCGTTCCAAAACTATGTAGCCAGCATAGGTTGAGACATCATAGCCTGCTATATGAGGGGAGATGAGCTGGCTTAACTTGTTATATGAGGGTTCCCACTGTTCTCACTAGAGTTACCTGTTATATGAGGGTTACTCACACGTTGGCATGGTATTGACACCCTTCCAATCAGCACACAGATTGGACCCCAGTTTAGCTATTATAGCACATATGGGGCATGTCGGTTAAATAACTACTTTCCACAATTTCATTATCAGTATCAATAAAAGAACTTAGATAGTTCTTCAGATTTCAAGACTGTCAGATACAGTCAACTCAGATACAGTATGGAACTTAGATAGTTCCATCAGATTTAGGACTGTCAGATATAGTCACTTATGTTATCAATTATCAGATTATATTAGTTATTAGTATGTCATGTTATCAGTATTCAGATTCAAAAATCATGTATTCATGGTATTAGTGTTAGTTATTATGTCTCATGTATGTATTCTCATGCTCATGATAGTCAGTCAGTTATTATTATTGTTCATGCATATGAACCCCATGCATTTATCCTACCTCACATGCACATCAGTATATTCAAAGTACTGACGCATTTGCGTTATAGTGTCTTATACCATAGGTTCAGAGACATGAGCTCCAGAGTAGCAGTAGATTCCAGTCTCAGTAGCCAGAGTTAGTAGTAAGTCCTCATCTTTCGATGATATAATTATTTCTTTATTATCTCATTAATTAGTTTATTAGTTGGAGTTAGTAGGGGACAAGTACCATCAACTCCTTACTCAGACAGTTCAGTTAGTTAGAGGCTTTCTAGACTATCATGTTTCAGACTTCAGTGTTTTCAGTTATTTTGGGTATTTCATACCCCTTTTCAGATGTTATGTTTTACTTCAGATATGTGAACCTTATGGCCTTTCAGTTCATGTTTTTGCATTATTCGATATTTTATACAGTATATAGGTACAAATATTAGTCATGGGTTAGCTTGTGGTCCTTTAGGGTCATGAGAACCGTGTAGTATTTTGGGTACCAGATTCGGGCCATTACAGAGCATCTGCAACACTTTCTAGCATATATTCTCGAAACACAAACCCATTAATTTTATACCTTTTCACCATGCAGTACAACACAAACATATCACGATGTGTCACATTGCTAAGAGAGACTTTTTGAGGAATAAGTGTGGTGGTGATGATATGAGACATGATTCAGTACTTAAAGAAGAGAGACATGGGATCAAAGTTGGATAAATTGATGTCTGGGCTAGACACAACCTTTTTAGCTTCCTCGAAGCTAACTTCAAAATCTTCAGGCCAGGAACCACTCATGAAAGGAATTACATAGAGAATTTAGTGTCAATCTTTTTCAAATAAGAAATCATTCAGAATTATTCTTCTGCCAAGCATAAGAGTTTCCAGTTTACCACGGTCTTAAGAAATGCGAAGGTTTGCATAGAGCATGTGCACAGGGTCCTCATATACTTCTAGTCTACAAAGACAAAAAACCAAAGATAAATCTTAAGATTTGAAAAAAAACTTACATTGTAGTGAGATTCGTTCAATTGGGAGACATTTAATATTCGACTGGGCACAACTGAGCGATTTTTAAAAGATGTAAACTTGTAGCTTTGCAAACAAGTCCAAAATTTATGCATGTTCTCTGGTGGAAGATAATCTAGAGGAGTCGAATGAGATTTCCTGACTGGTAATTTAGGCTTGGGGCGGAGCATTTACTTACAATAGATGAGTGTCGAGAATGTAAAGAGGCCTCCTCATAAGGGTCAGAGATAAGTACAGGATCATGATTATCAAGTGACAGTCGGGAAGGGTTTTAGTGAGATTAGCCATTGATCGAGTTCTAGTCAATTTAAAGAGAGAATCTCGACAAGGGTTTAAAAATGCAAAGAGATAGATAAAGAGGTGAATAGATGAAATGAGGTGAAGTGAACTAGGGGAAAGGCAAAAAGATGTGAAGTGAATATAGAAGACCGCTAAAGTGAAAAAATGGTAGACGTGTGTTAGGAAAAGGAAAGGGTAAAGTGGCAGTAGTTAAAGAGAGAGAGAAAAATGAGGCGTGGAAGGTGGTAAAAGGTAATGATGCTAATTCAGAAAAGGAAATAAAATATCACAAGTCATTAATACAGGTAATACCAAGCCTTTTTCGTAAGGAACAAAATCTTTATTCTAACAAGGGTTTTGTAAAAATGTCTGCCAATTGATTTTTGGAATCAATAAATTTTAGAGAAAAATCACTGTTTTCTATATGATCTTGAATAAAATGATGTTTAATGTCAATGTTCTTAGCTCTAGAATGATGCACAACATATTTAGATAAACTAATAACACTGTGTTGTAACACATTACAGGTACAAATTCAAATGACAAATTAAAATCAAGTAATTGATGCATAATCCATAAAATTTTAGTACCACAACTTTCAACGATAATGTATCCAGCTTTAGTAATTGAAAGAACAACTGAAGTTTGTTTCTTGATATGCCATGAAATCAGTACATCACCAAGAATTTGATATGTTCCATTAGTGTTTTTTCTATCATTCTTATCACCTGTAAAGTTAGTCTCTAAATATACAACTAAATCAAAATGAAAGGAACGAGGGTACCATAGTCAAATATCTTATGTCTCAATGAGATATCAAATGATTCTTTTGATGGCAGTAATATGAGACTCTTTGGGAGCCGACTGGAACCTTAAACCTTTATACGAGATGAACGTGGTATCTGGTTGGATTGCAATCAAGTAGAGGAGTGATCCAATCATCTCTATATGTCTTTTCATTAATATTTTCCCAGATGAGTCTGAATTAGATTTGTCGAGGGACTCATTGGAGTTCTATAGGCCTTTCCCTTTTTCATACCAAACTTACTTAAGGAAATATTAGGGCTACCAAAGATAATATCGTCAATATAAATTTTCACAATGAGTAGATTGGAGTCAAGCTTTTGAGTGAAAAGAGTTTAATCTATTTTACCTCTTTGGAAATTATTGATAACAAGAAAGTATTCGACCTCTCATACCAAGCTTTTGGAGCTTGTTTGAGACCGTAGAGTATTTTTGATAGTTTAAAAACATGATTTGGATAGGATGGATTTTCAAAAGCTGGAGGTTGTTTTACAAAAACTTCTTCATGAATAAACCCATTTAAAAAGACACTCTTGACGTCCATTTGATATAATTTAAAGTATTTGAAGGTAGCAAAAGCTAGTAAAAATTGAATTGACTCTAACCTTGCTACAGGAGCAAAGGTTTCTCCATAATCAATACCTTCTTATTGGAAGTAGCCTTGAGATACAAGTATGGCCTTGTTTCTGATAATTACCTTCTTCATTTAATTCATTCTTTTAGATCCATCTGGTTCCAACTACTGAGAAGTTCTTGGGTTTTTTTGACTAAATATTAGACTTAATTTTATTCAAATTGTTCTAATTCTTCATTCATGGCCTCGATCCAAAACTCGTCTTTGAGAGACTCATCAACCTTTTTGGGTTCGATTTGAGACACACGAGCAACATACATTTTTTTCTCAATAAGGCTCTTGTTTGCATCTTATCATCTGAGTTTCTAATGATAAATTTATTTGGAAAACTAGAATTGTGTCTCCATTCTCTTGGAACATTTGTTTTAGTTATTTCATCAGCAGGAGCCAACTCTAGATGAGATATAGTCGACTCATCAATTGATAGTTCAGGAGTTATGTCTGTTTTGTCTCTTGATTGTAGATCATTTACCTGCTTTTCATCAAAACTCAAAGTCATAGGAGAGTGATTAGCTTCATCAAATATAATATGCATGGATTCTTCAACACATAAAGTCCATTGATTATAGGCTCTTTAAGCACGACTGGTGGGAGAGTACCTCAGAAAAACACCATCGTCACTTCATGGGTCAAACTTCCCTAAGTTATTTTTATCATTGTTGTGGATGAAACATTTGCATCCAAAAGGCTGAAAGTAACTGATATTGGGATTTTTCCCTTTCCATAGCTCATAAGGAGTTTTCTTTAGGATTGGTCTGATGAGATATTTGTTTAGAATGTGACATGTTGTGCTTACTGTTTCTACCCAAAAATAATCTGATAAATTATGTTCTAGAAGCATGGTTCTTGAAGTTTATTGAAGAAATCAATTTTTTCGTTCCACCACACCATTTTGTTGGGGAGATCGAGTAGATGAAAAGTTCTGACAGTAGTCATTTTGAGCACAGTATTCCTCGAAAGCTTTGTTTTCAAATTCTCCTTCGTGATCACTATGAACATAACTGATGAAATGTACTTCTTCTCTTTGTACTCTTCGATAATAGAAATGTATACGTCCTCTTTGGTGTTATCATCAATTATGACTGATCCTCCTTCTATTTTCTTTAGAGAAATTTTCTTTCTTTCTTTTTGGTCTTATTTCTTGAACATCCGCTGTTGATGACCCATATTCCTTTCCCATAGCTTTTGCATATATATTCCTGCAAAATAATAAATTAATTTTGTTTAGGTACCCAAGTGGTCTTAGGTCCTTGAGGGTTAGATGTACTTCCTTTGGGTCTCCAAACCTATACACCTTTAGACATTTATTACAGTTTTGTGATTTGTTCCCTTTCTTACCACAGGTGTAGAAAACTGGTCCTCGAAAAGAGAAATAGGTTTTACCTAATTCAAACAAACTTGATGAGGAACTTGATTTTATTTTAAAAGAACTTGATCTTATGGAACTGTGACTTGGTGATTTTCTGATGCTGTTTAATTGCATTTTTACATTATCAATTTATTCTTGAAGTAAGTCAGTTTCAATTTGACATACTTCAAGTTCAACTCGCCAGTTCCTTCGTTCCTCTTCAAGCTTTCTTTTAATCGAGCTTTTCAATTTTTATTTTCTTGAGCAAGTTTATTATATTCACTAGTAACTTTTTAATGCTCGTCAGTAATCATATCAAGATATGTTTGAAGAATGTTGTAATTATGACAGTTGTAGGGCCTTATCTCACTTGGTTTACCTTTTTCCATGAAACATATGTTGATCGCTTCTGTCTCTTCTTCAGTTTTATCTTCATCACTCTATGCCCCAAAGTTTTTGTTTCTTCTGGATGATCTTCTCCTCAATTAAAGACAATTCTATTTAATGTAACCTGACTTTCCATAGTAATAACAACGATCAATATTCTTTGTGAATTCATTATTTTTGAATCCTTGTGGTCTCCGCTGCCTTTGTTTTAAGATCTTCCTTACTCCGCAATTAATGAGAGTCATTCCCTTATTGTTGTCCTCATCTAGGGATTCTTTTTCTCCAGTTGTTACTACATTGAAGGCCACTAGTTTCTGTTTTTCATTCTTGTTGTACGCGTTGATATGATTTTATTCATAGTCAATGAGATTACCTATTAATTCATCATAGGTCATAGTATGGAGAACCCCATTTTCTAGAATGACAACTTTAGTTTTCCATGCTTTTGGGAGGTTTCCTACAAGTTTTTGGACTTGCAAACTATATGGATAGATCATTCCCAAGTACTTCAGTTCACATACAATTTTGCTGAATCTAGAAAATATTGATTCCACGCCTTCATTTTCTTCGATCTTGAAGAGCTCATACTTATTGACCAGAGCGCTAATTTTTGCCTTTTTTCCTTTGGTGGTTCCTTCGTAAGTTACTTCTAATTTATTCTATATTTCTTTTGTGGTTTTAAAAGTTGATACCTTGTCGTATTCTTGACCGCTAACTGCACAAAAGAGTAAACTTGTAGTTCTTACATTAGTTTGAATTACCTCTTATTGTTCTTTAGTGACTTCAAAGTTTTCAAAGTTATCCAAGGCAACACTGGTTGATTCCTTGTCCTTCTATTTTTCTTTGAGTCTTGGAATGAGCTTTAGTCCATTCTTAATGACAACCAATAATTGGAAGTCATTTGACTGAATAGATATTTTGAATCTACTCTTTCAATAGGAGTAATGTTGTCCATTTAAGTATGGCGGTCTTGTGGAAGAGTGACCATCTTGAAGGAGAACTCCTGGAATTTGATAGTTTTCCATTAGATCTTTGCTCACGTGCAGTTAAGCAACACTGTTAGTGATACCTGCTCTGATACCAATTAAAATTCAAGAGGGGGGAGAGGTAAATTGAAAAACTTCTTTGAGTCGACTGGTTAGCCTTGATAGTCAACTCACCTGCAGATTAATATACTTAACAAAATAGATCAGATTCAAATAAATAAGCAAGTAATTGAAATAAACACACAAAGATTTATCTTGGTTTGGAATACCAATGTGGTGCCTACTTCCAGTCCCCTTGGGTTTCAAAAGTTTCCTTAGAGCTTTTCAAAGTGGAGTCGGAGTAAAAATGTAGTGGACATGTTCTGAAGCTTATTTTGATTTTCAGATCTTGTGACACAGCCTCAACTGGTATGACTAAGTTGACTCGATGTTACTCTTTTGTAACTATTGTAAGCTAAGAAGTCAAAGCTTTATTGAGACTAAGATTGAGACACATTAAGAATTTTCTTTGAAGTTGCATGTGGTCTTCGGTTTTCAATCTATTCTTTTATATTCTTCAGCTGCTTCGGCTTCTTCTTTTCATAAGGAAACCCAAGGGATTTCTTCTCAATCAAGGATTTAAATTGATACCTTGATTGAGAAATTGCATCATGTGGTATGTCTATATCAGATATATCCATACATGTGGTGCAACCTTTTTTTCTCGAATATAAGCTCACAACCATATATGTCCATATCAGATATGTCCATGTAGAGGGTGCAATCTTCTTTCCTTTTGCCTTGCCGAGAGAGATGTTGTTGTGATTGATTGTCAATCATCTCCCTTATACTTAGGGATCTAATAAGATCCTTGATTGATGCAATTCTAAATCCAACGTCGGTTCCTTGTGGGTGGATATTAATTTCCTTGCACGAGATATTCTTTATGCTCCCGAGAAATCTTTTTTGATGCGACTGTATCTTCATTGTATCCTGCAAAATATTTGCTTATTAGTTTGTCGTTATTAAAATTTATTATGTGAATGTGGGGCTAACACCTCTGAGGTAGGAGTAAGGTATGCATACATTCTACCATCCTCATATTCTATTTTGTGGGAATATATTGGGTATGTCGTTGTACTAACTCAATTCTAGCCCATATTCAATTCTAGCCCATATTTAAGAGTTACCTTAATTTGGATTTATTGCTTGAGATTTACTTTAATTTTATCTATGGAATCGGACTCAGGACTTGAATTTCGAGTATCAAACTAGAGTCTCATGTCAAAGTCAGGTCTCGAGTCGTGTGATAGGGTTGAGTCTCGACACAAGTCCCAAGGGGATTGAGTCCCAAGTAAGGGTCTCGCGTCGGAGTTAATCATGAGGTAGGGTTACACAGTAGACCATTTTTAAAAGTTGGGTCAAATGGGCAGACTATGACCCAACTCATTTTAGCCTAATTATACTCTAAAGTAGGTTTTGGGCTAGTTTAAATCCAACTTTTTTGTTCTGTCAACCTTGTTTAACTTGCTCAATTGCAATACAACCTATCCACTTAGCAATCCTACAAAATATTGTTACCACTACTTAAGAATGTAAATTTCCAATGTACTTTGTGTTTGAAACGTTCCCATAGAAAATGTTTGACAAAAAAGTTGCGTTTTTTGTAGTAAAGTTTATTTTCTATTATACTTTAATCATTTATATTATTATTTCTAGCAAAATTGTCTAGTATTTATTCTTAATCGTATGTTTATAACAAAACTCCAACATAAATTACAGAAGGGTAGTTTTAGAGTATAGTTAACAATAAAAGGATAAAATTGAATGTTTTCTTGAAGTATTTCTGATGCGTAAAATCATTCACAATATACTTTCGAGCTCCTCGAAATAAGGATAATTAATATGAGATAATTTACTAATTGCAAAAAAATCTATATCTATATCTATACTAATTAAAAGCACTAACTCCAAATTTAAAGTGAAATTACTAAAATACCCTTCTCATTACTCTTAAAAAACCTATTAATGTAAATAATGATTTACTGCATTCTGAATTAATTAATTCCGAATTAATCTGACAGAAGAAATTTAAATTTCTAATCAATAAAGCAAAGGAAGAGATAAAAAGGAATCAGATATGAATGGGTGGGGTTAAATTCCTACAGTTAGAACAACAACACACTGCAATTTCTTGAATATATCAATGTGATAATTCTATCCTCAAATAAAAGTAATGAACAGAACAAGTTATATTAGACTCTGCCTCTTAGTTGGTAATTAAGAGGCAGAATAACTCATTATTCTGAACTTGATTAACTTCTTCATTCAAATATTCAGACATAAAACTTAAGTTATACATTACTGTTTCTTGTGTGGTAGATTTATAATTATTCAAATTTTCATTTAGCATGTGATAACACTCAACTTACACTTCAATTTAGTGCAAGACGATCGTCGTCAATATATTTATTCAACAAACTAAAGCTACAAGTTAAATTCAAACAACTGACATGAAAAGACAAAATGAGGGTTTTCAATGGTCAAACAAATGTTAGGGTTGTAACTTGCTTCGGAACTCAAAGCCAAAATTTTAATAGTTCAAATCAATGATAAAGAAAAAACTACGATTATGATTACTATGATTACTAATCCCCATTAAATAATAACTGTAGCATTGGATTCTCATGACTTGCGGGAAACACCAAATTATCAGTTTCAACGGTCCATCTAAGTGTTTGTCAACCTACCTAGATGTTGAACTCCCTAATTCTCTCAAACTTAGAAAATCATTCTATTCATACTAATTTTATCTCAAGTTGATCAATTTTGTTACAACATTAATCATTAGATGAGAGCTTAACCTTCCCAAATCCTCGTTGATAATTCGCTACCTTTAGTTTATTTCTCAGTTCGAGCAAATCAACATAAGGCGAGATCTACTGTTTGCAACCAACAGAAAATAATTAATACAAAAGAATTATCAAGATTTTCCCACAATCACTCGAACCCTAACCAACTATTAAATCCATGGAGGAATAATCATGGATCCCACAAACCTAGTGGGTTTAATTCCACATGAGAAAGAAAGAGATAACAACAATTATATTCACCATTCAAAGTAATTAAGCTTACAAAAGATGAAGTATGAAGTTGATTCTCATCCAAGTTCAAGAGAAAATTCCAACAACCAAATCAAAGAGTTGAAAATTAAATTCTAAATTCGGAGCCCCAAAGAGAGGTGTACTCGTTTGGAATAAGTTCCCCCCTTTATGGAACCCTAAAGCCTGCTATTTATATCATAACTTAAGAAAATTTTGAAATTAAAATTTCAAAATTTCCTTTTCAGCTGACGACGACCCTCTGACGACTTATCAGGAGTGTGACGACTTATCATAAATGTCGTCAGCTCTTCCTCCACTTCAGTGTTTGCTGCCTTAGGCTGATGATGACTCATGACGGCTTATCATACCTTTGACAATTTATCATGGATGTCGTCACATCTTCACTTCAATTTCTCAAGAACTGCCCAAGCTCGACGACGAGCCTGACGGCTTATCATAACTCTGACGGCCTATCACAGGTTGTCGTCACTTCTGCCAGCTGAATCTCATTCTTTGTCTAAGGCTGACGATGAAGCTGATAACCTATCAGAGTGCTGACGACTTATCAAGAATGTCGTTAGCCACACTTCTCTTCTATTTGCTTCAGATTTCAACTCTTTTACTTCCATTATTACTGGTTCTCTTGCATCTTGACTTTTACTGCAATATCAAAGAGAAAACAATCAAAAACGACAAAAGTTGCTTAAGACTTTGCAATTATTCTCAGTTAAAAGCCTCAAATATGTTAGCATCTGCTCACACATCAACACCCTCAACATAAAATAATTGCTTGTCCTCAAGCAACTACATGAAACCACACTACAATGCTTAACTAAGAGACACATAAGATACCTATGACAGTTAATCATCAATTTTAGTTCAAAATACATTACCCTCTCCATTTTCAGTCACTTTAAACCCAACTGTGTATATCAATACAGATCAATAATGTGACACAAGGGAATCAAGATATGGCATCAACTTAGCAATAATAACCATGCCTATATACAAGTTACACTACCCAAACATCTAAGCAGCTAGCAATGCCACCAATGTGCCCTTACAACAAAGAAATCCCTCTTCACTCATACATGAAATCAAGTATGTGAATGAGGGGACAGTCAAGAGTCACTCACTCTCAGAAAGAAGTTCCTGTCAATGTATGCCAAATATCATAGGCTTGCCCTTACTTTTATTACCAAGATTTTCAGACAGGTCAGCTAGGATCACTATAGGTCTACTCTTTGGCTTGTAATATAGGCTAGGAGCGGGTATGAAACTCGAAGATATTTAAAGTGACTAAGCCTCTTTGGCACTACACTAGCTTCAGGGGTCTCACTTATTAACCTTTCTCTATTCTTCTCTTTTCTTTTCTTGATCACACATATTCAGGATGGGTGTGGTCTTTTCTATAATCACTTCTTATTTTTTACAACTTTTCTTGTTTTGTTCTTTTCCACCGCACCCAGCTTTTTATTCTTTTCTTTTATTCTACCTTTCTTCATACTCATTTAACATCGCGCACTCCTATGATAGCCACCCTTAACTTAGGCCATTTGCCTAAGTCAAGGTGCATAGTGTCCAAGGAGGACCAAGGTCAAAATAGGTTCATTGTGATACAAATGGGAAGGTGATAGGTATAATAAAAAGAATAGGCATCCAGACTCAAAATCAGGATCAAGGGATATTATTCACACATGGAAAGTCATTTAGGCTAAAAGTGGACTAATATCAACAACGGCCTATGATCTTTTCCTAACTGCTATCCTACAACCAAGGCAAGACCAACTGGGTAAGTTTTGGATTTAACACACAATGAGAACTAGGTAGTGTCTCACACATACATAGCACAAAGATACATCACAAATTGCTACCCATTCGGTTCGTGCCTTTGTTAGCAGTGATTATTATGTCCCTAATAGCAATGCCATAAAAAGATTCACAGTAGTCACATATAGATGAACATCACACAGTTACAAAATAGATAATTGGAGAGGTATTTATCATTCCCAAAAATCAACAAAAATATGTCAACTGCCATAGATACTTATTTTTCTCCCAGTTAACCATAACACATCACAAAACAAAACACAATACACCTAAACATGCCGGTTCTACTAGAAACAAGACTCCGGGAAAAAGAGGCACGACAAAAATAACCTCAAGAGGACATCAACACCCACAAGTAGCCCCACCCTCAACTTAAAATCATGCAATGTCCCCAATGCATCAAACCAAAATAAGAGAGTTAGAAACATACCTGTGGCACCATGGGTGCGAAGATCTGATGTCAATCACATAATACGAATACAAACAACAAAATACCTTGGGTTGCCTCCCAAGAAATGCCTAATTTAGTGTCGCGGCACGACCCAACTTAGCTTTTTCCTCCATGTTAAGGATATGAATTTCACCCCTAACTTAGAGTCCATCTTATTGCCTCGATCATAGGGGATGGTACAAAGATTAAAAAGCCGAGTAATGAATGATGCATGGTAAACAACTCGATCTTAAAGTGAGGTGTGTTTTGTTTCTTATCAAGTGTAAAATAAAGAACATAGGATTCTTGTTCCTTATCTTCACACTCTTCCACTATTTTAGATGATTCCACAGACAAGATATCATCTAAGCATTATGTGGAAAAATACTTCAAGTGAGGCCCAACTAATTCTACTTCAAAATTTACACTATCTACTACACACACTTTTATTCACCTTCTAAATGTCAGTCTCAAGATCAAGATGACAATCGAGTGATTTCAATTCTTGAGTTTTCTCCTCAAATTGGCTAATGTCCTCCTCATATTCTTCTTTGTTTAGCCACTGTAAACATGATGGGAGTGATAACTCCTTTAGCTCTACCCACAAATGTTCTTGATTCTCTAAAATTTGTTTCATCAATTTATTCACTTGAATCGTGACAGCACACATATCTTCAGTATGATCGCTTTAACCACAAGCCAAACACCAAGTTACAGTAAGTAGGACAATATCCGCATCATATTGTGATGGTCCAGTCCATGCACTTTCAGGTAAATCTGGACAACAAGCCTCAAAATATGGTCCCCACAATAATAATAAGAATCGTCATCACTCAAAAAACCATCTATCCAGGCTGACATCTAAAGAAAGGTGTGAGAAAAATAAAATAAAAATAAAAAAATAAAAAAATAAACTAAACAAATATTTACAAGTTTGAATTCAAGCAAGTAAACTAAGATTTCAAACCAACTCAATACGCCAAATTGTTCCCCGGCAACGGCGCCGTTTTTTATAACGCTCAACTTACACTTCAATTTAGTGCAAGATGGTCGTTGTCAATATATTTACCCAACTTTGAAGTCGGGGTCGAATCCACAGGGAAAAATATGAGTGGCAATTAAACTAATTTGAAACTAAAGCTACAAGTTAAATTCAAACAACAGACACGAAAAGACAAAATGAGGGTTTTCAATGATAAAACAAATGTTAGGGTTGTAACTTGCTTTGGAACTCAAAGCCAAAATTTCAATATTTTTAATCAACAATAAAGAAAAAACTAGGGTTGTGATTACTGTGATTACTAATCCCCATTAAATAATAACTGTAGCATTGGGTTCTCATGACTTGTGGGAAACACCAGATTATCAGTTTCGACGGTCCATCTAAGTGTTTCTCAACCTACCTAAATGTCGAACTCCCTAATTCTCTCAAACTTAGAAAATCATTCTATTCATACTGATTTTATCTCAAGTTTATCAATCTTGTTACAACATTAATCATTAGATGAGAGCTTAACCTTCCCAAATCCTCGCTGATAATTCACTACCTTTAGTTTATTTCTCAGTTCGAACAAATCAACATAAGGAGAGATCTATTGTTTGCAACAAACAAAAAATAATTAATACAAAAGAATTATCAAGATGTTCCCACAATCACTCGAACCATAACCAATTATTAAATCTATGGAGGAATAATCATAGATCCCACAACCCTAGTTGTGAGTTTAGTTCCACCTGAGAAAGAAAGAGATAACAATAATTATATTCATCATTCAAAGTAATTAAACTTACAAAATATGAAGTATGAAGTTGATTCTCATCCAAGTTCAAGAGAAAATTCCCATAACTAAATCAAAGAGTTGAAAATTGAATCCTAAATTCGGAGCCCCAAAGAGAGGTGTACTCATTTGGAATAAGTTCCCCCCCCCCCCCCCCCTTATGAAACCCTAAAGCCTGCTATTTATATCCGTAACTTAAGAAAATTTTGAAATTAAAATTTCAAAATTTCCTTTTCTGCTTACAACGACCCTCTAACGACTTATCAGGAGTGTGACGACTTATCATAAATGTCATCAACTCCTCCTCCACTTCAGTGTTTGCTGCCGAAGGCTGACGATGACTCATGACGACTTATCACGGATGTCGTCACATCTTCACTTCAATTTCTGAAGCACTGTCCACGCCTGACGACGAGCCTGACAGCTTATCACAACTCTGACGGCCTATCACAGGTTGTCATCACTTCTTCCAGTTGAATCATTCTTTGTCTAAGGCCAACGATGAAGCTGATAACCTATCAGAGTGCTGACGACTTATCAAGAATGTCGTCATCCACACATCTCTTCTATTTGCTTCAGATTTCAACTCTTTTACTTCTATTATTGCTGGTTCTCTTGCATCTTGACTTTTACTGCAATATCAAAGAGAAAACAATCAAAAACGATAAAAGTTGCTTAATACTTTGCAATTATTCTTAGTTAAAAGCCTCAAATATTTTAGCATCTGCTCACACATCAGCATGTTGAAATTATTCTTGTCATTTTGATAGCTCATTTCACTTGCGGTTTCTGCTCGCCATGGTAAACTTAAACCATAGAAACAATTATTTTAGTTTGTCCATGAAGAAGAAAAAAGAGATGTTGGTTCTAAGCTTTGTGCGTGTTAACTGTGATAGTTTTAAAAAAATATTATGGCATGCGTAACAACACAGTTCTTAAAAAATTACTTTCAAGTCATGAGGAGAAAGAAGAAGGCAGTCATTGTTTGATGAGATCAGGACTTGGCAAAACTACATCGTATCTCACTGGATTGCGCGCCATAGATGAAGAATGGCAGAATTATAACCCTTACGTTTGCGTTCAAGATGTTGTTACTATTATTTGCTTCTCAGGGAGAAACGAATCAAAGGGCTACGAAGGCACCTACATACTCTTAAAGCAGTAAATCACATAAAAACCCATGAATTGGAGAGAAAGGAAAAAAATTTGTATTAGAAGAAGACGCCAATTGAAGATGTAACTCAACATTAGAACACATTCTTAATTTCTAAAACTTACAATTTATTAAGAGGAGCTGTACCTAGAGTAGAATGGAAGCATCCTGTCTGCCACAACTATGCTGAACGGAGACAAACCCAAGGTCACCTTAGAATTAAATATTTATTGCTTGCTGAATGGTGTGTTTCATTATCTGCTACGTGTGTGCTTGTCATGTAGTTCCCGGGACTGCTGCCCATCTATTTCTTTTTGAGTGCCCCTATACCCGAGCAATTTGGGAAAACACACTAATGTGGCAACAATGGCAAGGGGGATTAACACTTGAGAGATAGAATGGAGATGGATGTTGCTCAACTCCAAAGAAGACATGCATGAGCTATTATCTTAAAGGCAAACTTTGTTGCTGTGATTTATGTCATATGGTCGGAAAGGAACAATAGGATTTTTCAGAAAAGATACAATATCTTGGAGAACTTAACACACTAGATTAATCTTGGACTATGTATTAGAGTTAGGCGCAATAGAAGATTGGTAGAGTGTATAAGCGCTTATTAAGTGGTAGTAGTTGTACTAGACATAATACATAAACATGTCCTTTTAACTTGGCATCAGCTTACATCTGTGACATCCAACATTGTATTTACATAAGTAGGCACTTAAAATTGTATTAAGATGAATAAGTAAACACAAACGTGTCATGTGACATAATCCACGTAGGATTCCGTGAACACGATTTGGCCACGTACAACACAAGTGTCTCTTGTTCAACTTTATACAAGTTAGAGTGCCTACTTGTGCACACCCGAAGTTGCAGAGCAAGTATGAAAGCTGAAGCAAAGTTAAAGGGCACATTTATGTATTATCCCTTGTAGCTAGGTTGCACCTTCGCTTTTATTGGTAGGTTGGATCACTGGTTTGTGCTCATTGAGAAGCGTGGATTAGGATTATTCCCCTTGACTTGTAAAATGCTCACTTGGTACAAAATTTATTGGGTTGCAACGTCAATCAATACATTCAATCTACCATTGCCCTGAGAAGGTTAGATCATTCGTTGTGCACAACTTTACAAAGGTTAAGTATGATCATTCAATTGGAATTGCTTATAGAGCGTATAATCTGTTAGGGTTTTTGTCATTATTTTCTTATCAAAATTACGTTTTACTTTTTCTTGGAAGGAAAATAAAAGTAACCATAATTACTTTTACTTTTGCTAAAAGAAAAATATAAACTTTTCGATATTTGGCTAACCTCTTTCTTGGAGGAAAGGTTTTGGAACTCTATAAATAGAAGACCCCTTCTCATACAACAACACAATAACATCCATAATGTAGTCACTAAAAGTTATGTTTAGAAGGGGATTTTCTCACAATAGATTTTATATTTTTCAATATTAGTTTTTCATATGTAGGTCGTTTGACCAAATCAAATTAATAATGTGTGTTGAGACTTGATACTTTGCAGGTTTGAAGAATTTAGAGAAAGAGAGGAAAGCACATGAGAAAAAAATAATAAAATTTTCTTATTCTCATTGAATCAATTTACTGTACAGTGATAGAGAATATATATACTAATCAGTTAGGTATTTAACTAACAGTTACATTCAATAAATAACTTGACAACTAACTGCTTTAACTAACTATCTGTACAAAGACCGATCTATCCCTTTCCTTGACACGCCCCCTCAAGCTTAAGAGGTGCAAACACATTAAGCAATCCAAGCTTGGAGCATAAATGTTCATGTTGAGCTTTGTACAACCCTTTGGTTAGTAAATCATCCTGTTGATCTCTTGTACAGATATACTCTCTGTACTGATCACACCTTTTTGAATTTTTTCCCTCACAAAATGACAGTCAATTTCTATATGTTTTGTTCTTTCATGGAACACTGGATTTGTAGCTATCTGCATAGCTGATTTGCTGTCTGTATAAAATTGAATAGACATGGTCAGCTTGAGTCCTAGTTCTTCAAACAAACCAAGTATCCAGACAAGATCAGCAGTAGTGGAAGCAAGGCTTCTGTACTCGATCTCTCCTGAACTTCTAGAAACTGTACTTTGTTTCTTTGATTTCCAAAAAATCAAGGAGTCTCCTGGTTTAACTAAGTAACCTGTTACTGGTTTTCTTAAGTTTGGGTAGGCTGCCCAGTCTGCATCACAGTAGGCTAGAACTTGTTCTTGACTATTACTTGATAGCAATACACCTTGTCCTGACTGATATTTAGCATATCTTACAATTCTCATAGCAGCCTCTAGATGTGATCTCTTAGTTTGATGTAGATACTGGCATAGTGTTTGAATGCTAAAAGCTATGTCAGGCCTGGTAAGAGTTAAGTATAACAGTTTTCCAATAATTCTTTGATAGATTCCAATATCAGTTAATGGATCATTCTCCCCCTTACTAGAATTGTTTGTGTGATCATCAAACTCCTTTGTTGTTAACTTGATATTTACTTCAAGGGGTGTGGCTGCTGGTTTTGCTGCTCCTAATCCCAATTCAAAGATTAATTCCAGTGTGTATTTCCTTTGGTGCATTAAAATCCTTTCTTTCCAGTGTGTATTTCCTTTGGTGCATTAAAATCCCTTCTTTAGACCTATCAAACTCTATGCCAAGGAAGTATCTCAACTCCCCAAGGTCTTTCATCTTGAAAGCTTGATGTAGTGCAGCTTTGATTTCCTTTATCAACTTTAAGCTACTTCCAGTAATCAACATATCATCCACATAGACAGAATAATTATTAGATCATTTCTAGCCTTTCTTGTGAAAAGTGAATGATCATATTTAGACTGAGTAAACCCAAGATGTACAACAGCTACCAATAGCTTTGAATTCCATTGTCTTGGTGCTTGTTTAAGACCATACAAGGATTTCAGAAGTCTGCAAACTGGTTTGTTCTCCCCCTGACTTCGAAATCCTTATGGTAGTTCCATGTATATTTCATTAGGTAGATCACCTTGTAGAAAGGCATTGTATACATCTATTTGATGTATATGCCAATGTTGTTTGATGGATAATACCCTTAGAAGCAAGGTAATTAGAACTTTCAAAGTTACTCTCTAGTTCAAAGGCATTGTTTGACCTAATGATCTTGGTCTTCTTCTCAAATTGTCTTTCTATTATAGTGAGAAGCTATTTAAGAATTGTGAAAGCATTTGACTTAGTGCTAAGGAGGTAAGTCCAAGTTCCTCTACTAAAGTCATCAACAATTGTTAAAAAATACTTTTATCCATCATGAGTAGGTAGTTTATAAGGTCCCCAAGTATCTATATGAATTAATTCAAAAATTCATTTAGTTGAAATGGAACTAGAATGGAAAGGTAATCTGACTTGTCTTGCCTTAGCACAAGTTTCACAGTTATCAAGTAATGAAGAAGAATAAGGGGTGTTGAAAATATTTCTCATATTAGAAACAGGAAAGTGCCTTAATCGTTTGTTCCATATAAGTACATCATTTGAATTGACTGTTGAACATGAAACAAAAAGTAAAGATTGATCACTTGGTGTATTACATTTGAAATAAAATGGACTAATGTCCTTGTTTCTGCTTAAATTACTAGTACTAGGCTTGAGTGAATTTAGAAGATAGATCCCTTCCTTTTGTCAACCAAGAATTATGGGCCTCTTCATTGAAGGGGCCTACGAAATTGCACTAGAAGCAGAAAAAATAAGCATAAAATCAGCTTTTTGACAAAATCTATGTACTGATAACAGATTGTATCTGAAACAAGGAAGATACAAGACATTAGAAATAGTGAAATTAGACAAAATTAACACATATCCTGCCTGAGTGACTTTGAGTCATTAAGAATCAGGGAGATTTACATAAACAGGCTTGACTAGATATGAACATTGAATAGAAGGTTAAAATCACAGGTCATATGTTCTGATGCACCTGTGTCTAATATCTATATAACAAAATTAGATTTTGAAAGATGACAATATTTAGGAATACCAGCACAGTTGGCAGTTATGGTGACCTCAGAATTCATTTCCTTTTGTGACTCATATTTGACTTGTTGGAGTAGTTGGCAAAGAATATTGTATTGTTCCTGACTGATGCCTTTCTCCGAAATAGGACCAGATTGACTTCCTAAATTATTTTCAGGATTGCCTCATTCCCATAAGCATTACTAGTTTGCATTCCCTCTTTTTTGTGAACTTGAAGTCTGCAGGGAAACCTATTCTCCTGTTACACATGTCAAAAGAATTACCAAGTTTTTTGCGATGAGAACAAACGAGTTGATTTCTCTTTACATTCAAATTTCTTCTTTTTTTTTTGCTTTGAATGGTTTCTGACTTTCATCTTGTTGCCTTGTGGCTATGAAGGCAGATTATATGGAGTTATGCCCAACATGTACTTCCCTTTGTTTCTCATCTTGAATCAAAAGAAAATAAGCATGGTTGACGCTAGGAAGTGGAGAAAGCATAAGGATGTTACTTTTCACACCTGAATATGACTCATTTAGTCCCATAAGGAACTGAATGAGTCTACTATCTTGTTGAGATTTGACTACCTTGGCTTTATCTCTATAAGAACAATCGCGAAAGCAGTGATTACAGGAATCTAGGCTGTCCAATTCATCCCAGATTCTCTTTACTTTTGTGTAGTATCCTGCTATGTTAGAATTTCCTTGAACTAACTTGCTTAGCTCGTTTTGCAATTAATACAGCAAAGCTCAATTACTTTGACCAAATCTGTCCTCCAATTCCTGCCAATTATTTCTTGCAATTTTGGAGTACAGTACATTCTCTGCGATTTCTTTCGACAGGGAGTTGAGAAGCCAGGAGATCACTATGTCATTACACCTATTCCAGAGTTTGTGCAATAGATCTGAATCCAATGGCTCATGAATTGAACCATATATGAACCCCAATTTATTCTTAGTAGAAAGAGCTATGAAAATTTCTCTTTGCCATCCACCATAACTCTTGCCATTAAAAATAGAGTTGACAAGAATCATGCCAGGTGAGTCAGATAGATGAAGAAAGAAAGGATTAGCAGATTCATAGTTGAATATGGTTTGAAAAGTTTGACTGCCTGAAGAAGCATCATCAGTTCTTGCACTGGTTGGATTAGATTTAACCATAGCAAGAGAGTTTCAGACAAAAAGATTGATAATTAGGAGAAAAATTAGAGATGTGAAGGATCTTTTGCTCGAATACCATAAAGAAACAGATTGCTAAAAGTTTTCTGTGTTCTTTATTGAGCCTCCTGTACATGTATTTATACAACCAAAAACAAAAGAAACGGGTATTCCTAACTACTTAGGAACTACTCTAACTTCCCAACTACTTAGCCACTACTCTAACTTCTCAACTACTTGGCCACTACTCTAACTTACTAGAGAATAAAAGGGAACATCTGCTAATACTATAACTGACTATGAGAAATAAAAGGGATAACAGAGAATAAAAGAAATTTGTTAACATAAAAAGTAAAAATAAAATACAAGATTCAAGACAGGTGTCATTTATTTGTTCCTACATATGAAGCTAATAATTTTCCAGCTTCTTTTTTCATGATGAGAAACAAAATCAAATCCAAAGCACACCCCTTGAACAACCAATAAAATACATACAGGAACAATTAGTATCGATTAGTAGTTACCACTAATTTGTTGACTCAATTGGGTATGCAAATCGAGATAAGATTTGGCAAAAAACCCTTTTAACTGCTAATTGAATTTCATAGAATTTCAAATCCATTTTAGGGAATCAATAAATAAAAAATTACCTCAAATGGATTAATTATCACAATCATTGCCGGAGTTGTTGTCCACCCGTCGTGGCATTGCTGCATCGACGGCTGTTGGGGTCGGTGAGAGATTGAGCACGTTACTATTCATCGACGGAGAGAGATGAGCGTCGACTGCTACTGCATTGTTGTCCTTCAATAGGGTTGCTATCCAATGGCCTTATCAGTTGTTGCCAGCGGTGTTGGAGAGTGAAAGAGAGAGTGGTCGACTGTTATATGTGTGATAGTATTTGAGAGTGAGTGGGTGAGAGAGAGAGAGTTGTTTATGATATGAGATGCTAGGGTAAATGAAAGGGGTAATTAGGATGGGCTGGGTCGGGACAGGGTTAGGTGGGTCGGCTATAAAAAAAAAGTTTTGAAAAAACTGATTACAAGTAATCGGTTTATTTTTAAAAAATTAATTATTCAAAAAGATCACATGCGTTCGTTTTTTTATTAAAAACCTAAAAACAATTAATAATTTGTATTATATTTATAATGCAATGTAAATCAGATAATTAGTAATGCAACATATAATGTAAAATATTATAATGAAAAAATTATTTAGAATGTAACGTATAATAAATTTAACAAATTGTATAGTTTAATGCAATGTATATAAATCGGATGATTAGTTAATTTATCATTACATTAACACGGGTAGTATATTTCCTCAACTATATAATAATATCAATGAATTTCGTATATTAGGATGAATTCAGTTAACTACCTTTTGAATATAATATTTTATATATACCTTGTAATACAACGTATTAATATGATGAATTATTAGTTAATTAGCTTACATTATTATAACTTTAACACTATATTATTACCTCGAGTGTATGATATCAATGTATTATTCAAAGTACTTGTATATGAAGATTCAGTTAGCTAGCGTTTGACTACTACTTACATCACTACACGAGATATACGTATATATACATATATTTGATTGACTATCAGCTTCGAAGTATGTACTATATACATTACATACACTAGTATATTACCCAGTAATTTAACGTATTTCACATATACTCTGATGAATTATCATTTAATTTAACTTACATTATTTTAACTTCAACAATATATTATTACCTCGATCGTATGATATAAATATATTCAATATATAATTAGATACATTTAGTTAGATTTTGACTACGTACTACGTACATCACTGCATATATATATATATACAAATGCAATCACACTCTCTCACACACACATACACTATATCGACTATCAGGTTCTAAATACTTATTATATACATCATATACATGAGTATATTACCCCTAATGCAAAATAATTCATATATACTTTGACGAGTTATCAGTTAATTTAACTTTCATTATTATAACTTAGCAATATATTATTACTTGGACCGTTTCAAATCAAAGTGTTCAATATATTCTTGGATACATTCAGTTAGCTTTTGACTTACATCAATACACGAGATATACATACCTATACATATACATATACAATACATACACATATATATATGTATATATATATATATATATGTATGTATATGTATATATATATAATATTAAAAGTGTGAAGGGCCTTAGAAATATTGTTTGAACTTTTTTCCCTTCATTAAAGTCTTTGTTTTAGATAAAATCATCTTTTCACTATTTTTTAATATTTAAATATTGAAAATTAATTAAATATATTTATGATAAAACCTTTCCTTATTAGAAGTAATCATAATTAATGTCAACTAATACCTTTTCCATTTATTTAAGAATTCTAAATCAATTAAATTTGATTTTAAAAGTATTTGAAAAAATCTTCCCTCCGACTATGGACAAAAATGTTATTTAAAACTGAAACAAATATGGCATGCATATTTACATAAAACCCTTGACTCAAACTTCCAGGTGGAGAAAAAGACCTTTTCAAAAGAAAATAGGTGATCTAACTATTTTCTTAATTATTGTTAATTAAACCTGATAGAAAAAGGAAAATCACGTAAAATAATAAGGGAGAAGACAAAAATAGCCCTTCTCATAAAAGTTATTCCACAAAAATGGCCCCTATTTTTAATTCCCACTTAATAGTCGTTAAAATAATTCCATATTCTAATCATCTTCTAATCACCGCTAAAAAGCGGCACAAATCGCTTAATATATTTCTTTTCTTTTCAATTGAAACTCACAATTTCCTTCCCCAATTTTACCTTAGGATTCCTTTCCATTAAAACCTCACAATTCCTCTTTCAAATACAACATATAACCTTAAAATACCTTTATAAATTGTATATAAATATACAAAATTCCTCCGTCAATTAGATTCATAAAGTTTTTTCCATTCATAATTAGCTTCAATTGATACAAAATTATGGCTTCAAGTTCAGTTTTAGTTCCAGTTATGCTTCAATACGGAGGAGAGTGATTAATTGAAGTACAGTTTGAAAAGTTTACAATCAATGGAGTACTTTTGAATTCGGATTGCAGGTATGAATATTTTGTTGATGAACTATAAAAGCAATTGAATCTAAAGCGAAATTCTAATTTAATGACTATAAAATACATTGTAAAGAGTGGATCTATGACTATTTACAATGATATGAGTGTTAAACTTTATATGGAGATGAAGAAATTTTTTTTGGATATAAATGAATTTCCATTGTGTGTAACACTACAAAACACATTTGAAAATGAAAAATTCTCAATTGAAAATTTGATCGAAACATCTCCAATTGCTAATCAAGTTTACCCGATACCTATTTCTGATTATACAATGGAAGATAATTTTTCTGAGGAAGGAATGGAAGAACAAGCCAAATCGATAATAAAGGATCCACTTCATAGAGATGTTGAAGAAGGACAGTTGTACTGGGATAAAAATACAATAACAAGTGTGATGAAACATTATGCAATCCGTGAGAGATTCCAATTTAAGGTGAAAAGATCATCATCATCAAGGTATAAACTATATAACTACTCTATATGACCTGTGTCAACAATGTGTAAGTTTTTTATTTTGTTGGAATATAGGTGTAAATTTGAATAAATGTTGCATACAATATTGTAACTACTGTTTAGGACCTACAAATAAACTGCATATGACATGTGTACAGACTATGTAACTACTATATAGGACCTGTATATATACTGCATATAAAGTACTCCATATGAACTGTATAATTTTTGTATAGCACCTACATATATATTGAATAATAAACTATATAACTACTCTATATGACCTGTGTCAACAATGTGTAAGTTTTTTATTTTGTTGGAATATAGGTATAAATTTGAATAAATGCTACATACAATATTGTAACTACTGTATAGGACCTGTATATAAATTGCATATGACCTGTGTACAAACTGTGTAACTACTATATAGGACCTGTATATATACTGCATATAAAATATTGCATATGAACTATGAAATTTTTGTATAGCACCTGTATATACATTGGATAATAAACTATATAACTACTCTATATGACCTGTGTCAACAATGTGCAAGTTTTTTATTTATTTGGAATATAGGTATAAATTTGCATAAATGCTGCAAACAATATTGTAACTACTGTATAGGACCTATAAATAAACTACATATGACCTGTGTACAGACTGTGTAACTACTATATAGGACCTTTATATATACTGCATATAAAGTACTGCATATGAATTGTATAATTTCTGTATAGCACCTGCATATATATTAGATATGAACTGTGTACTGCATATACATTTATTTTATATAAATGTATCTATGTACTATCTTAAGTGTATCAATCAGAGATGCAATTGGACTTTTAGATCTTTAAGTCAATAAAATTCAGAAATTTTCATGATGACAAAATTTGTCAATGATCACACCTGTCCAATTGCGGACAGAATGCTTTCACAATGGAATGCTACTTCTTTAACCATCGCTAAAATGGTGAAGCACAAATTTCTAAATCTAAAGTTAACATACACTCCAGCAGAGATCATGGAAGAAATGAGAAACTTGTACGGAATTAGGATGAACTACAAAAAAGCATATAGAGCCAAAGAAAAAGCACTTGAAATGGTTAGACGTTCCTTGCATGAATCTTATGCTAAATTTCTAGCTTACCTATATATGGTAAACACAACAAATCCTAGATCATTCATAAGGCTACACAAAACGGAGGAAAATCACTTTTTATATGCTTTTGTTGCGTTGAGCACATCAATTAGGGGCTGGAGATATTGTATGCCTACCATTGTTGTTGATGGAACTTTCCTGAAATCTGCATAAAAGGGAACAATTTTTTCTGCTAGTGTGCTGGATGGAGCAGGTGAGCTTTATGAAATTTTTTTAGACAAAATTATGTATATGCTGGCATGCACTGATAGACACTTCTCCACTTATTTAATCAGTACATATTTTTCCACTAGCATACATTGTTGTTGATTCTAAAAATGACACTTCATGGGAATGGTTTTTTCGTATGTTTAACACTGCTTTTGGTGAAAGAGAAGGCATGCACATAGTATCTGATAGGCAAGACAACATATTAAAAGCTGATGCACTTGTATATCCAAATGTGACTCACTGTATATGCATCTACCATCTATGGAACAATATCAAGGGTAGGTTTAAGAAGAATCAAAAACAATTAAAGGGGATCTGCTTTACAATGGCCAGAACATACATAAAGGCAGACTTTGATCGGCTTATGGAAGACATAAACAAAGTCGATAATAGGGTGAAGGAGTATCTGTTTGATATAGGCTATGAAAAATGGTCCATAGCTCATTCCCATGTCAATAGGTCGATGTTCATGACTTCAAACATCGCAGAGTCCCTAAATCCAACAAATAGAGATGCACGAGACCTGCCAATTAAAAAATTCCTACAATTTATGATGGATATGGTCATGAGATGGAATAATGAACATAAACAACATTCAGAAGAAACATTTACAGAACTGGGAAACAAAAACAATATAATAATGAGGGAAAATCTCATTTTGTCAGATAAAATGAAGGTACTACTTCTTGTTTCTACTTCATAGACACTTACATATTCTAATGTGCACACTATTTACTAATATATTTGTACATTGCAGGTGATAGGTTCTATTCACTATTCTTATGTAGTCATTGATGAAATTGGAAAACGGAACATTGTTTGCAGGCGTGAAAACTCCTGCCTACAATTTCAAGTAAATGACATACCTTATCCACATGCTATGGCGGTGCTAACTTACACACATATGGACTTACAAAGCTATTGTGCTCCATATTACACAAGAGAAAACTTCTTGAAAGCATATGAACTTTCGGTTATACCACTTCCTGATAAAACAATTTGGCACATTCCACCAGAGATTTAGCTAATATAGTACTGCCACCAATTTGAAAATCAAAACTAGGAAGACCAAAAAAGAATAATCGAGAGAAGGGTATTATGGACTACTTTAAGAAAAATATTTCATGTGAGTGATGTGGAAAAACAGGACACAATCGAAGAACATATGGAAATGCTCCAATAATAATCTAATAGGATGCTTCTGCAAGAACACTTTTATTTTTCCCATTTTTTTCTTGAAAAAGACTATTCTTTTCATAGCAATGTAATAGCAACAATATTATTTTCAAATGCAACACTTTCAGTTTATAGAATATTGCTTTCAATTTCAATTTCATTTCTACACTTATAGAAATCTGTGCATTATGGGTTTCATTTAGCCACATTCTTTGGTGAGGTGCACTAATCAACTCCTCTAAGCTGGGGGAGTATAATTTTTTGGCTACAATTCCTAAAAAATGCATATCATCTATGTCAATCATGTATAATACCTATATACAGTTTGAATATATATATAAGAACTAGTATTTGTCTTTTGAATAAAATTAGCAAATACATAGCACCTCTATATTTTGAATATAACTACTTTTTAAAATTAAAATAATATATAAGTGCTATATATGGTTGGGATAAATGTATTAAATTATAGAAATAGTGCGCTTAAACTGTTTAATAACTATATAGGAACTGAATAATGTTGCATATATACTGTATACCAACTGTTACATTTAAACTGTGTACCTACTGTATAACCACTGCATAGGACCTGTATATATACTACATATAAACTGCATATAAAGTGATGTAAGAACACTTTTATCTTTCCTATTTTTTTCCTTGAAAAAAGACTATTCTTTTCATAGCAATGTAATAGCAACAATATTATTTTACTTCAAATGCAACACTTTCAGTTTATAGAATATTGCTTTCAATTTCAATTTCATTTCTACTCTTACAGAAATCTGTGCATTATGTTGTTTCATTTAGCCACATTCTTTGGTAAGGTGCACTAATCAACTCCTCTGAGCTGGGGGAGTGTAATTTTTCGTCTACAATTCCTAAAAAACAGCATATCATCTGTATCAATCATGTATAATACCTATATACAGTTTGAATATATATAAGAACTAGTATTTATCTTTTGAATTAATTAGCGAATGCATAACACCTCTATACTTGGAATATAACTACTTGTATAAACTATATAACTACTTCATTACAACAATTTGTAAGTTCTATATCTGGTTGACATAAATGTATGAAATTGTAGAGATAGTGCACTGGAACTGTGTAACAACTGTATAGGAACTAAATAAATATTGCATATATACTGCATATCAACTGTGATCAACATAAACTAATATTTCAGCATCAATTGTATAAAATTGTATCAATCACCAAAACATATAGTATTCAACATAACATTTCATCATAAGATTCTCCCAGTGTATCAACACAAAACAAAAACAACCCTAAGCATTTAAACACTACAAACATATTTCACATCTATGCTTCAAAGATATTTCTAACTAAATTTCCTGTACCCCATTATTTTTCTTCAACAATCGACTAGTAGATTCATCTCCATTAACTGTACATTGCCTTTGTTTCTTCTTTCCATAATCCCACAACAACACATCATACCAAATACGAATAACATCAATATCATCTAGATGATTAGAAATTTCAAGACCATCAAGTAAATACTCAGCAAAGGTTGCAACATATACACCACAGTCCCTGCAAACATAATACATCATCAGTATAATTGACAAAAAATATGTAAAAATAAGCAATTGAATGTGAATTCAATATATTACGTGTTAGCTTAATTTGGAGGTCCATCAACAATACGAATATCAAAAGAACTAGCCACTGGAAGTCCATTACTCCTACTTTCCCAAAATCCAATACAAGAAAGAAAGTGTGGAATTAATTCTGAATACGCTGCAACTGATTTCTGAAGACAAACAATATGCCTTGCACCATGCATTGAATCATACACATATATGCACTAATCTTTAAAAGACAGCCACACCTAAATCTAGTGAAAGTCCTCAGAAATTCCTCAGCAAGGTTAATTAGGAAACGAACATTGTCAACACTATTCCACGGGATGTTGCATCTCATAAAAAATCCAAGCATGTACTCAACGATTTGATGTTCTTGAGTGATAAGTGTTAGATCTCTATTGTTCTCCACAAATCGCTTATACAAAGTCTGAATCAAGCAGTTAAACCTACAATCGGTGGTTGTAAATTTAACGGGATCACAAACAGGCGTATTTTGACTTCTTTCGCAAATAGCAAAAGATGACATCAATATGCTGAAAATAAGAACAAAACCAAATTAAAATGCTAAAAATGAATACAAAACACTAATTTAAATCTGATAAATACAAACTACTTATATAAAATGCATCACATCAACTACTGCATATAAACTGTGTACCTACCATGTAGGACCTATATATACTGCATATCAACTACTGCATTTAAACTGTGTACCTATTGTGTAACCACTGGATAGTACCTATATATACACTGCATATAAAGTGTTGCATGTAAACTGCACATAAAGTACTGCATAAATAATGCATAAAACTTATATAACATACATCATATACAAAAATTCACTATTCAAATTAACTTATCACTATCAAGTACAAAAATAAAAGATATATAACCTACTTAACTAACAAATTCTTTACTTATTGAATCAGTTAAGGGTACTCCTAGATATGATAATGTGAAGAACCACTCTTTCATTTTGACAGTATTAACTCCATAGTCAAAGTGTTTTGGAAGAGCATTGACAGAATCTGAATAAATAGGCCTGTAAAAAAATGTTACAAAAATTGTAATCTATGACAAAATAAAGTAAAGCAAAAAGAAACTACAAACAAAAACTTACATCTGTTTAACGTGCAACGATCTCACAACAAACCTGTTAAACTGTAATGTCACTTTCAAATCATCAATTCTCTTCGTAATACTCTTCACAAAAGGATGCTTTATAGACAAGACGAGGTTACTTGGCTGAGCATTCTCTACATGCTTGAATGATTGACCTTCAACTTTACCACAATCAGAATTAAATTTTGTCAAAAAAAGGCAATTCTCATACTGCTACTGGCTTACGTAATCGGCGAGCAATAACAAGTATTTCACCCAACATAACAGACGCAGCCATCATTTTTTCCTCAATCCCTTTAACATGATCGCTAGCAGTTGGATCAACCTTTCTAACATTATCACATACTAAATCAGTTGTTGCAACACTCTTATCAAGTTGAGTGAACTTAGAAATTTCAGCGTCTAGAATTTCTAACTAGTCAAGCTCATTCTAGCTAAGCACTGCCACATCACCTTCTTTTTGTGTTTTTTGATCACGAATAGGTTGAGTAAATTTAGACACTTCAGAATTAGTAAAATTAGACCAATCACTATCAACCTGACTATTTCTACCCTCCTCTATATCCTTATTTTCACCGAAGCTTTGTTCTGTTCTTGTTCTTGGTAAAAATGATGAAATTGTTATTTTTTGTTAAATAAAATTGTGCTACTATTTTTTGTTTTCTCCAACAGATTATCCATCTGGTGAAACATATTAACCATCTAATGCAACAAATTTATCATATGATGCAACAGATCAACCATTTAATGCACCAGAGGAACCATTAAATTATAATTCTGATGCAACAGATTAACTATCTGATGCAATAGATTAACCATATGTTGCAATAGATTAAGCATCAAATAAAAAATCTAATGCAACTAATTAACCATCAAATGCAATGGAAGAACCATCAGATTAATGATCTGATGAAATAGATGAACCTCCTATTGGATAAAATCCGATCAACTCTTCTAACAGGAAATGTCTAAGACTTGATTTTTCCAACTGATCATTCATCTACCGCGATAGACGACCCATATTGGAAGAAATCTAAACAATATTGACCGTTGATAATTATTCCAACAAATCACTCATGTGTTGCAACAGATGTGTGACCTGTTGCACAGACCATTCATCTTTCTCAACAGATGAGTGATATATTTTATTTTATCACAACAGATTACTCAGTCGTTGCTGTAGGTTAGTTAATTGCTCTGACAGATCACTCATATGTTGCAATAGATGTGTGATCTATTGCACAAACCATTCATTTTTCTCAACAGATAAGTGATATATTTTATATTATCATAACAGATTACTCAGTCATTTCTACGGGTTATTGAACTGTTTCAATAGATCACTCATATGTTGCAACAGATGATGTCACAATAGATGTAAGATCTATTGCATAGACCATTCATCTTTCTCAACAGATAAGTGATATGTTTTGTATTATCGTAACAGATTATCCAGCCGTTACTACAGGTTCTTTAACTGTTCCAACAGATCACTCACATATTGCAATAGATGTTGTTGCAATGGATATGTGATCTGCTGTACAAAACATTTATTTTTCTCAATAGATGAGTGATTTATTTTGTAATGTCACAACAGATTACTCATCCGTTGTAATAGGTTATTTAACTATCCCAACGGATCACTTATATATCGCAACAATATGCGATCTATTGCATAATCTATTCATCTGTCTTAAAAGATGAGTGATATATTTTGTATTATTGCAATAGATTACTCATCCGCTGCAACAGATTAGTTATATGCTACAATAGATATACTACCTGTTGCAACAGATCGATGATCTATTACAATTGTTAATTTACTATTTTGCTTGTTTGATTTACTATTATCCCTTTTTAACGATGCATTGATCAACTATAACATATTTTTTAATGTTCCTATTAATTTTAGATAATATGGTTCCCAAAAGAATAGAAACTGAATCAAGTCCAAGTAAAGGAATAAGTAAAGCAGCTAGGTTACATCCATTACTCTATGAGCTTGCTATACAAGTGTTATCTCAATCGGGAGAAGAATATGATGAACACAGGGAGGAGGAATGTTTCAAAAGAGATAATGAAAATACTAATAGCCCTTCCACCGAAGAGTTGATCATTATCCTATGAGAATGTAGTGCGACGGTGCCACAGATTTAATAGGTGATTTCGTAGTTAAGTCAGCCATGGGAAAATCTTTCAACGCCTTCAGAAAAATACTTTGAGAACAAAAATTGGATGCTTATTTCAGGGAAAGCTGCTTTGGGAAATATCTTGATTTGCCAGAGGACAACAATGCTCGTTTCCAAATGAAAATGGTATATGAACTTCTCAAGCGTAGGTTTATGTATGAAAATAAAGATAAGCCCTCGCATACCCCAAAAAGGTAAAGTTGAGTCATATGATCATGATAACCTGGTGTCCATAGTTGGTCCAAGCTTCAAAAATAAAAATTTGATAGAAGCCTTGAAAGGAAAAGGACTTTCAAAGAAGCACAGGCAATCATTGTGCTTGGTTTGGTTCGTACATAATATTATTTGGGCAAGAAACGTTAACAACAACATAAGCCTTGGTTTAATAAAGCTCTCTGAGGATCTTAAGGCGTTTAACAACTATCCTTGGGGGTATGAAAGCTTCAAAATGACTGTTAAATATTTGTTAATTCCGTTAGCGCCAAAGACAGTCAACTTATATGGCTTCCCATGGGCTTTCATGATAAATGTTTCTTTTTTCTATTATGATATTATTTATTTTTTTACTCAATAATGCTTTTAATTTATTGGTGTTATTTTATAGGCTTGGGCATTTAAAGCCATTCCTTATTTGAGACAACAAGTGAACTATCAGGAAGGAGTTTTCTGTCCAAGAATTTTGAGATGGTTATCGGCCAAAACTGATAAAAATACAAAATTTCTTTATCTCTTCAACTCCCCAAAGGATGCAGTAAGTATAATTATAATTAATTTTTTCTTTTAGTTAATGATTTTTTTTGAATGATCTAATCATCATTCTAATATATGTAATGATTTATGTTAGATTGTGCATCTGTCGCTAGTTCCAACCAATTGAGAGTTGAAGATGCCATTTTTTCTTACCTTACGGTCTGTGCAAACTTTATCGGACCATAAGGTCATTAACAAAATAAAAATAGAATTGTTTGGAGCAACAACTATTACAAGAAAAATAATTTTGGAGGTTGGGCTTGTTGTTGTTGATGGTCTTAGTGGTGATGGAGCTGTTGGTGGTGGTAGTGGTGATGCTGTTGGTGCTAATGATTCTCCTCTTACAGTATTTAACGCAAACCATTATGAGTATGATCATACTGGTTATACAGATTTTGCCTCTCCTAGCGAATGTTCTGAATGCAAATGTCAAGACTGTAGGGCAAAACATGATGTAGTGATTAATGCTATTAATGGATTAATTGCTTCTGTAAAGGAATTGACATCTAAGAGGGGTCTCATTCCATCAAAGTGGATTTTATTTCCATCTACTCCATTAGAGATTAGGGCTAAGAGGAGAAAGAGAGTGATTTCCAGGGCATTATCAAGCATCCAAAAAAGCAAAATTGCAACTCCTATTTGTGTGTTGAACTGAACAATGTACAATATCTAAAGGAGAGCAGCACGAGCTGAAAAAGGTGAATATATATGTCTTCCAACTGACAAAAAATAGTCACATGTCTGTTTCAACAGATGACACATCTGCTAAAAATTATCAAACATATATATATATATATCTGTTGTAACAGTTGACTAACTTGTTGCACCAGACAAAGTATCTGTTATGACATATGTCTCTTCTGTTTTAGCAAATCAAATATCTCTTCGTATCGCTTTTATTTGTACGAACAGATGACCTATCTGCTGCAACAGATGATTCATATGTTGCAACGAATGGTTAATCCATTGGAAATTATCATACAGGGTTTTCCTCATGTAGAAATTTATTCCAACAGTTGATTTATTGTTGAAACAAAAATATAACCTATTTGGGATAATTTAAAATAGGAGGAAGACCTGTTTGATTTTTTAGAACAGATGAGTTATCCTTTTCTATTTTGTTGTATCTCCGTGATTAGCGTTGACCAATTCTGTCTTACCAGGTGGATGTAGAAGAAGCTAATGCTAAATAACATTGACAATATGCTACTCTTTTTTATGGAAATACGGAGAAAATAAAGTGCAGAAATCGTACGTAACCGACAATAAAGATCCACAACGAGCAAAGCCGAATTCCATAGCACTGGATGAAGAAAAACTTGCCCATACTGAGTAGATCTTTATAGCTTGAGCCTGTCAAAGTAATATTTGGCATCATAATTAAATTATTGTTGATGTATTTGTTGAGATCTGTACCCATAACAATTATTTTACATTTCATTTTTCGTTGACTTATTTCAGCTAATTTCTGAAGGCTTTGATTTATTTTATTTTGTCTATGAATTTTATTTATTCCATATATTTGAACTTATTAATTGAAAAGGAATACTAGATTCAAATATTGCAATAGATAATGTATCTGTTGCAATAGACAACACATCTATTGGAAAATTGAATAGATTTAGATATATGTTGCAACAGGTAGGTAATCTATTGAAATCTATCAAACAGGTCTTCCTACTGTTGCAATAGATGGACTTAGATAGAAACATCGAGATAATGCAACAGATGACCAACCTATTACAACAGATAAACTATATGTTAGAACAGGTAGAATAACTGTTACAACGGATGAAGAATCTATTGCATTATAAAAATTCAACTTTCGTTGGACATAAAAAATTGCCACACATGTAAAAAGGTTAAAGTGAATTGAAATAAAAAAGGCGGAATCCATCGACGGTGTTCAGTTCAAAAACCTAAAATAAAATAGGCATCAAGTAGACAGTGTTCATTTTAAACACATAAAATAAAATAGGCATCAAATGTGTCAGTCTGGCACATTTTCCTGACTTGCCGTCACTTGGCCCCCAACGGTTATCCCCCTCATTTTCTTATATATTCATCTTCCTCCTAAAATTTAATCTTAAATTCCTAAATCTTCTTCTTCATCATCATCTTCTTTTAACTATCCAAATTCTTCAAATGATTTCTTTCATTTTCTCCAACTGAGCTTGACAATGTCGAGCGCATTTCCACTATTTTTTATGATAAAGATTTTTGATATTGTAAGTGCGATCAGATGCTCTGTTAAAGACTTCTTGGACTCAGCAAAATCCAGGTCGTAAGTTTTTTACTTGTAAGATTTCAAAGGTAATATTTTTTTTATTTAATTAGTTTATTAATTATTGACTAATAATAGTATTCTCTCTCTTTTTTTTTTGTATAGAAATTGGGTGGATGTGATTATTTTGATTGGTCTTAAGAACGACACCCTTCACAAGCAAATCATGTAATCTGGGGTTTGTTGAACAAAGTCAAGAATTCTAAAGAGAAACAAAATCGACCAAGAAAATATTACATTGTTGCCGTTATTGCTACTGGTTTGGTGTTGATGGGCACATGGATATTCAAGCCTAATTGCTGAAATTTTTATGGTGGTGTGTATTTGCTACTGGTTTGGTGTTGTCGAGAACATGGATATTCAAGCGTAACTGTTGGAAAATATTAAAAAGATTTAGGCATATGTTGTAAAATTTAGGTCATCTGTTGGAAATTATCAAACAGGTACAAACAGGTCTTTCCACTATTGCAACAGATTAGACTTAGATTATTAGATTATTTATAGAAATAACATTGGTGTAATGCAACAGATGACCAACCTATTACAACAAATAAACTATCAGCTAAAATAGATTCAATATATTTTACAACAGATTGACAATCTATTGTATTATAAAAAACTCAACTTTCATAAAAAAAATTGTTGCCACTACATGTACATGTAACAAAGTGAAGGGTGACTTGAAATTAAAAATTGCTATTTCACAAGCTCTTCTATATACACAGGCTTCAAGGGTCCAGTTAGTACCCCATAAGCCCAGACCTCTTGCAGGTTTTCCACAGCGTTGTCACACAGAAAAGTCATTGTCTTGGGCATTTTTGTGCCGATCAACAATTATTCAATGTGTACAAGAGTGTGCGAGCCGCTCGCTTTAGAGGCATCATCTTTTGGAAGAATCATTCCCATATTTCGACCTTCAAAATCCCATGATTTCTTTATTAACACTTTCTTTGGAAAATAATTCATCAGTTTACTCTCCCTCAATAGGATGGGCAATAGCACCATTAGTGGCTCCACGAGGAGAAAAAGATCGAAATCATCGACGAGAGGTACGTTGGAGTTATAAACATTGATCTTTCCCTCCTCTAGTAGTATCTCAACAGCCCAATAATGCATGTCATTCACGCTAATGACTAGAAAAATCCTCTTTGCCTCGATCCAGCTCTTGCCATGTGGATTTGGCCTCTTCCCTCTAACATATTTTATCATTTCTTCTTCATCCAAGACCAACGTAGGAACTAGGTAATGAAGTCCCACGCCAAGGGATAACGCCTCCCCATTGAGTTGATCATACCTATCCTTGAGCTTCTTGTAGAAGTCGAGGTCCATTATCCTATCGGCAACATTATAAGCTTCTCGATATGTTAATTTTCTTTTCCTCATGAGGCAGAGAATTATGTCAACATGTTGTGATATAAGAAGTCAATTTTTAAACAGGTTTATAATTGTAAAGATGCAATGGATGGTCCATCTGTTGCATAAGGTTCTCTGAATCAATAATCCAACATAACTTATGCAACAGATGGATAATAAGTTGTAACAGAACCACTACCAGTTGCACCAGTATACCCAGCTGTTGCAACAGGTGTGAAATCTATTGTGTAGCTTCTTCTTCATGTGGTAGATTAGAATGTCTAGGGTAGGAAAAGTAAACTTGCCTTGTCCTCGTAAGGCATATGCATATCAGTCATAGTCTGGAAGTCTTGGGGGGAAAAGGGAGGCCTGGGGTAATCTGGTGCGCCTGGCTTGACATTCTTGGCCTGTCGAAGATCTCTCTTCTCTTCGGTGCCATGTTCCGCGTAGATATCCACCTTGTCAGAACTTCAACAGCTTTTGGAGAGGGAGGAATTACAATTTCTTTTGATTTTTGATCGAAGAGTACGTCTCTAACTGCTCTTTTTTTTCTCCTAACTAACACTGTAGGAGTTTGTGGCTCCCTTACCTTCTTTGATGGTATGACACACCTCTTGGATTTTAATTCCTTGATAGCTTTAGAGATAGCCTCTATTTTTTCAAAGAGTTTATCCTGTCTGTCCTTACACTCTTCGCATTCGCAATGAGAACACGAGGGTGAAGAGGGGTGAGAAGGACTTGTGTAAGGGTGAAAAAGGATGTTTTCAAACATATTTATTCTTTCTTGAGCATCAACATGCTCATCATCATGAGTGGTAGTAGCATCAGTATGCCTGCCACCAACACCAACAACTCTACAAAAAGCAGCACTCGGATCTGCCTTAGTAGGTTGGTCATGAAGAGCCTCTACATTAGGCTGACCTTGCCTAACTACTCTTCTTATGGCTGTTTCTCCAGCTAATTCCATCTTTATTAACTCCACCGTTGGGTCTGCTATAGTATCAACATGGCCTAGAGTAATATAAGAAGTCATCACCGACTCCTCCTCAGTAGGCACGATCCATGGATGTACAACCTATAAAAAAGAAAAAAAGATAGATGTATTTAAACATATAATATAATAATTTTCACAGTTGTGTTACATTTAAAAAAAAGACCCATCTGTTTCATAGTTTATAGTATATGGTTAAAATCCATTTGGGTTTGGTTTAGAGAAATAGAGCAACACATGGATAATCTGATATAAAATATCAATCATTTGTTGTAATAGTTACACAAGATGGGTAATCTGTTAAGCAATAGATGATCTGTACATCACAACAGATGAACAATATATTATAAGATTACATATCTATTGCATAGTTTGCAGTAGATGGTTAATTTATTAGGAGTAGGGTTCAGAGAACTAAAGCAATAGATGGGTAATCTGTTGTAAGATATCAATCATCTATCGCAACAGATTATCCATCTGTTGCACCGATTGGCACTGGACGGGTAACCTGTCGCAACAGATGTCCCATCTGGTGCATCAGATATAACATCTGTCGCACCAGATATAACATCTGTTCAATATCGTTCTTTAAGTAAAATTATTTTACTTAAAGAAGACATACTACATCATCCGGAGGGTTAAAGAGATCATCCTCCTTAATATTGGTGTTGCTCTTTGCAGCCAACCACCTAAACATCCTTGGATGAGAAACCTAATCCGGATAATCCATTGACTGCTTCCGGAGGGGAGGAATGGCTTCAAATTTCCAAGCCTAAAAAATGTAAACAGGAAGCAAGAAAAAAAAAGTCATAATAACTATATTCAATATAAATTAATGGATGAGTAAATTAGTGATTAATTTTACCATGAAAACCCAAGGAAAGTCATATAATGTGGTTGTCTTTGAGGATAGCTTTGTCAGTAAATATTGGAAGTCAAGTAGAAAGTGTCATATCCCCAGGGATAATTGTTGAATTTATCAAAATCCTCAGCACACGCCAACAAATCATCTTCCTTTTTGACGTCTCTTACCAATATAACCGAATGGGCAAACCAAACTAAGCACAATTGCTCTTTGTACTGCTCTGGTATGGTTTTATCCTCAAGATCTGTCAACAAATTCGATGCTTTGTAGCCACGTCGAGCAATGTCAAACAACCCATCTATTTTTTTCTTGCGTTTTCTTGCTTTGGGTCTTTTGCGGGATGTTGGTTCTTCTGGACGATGGCATCTCAAGCCCGTCACTATGGTAAACTCTTGCAAGCCAAAACAAATAGGCATGCCACAGTAGTTAATCCAAATTTCATCCATCTTCTTTTTCCCCCTCATTCGGATCTTTATCATCCCCCACGTACTTAATCCTGTGCTTGAGAAGACCATATACCATCATCATAGGGAAATGGATACGGGAAGAGGGGTCCTCAGGTAGCTCAAGAAAACGTCCAAAGTAGTTCTTCTTAAAAGGTTCGCCTATGTTTTCGTTCTTCATAATTTTCATAAAATGTTTAAAAATTTTCCCCATCTGACATTTAAGTACAATTTGACCAGTTAGTTGTTTTGCTTCTGGGTCATTTATCGGCATTGCAACTTAAAACTTGTCAATACTAAAAGGTTTGACAGGATCATGCTAGGATGTCGATATTAATTCACACCCCATTGGTGTTCCATTATTATCATATTGATAATTATCCTCTTTCTCTTTCTCACTCTTCAATTCCTCCTCTTTCTCATTTTCATTTTCTTCATCACCATCTACAGAACCTTGTCCACCTCCGTCAATGTTGTTTTCACATCTCTCATCAGCTTCACTTTTCCCTAACTGAGAATGTTTAGGAAGATCCTCCGAATTCCTCTGTACTGTAGCCTTTTTTTGGGGTGGTCAGACGTTGATCCACTTTCACTTTCTTTTCTTTTGTGAGACATGTTTTACCTACAATCAACAGAAAAATAAAAATTACATTACAATTGATGTATGCATAAATTTTAAAAAATACATTACAAACACCACGAATACCGACACACCAACACCATCACCACAAACACCACCAACCAACACCACAAGCAAACATCATGAATACTGACAACACCGACAGCTACCACAAACACCACTAAATAATTCCACCACCAATGCCACCACGACGACCACAAACACCACCACCACCACCACCACCAACACCATAAACACCATCCAATAATACCACGATAGTCAACGGAACACTGCGACAAAAACTAGGGGTTTCTTGAGTTCTTCCTACGATTTTACCATCAAAACTCAAAATTGTAAACCCATTCTCAAAGATAATACAACTAAAAGTTGTATTTTTCATCATTAACTTAAAATCCTTTATTTTTTTAGAAAAATAACAAATATAGAACTCTTCTCAAACTCTGTTTCCTACGAAGACAAAGAAAACGACTAATACAAGCAAGAATGAAGTTGAAAATAATACCTATGTCGTCAAAAATGAGAAGAAAAGCGATCTTTTGTGGAGGGTTGAGCAAACTTTTTGAGTAGTTGTTATCTGTACTGTATTGTTGAGTGAGAATGAGAGAGAAAGAGTAAGAACTCAAGATTTGATATGATGAAACATTTTGTATGGGTTGATTTATATTTTGGAAAAAAATGACAAGTTTTAAAAATATTAATTTGGTCTGAATTGATCTTAATTATTTTTAAAATTATAAAAGATATGCGTAATTTTTAACCCTCTCATCATGAAATTTCCAAAAAGGTACTATTTAGTCTGACATATGAACTCAATTGAAATTGTATTAAAATAATTGAAATTGTAGTTGACCGAGTACTCTAGTTGACCCTATGAACTCACCCCTGGTCCTAGATTAATTAATTTAGGTACTATTAGTCTAACATATGAACTCAATTAAAATTGTATAAAAACAAATGTTCAACATGTTGCATTAGATTTTACATCTATCATAAATTATCAATCAGATTAGGTAACAATAGATTACAAATCTGTTGTAAATTATCAAACATATTAAGTTATCTGTTGTGACAGATTACCTATCTATTGTAAATTATCAAATGGATTATCATATGTCGCAACAAATTATCCAGATATTGTAAATTATCAAATAGGCACTGCCATCTGTTGTAGCTGACCCTATGAGATCTCACCCCTAGTCCTAGATTAATCACTAGTGTACCATATGAGAACTCACCCCTAGTTCTAGATTATTCAATTAAGATATTAGTACCCTGTCCTAGATTAATCAATTAAGTTATTAGTTGAACATATGAGGTAGTAAGAATTGGTTTGGCTCAGAGTTATCGATTCACGACTCTGGTCGGGAGGAATGCAGTACCGTCTCATCATACAATTACCAAAAAACTCAATTAAAGTTATAGTTGACCCTATGAGAAGTCACCCCTAGTCCTAAATTATTCAATTAAGATATTAGTACCCTAGTCCTAGATTAATAATTAAGGTATTAGTCTAACATATGAGGTAGTAAGAATTGGTTTGGCTCAAAGTAATTGATCGACTACTTTAGTCGGGAGGAACGAAATACCGTCTCATCATGCAATTGCCAAAAGACTCAATTGAAGTTGTAGTTGACCCTATGAGAACTCACATTCAATTAAGGTATTAGTCTAACATATTAACTCAATTGAAATTATATATAAATAAATGTTCAACCTATTGCAACAGATGTCTTTTTTGTTGGATCAAATCAAATAGATTAGGTAATCTATTGCAACATATTACGCATTTGTTATAAACGATTAAACAGATTACGTTATTTATTGCAACTTATCATGAATTTGTTGTTAACTATCAAATAGATTAAGTCATCTATTGCGACAGATTACCTATCTGTTGTAAATTATCAAATGGATTAAGTCCTATGTCAAAATAGATTACCCATCTGTTGTAAATTATAAAATAGGCACAATCATCTATTGTAGTTGACATTATGAGAACTCACCCTTAGTCCTAGATTAATCAATTAAGGTATTAGTTGAACATACAAGATAGTAAGAATCGGTTCGACTCAGAGTTATCAATCGATGACTCTGGTCGGGAGGAACGCAGTACCGTCTCATCATGCAATTGCCAAAAGACTCATTTAAAGTTGTAGTTGACCCTATGAGAACTCACCCCTAGTCCTAGATTAGTCAATTAAGGTATTAGTTAAACATATGAGGTCGTAAGAATCGGTTTGGCTCAGAGTGATCGATCTATGACTCTGGTCGGGAGGAACACAATACCATCTCATCATGCAATTGCCAAAAGACTCAATTGAAGTTGTATTTGACTCTATGAGCTCATTCATTCATCCTTAGTTCTACCTAGATCGATGTAGGTACTATTATTAATCTTAATATTAAGTTAATGAGAGCTCATTTTAACTCAGAGTGATCAATCGACGACTCGGGTTGGGATGGACACAATACTAACACCATGCAAATGTAATTACTCAATTGGATTTGTAGTTGACCCTGTGAGCTCATTCATTTAGTCCTCGTTCAACCTAGATCAATGTAGGTACTATTATTAATCTTAACATTAAGAATCGATCGACGACTCGGGTCGGGATGAATGCAATAACAACACTATGCAATTGCAAAACTCAATTGGATTTGTTGTTGACCCTGTAAGCTCATTCATTCATCCCTACTTCCACCTAAATCAACTGCAATGAAATCTATTACAACAAATGATTGAGCTATTGGAGAATTTCAAATAGATAATAATATCTGTTGCAACAGATGACATTTTTGATTTAATTATCAAATAGACATTTGCATCTGTTGTGACGGATGACTGAGCTGTTGGAAATTTTCAAAAAGATATTGGTATCTGTTTTAACAGATGACATTTTTTATTTAGTTATCAAATGGATATTTCTATCTGTTGCCACAGATGACTGAGCTGTTGCAATTTTTTATAAGATATTTATATCTGTTACAATAAACAACATATCTGTTTGAAAATCTTTTTTTTTTTTAAATTTTAAAGTAAGCTTCTGTCCGAGTAGATAAAGTAGTACTACTAAAGGTGGTAAAAAATGTTTCTTGGATAACTCAAAAATCTCATTGAGTAGTCTTGTCTTGTCTTTTCAATGTCACTTTTTTTCTTTCTCGTGCCCCTCAAATTATTAATGACTATTAATTAATGAATATTGAAACCCCTAATACTTCTTCCGTTTCATATTATATTAGTTGGCTCCTATTGACTTGGAACACCCATTAAGAAAATATTAATTAGGGGTTTATTTTACCAAATTAGCCTTATTAATTATGCTTTGAAAATATAAATTTGAATAAAGACACTTTGTTTAGTCATTTAATATTAAGGGTAGTACATCTAGAAATTAGAATTATCTCATCTCTCCTTCAGCCCTAAATTTATTTTATTCATCTCTCATTTTTTTTCTTTCTATCCTCTTTAGGGTTATCACAAACTTTTTTTCTCTCCTCTTTCTCATAAATTTCCTTTTGGATCTAAACCGATCCATATCTTAGATTCCTCGACTGAAATTACTGTTTTGATCCCCTTTTGACATTAAGGTATGATTCACTATTGCTCTTTCATTCTCGTCTTTTTCTTTGCAAGTTATTTACATCTTTTTTTAATTTAATTACCATTTACCCATATCATATTTATTTAAAAAATTTGAAGGAATTTTTAATTGTTGAATAAATGAACCGAGAATATTTATTACATGATGAGAAAAAAAATCATTTGTTGGGAGAATTTTAAAAGCCTTGTTGGTATATCATTTTTATTATGTATTTTGTTTGTTTCTTTTTTGTTGATACTGTTATTGATGTTGTTGGTGGGGTTGGCATTGTTGGAACTTGTGGTGTGGTATTGTTGACAGTGGCTGATCCAGGTGTTTTAGATAGTGGTTGCTTCTTAGCTTAAAAATAGTGGAGTTCGATAAGAGAGAAAAAACAAAAGGAAGTTTAAAGTGAATAAGGAGAGAAGAGTTGGTTACCAAAATTAAAAAAATATGTGCTGAGTGGGAATTGAACTCAATACCAAAAGAAATAAATAGCCTTAAGCACCCATAAACAACCACTAGGCTAACCAAACAACTCTTATTATGGGTGCTCACTTATTAGATTATATACATTTTTTTCTTAATTTTCATATACATATATGAAGTTTGATACGAGTTCAGTCTGTGCTCGCACACCCAGAGGACTCCATGTGGGTCCACCCCTGGTTATTGATGGTGTTGGAACATAGGATGTATGCTTCTTTGTTGTTGATAATGTTATTGGAACAAATGTTGTTGTTTTCTTTGTTGTTGATGTCTTTTATTTGTTATTGGTAGTTTATGTTGTTGTTGATGTTGCAACAGACGGAGCAACTGTTGGAACAAATCAAACCACCAGCAAGGCTGGTTTGATATATTCCAACAGACTCCACATCTGATGCAACAGACTCTACATCTGTTGCAACAAATGGATAATATTCTTTCTGTGACATTAATTTTTTCCTTCTTCTTTATAGATATATAAGGAACTGAAAATTGATTTGCTTTCCAAACTATCACAAGAGGCTACAGTAAAGATAAGTTCGGAGGAATAAGCTGCATGCAGATGGAACCACTTCATATGTGGGAGGTATGAATTACTGCTAATGTTATCATGGAAACATACATAGAGTACACTAATTTTGTGAATGCTGTTTTTATCGATTATGCATAGATCATTCAAACAAGATATCTGTAATTTTACAGTTAAGTTTGGTAGGTCCGAACTGATAAGGATGAGGGACCATGAATATGGTTCTGATACCCTGTTAAGATTTAATGTTGGATGTTGCTCATGTTTATTTGTCATGCCTTCTACAAACTTTTACTGTGGCAAGTATTTCTGGAGATGGTGTAGACTTTTCGATGATGGATATGTTGTCCTCTATATGGGAGAAGAATGATCAATCTTTCCCCTCCTTGCTTATCTTGTGCATACAAATGTGAAGAGTGCAAGGCAAAACATCATGGAATGATTAATACCGTTAATGCATTAACTGCTGATGTAAAGGAATTGATATCTAACAGTAGTGTCATTTGATCAAAGAGGATTTCAGTTTCATTCACTCCATTAGAGATTAGGTCTAAGAAGAGAAAGAAATCAATTTCAAAGGCATTATCAAGTATCCGAAAAAAGAAAAATTTTTGGATCTGAAAAAGGTGAGAAGATAAAAAAGAGAGGAATAGGAAGGAAAAACTGAATGCTAGATTTAGTTCATCTTGTGTCATTATGTATAGATACTCCATCTAATTTTGAGTGCTTTTTCTTTTTAGGATGGTGAGGAAGGCAGAATCTCCCCATCATTAGCTAATACCAAAAACACGACATCTTATGTTATTGAACCACCAGACTGCCCTGTGAAGTTTGATAATCCAGAAGACGTCTTTGCTCGAGCTAGTCAATAGATTAAACGATCTCAATCACTTGGTTTTTTTGTTGATCAATCTTCTCTGGTAGAGGAAAAGCTATCAATAAAACTTCTTGACATAGTGAAAGCTGATATCGAGAGATTACTGATTATGTCTTCTCAAGACTTGCTTCTACCAGAAAACTGTTCTGCATTGAGTGTTGCACTATCCATATATGTTGCAGCACTGGATTAATCAGTCGAGAGAGCGCTTACCTTGGAGAAACTCAAAGAGAACCTTCCATACTTCTCCTTGACCTTGCGTAGAGCTAAGAAGGACCAAGAGGAGTATTATAAGAAAGCCACCAAGAAAGTGGTCCTTGTTGACAAACTCACAAAAGATCAAGAGCTCTATACTGAGCTCAATGACCACAATGACAAAATAATTGAATTGGAAGTGGTGACTTGCCTTAGTCAAACAAAAAGCCACGACTGTTCATATTCCTTAATTGAATAAAACTAGTGACTTTTCCAATATGTAGATTAAAAAAATAACTCTAAATACAACATTTATGTTTTATTGTATTTCGGAAATATACAAATTGGTAATCTGTTGCAAAATATATTCCACCTATCAAATAACTTACAACATATTGACAATATGTTTCAATAGATGGATATATAAGATTGCTTTTCCATCAGTTGTGGCATCTATTGCAACTTGCTAGTCATCTATTTATTCAATTTCATCAAGAGCAATAGATTTTTCTAAACACTTCTTGGCCAAACTCAGTTTTTTCTCTTGGATTGCTTTTTTTTTTTCTTTACATCCTTCAAGATGGACTCCAAATTCAATTTTTGCTCTTAGATTGCTGATGCAAAGAAAAAATAAGAAGCAATCCAAGAGCAAAAATTGAATTTGGAGGCCAGATTAAAGGATTCAAAGAAAAAAACAGAAGCAATCCAAGAGCAAAAATTGAGTTTGGACAAGAAGTGTTTAGAAAAATCTATTGCTCTCGATGAAATTGAATAAACAGATGACTAGCAAGTTGCAATAGACACCAAAGCTGATGGAAAAGCAAACTGATATATCCATCTATTGCAACAGATTGTCAATATATTGTAAGTTATCTGACAGGTGGAATATATTTTGCAACAGATTACCAATCTGTCTCTTTTCGAAATACAATAATAAGATAAAATGTTGTATTTAGATCCATTTTTTTAATTTACATATTCAAAAAGTCACCAGTTTTATTTAATTAAGGGATATGAACAATCGTGGCTTTTTGTTTAAGTCAAGTCCCTTCCAATTCAATCATTTTATAAATAGGTCCCTCCGGCCTCCTCTCACTCGTTCATTCTATTACACTTAAAATACTAATATGGTTGATCCAGATTCGTACAAGAAGATTCATATTGAGTCCTTGTAGGAACTTCAAAGGTAGTTTAATGAACTCCAGAGGGATTTGGCCGACTTCGAAGCAAGGCTGAGGAGGGCCCTGCTGCTGTCGGATGAAAAATATTCGGTTGACAATAATAATAGTAATAATAGTAGTAGTAATAATAATAATAGTATTAATAATAATTAGGTTATATTTTTTCTCTCTTTTAACGTATGTATTTTCCTTTTTTATAGTTGATGTACCTATAAGGGATTCAAAAAAATCTATGTATATGTTTGGTCTGGTTTGGTCGACTTTGAATTTTTAATTCTTATTCAATATTCAATTATCATTCTATTTATTCCCTATTCTCAAAATGTTGACGGTTGGATATAGGGATTGAGCACTTGTGGCAACAGATGGTGGTGAAAAGTCATGATGAAAAATTCTCCTAAAAATGGTTCGTTAATAAATAATAAGGAACTAAATGATATTATAATCGTAAAAGAAAGATTATTTAATTTAAAAAATCACAACATTGGATTAATTTAGTTATATGATGATATGATTGTTAATAAAAAAGTGAATGGATGGTCGTGATTGTGACTTTTTGTCTAAACACATTTAACAAACAAAAATAAAAAACGTTGCTGATGCATCAAATTCCTCATCTGTTGCAACTGATGAATTAGTTAGAAGAAATAAAAAAGCTCCTTAAACAGATGGTCGATTTATTGCACTAGATGGTGTATCTATTAAAATAGAGGGTTATCTGATGAAACAGATATACAATCTGTTGCCATAACTCAATTTTAAAAATAGTTATTGAAAACTAGGTGTATTCGATTTTTAAATAGAGAAAAAGGTTATTTAAATTTAATAAGCTGAAAAGTCATGACTTGTCACAATAATTAAAAACTCACCAGCTTGATCTAATTAAGTCATTTCTTTTCATGGAAAACAATAAGGAAATAAATAATAAACACAATTTAAACTGTAAAAAAACTCACCAAAAATATTCTTGTTTTTAAATCTGCTTTATTAATTTATATAATTAAAACATCATAAAATTTGGATTTCATGAAGATAATTTTTTTAAAAAGGATATATAGATTATATGTTTCAACAAATATATTATCTAATATATCTAATGCAACAGGTTATCTATTTGTTGCAACAGATGATATATCTATTGTCACAGATGAGTTATCTGATACAACATATATTTAATCTGTTGTCGCAAATCAGTGTAAAAATGGATCCCATAAAGAACTAATTATTAATAATAACAAGCTGAAAAGTCATGACTTATTACAATATTGCTTAATTTAATTAATTCATAATTTTTTACAACAATTAAGAATGTCATTAATAAAGGGGGGTGAACAATTATGCCTTTAAATCTGCTTTATTAATTCATATAATTAAAAATTTAGAAAATTTGGATGTCATGAAGATAATTTTAAAAAAAGATGTATAGATTATATGTTGCAATAGATATATTATCTGAAGCAATCGGTTATCTATTTGTTGCAACGGATGATATATTTATTGTCACAGATGAATTATCTGATGCAACAGATATAGAATTTGTTGTCCAACTCAGTGTAAAAATAGTTTCTGGAAAGAACTAATTATTTTAATAATAATAAAGCTGAAAAGTCATGACTTATCATAATATTGCTTAATTTAATTAAGTCATAACTTTTTACAGTAATCAAGAATGTCATT
>NC_061117.1:12892446-12898550 GCF_002878395.1 Capsicum annuum
TCAAGAATGTCATTAATAAATGGAGGTGAACAGTTGTACCTTTAAATCTACTTTATTAATTTATATAATTAAAGAGTCAGAAAATTTGGATGTCATGAAGATAATTTTAAAAAAAAGATATATATATTATATGTTGCAATAGATATATTATCTGATGCAATCGGTTATCTATTTGTTGCAACGGATGATATATTTATCGTCATAGATGAGTTATCTGATGCAACAGATATAGAATTTGTTGTCCAACTCAGTGCAAAAATGGTTTCTGGAAAGAACTAATTATTTTAATAATACTAAAGCTGAAAAGTCATGCCTTATCACAATATTGCTTAATTTAATTAAGTCATAACTTTTTACAGTAATCAAGAATGTCATTAATAAATAGAGGTGAACAGTTGCGCCTTTAAATCTGTGTTATTAATTTATATAATTAAAAAATCATGTCATGACTTATCACAATATTGCTTAATTTAATTAAGTCATAACTTTTTACAGTAATCAAGAATGTCATTAATAAATTGAGATGAACAGCCGCGCTTTCAAATTTGCTTTATTAATTTATATAATAAAAAATTAGAAAATTTGGATCATGAAGATAATTTTTTTTAAAAATAGATATATAAATTATATGTTGAAACAGATATATTATCTGATGCAACAGGTTATCTATTTGTTGCAACGGATTATATATCTGTTGTCACAGATGAGATATCTAATGCAACAAACATATAATCTATTGTCCAACTCAGTGTAAAAAAGATTCCTAGAAAGAACTAATTATTAATAATAATAAAGCTAAAAGTCATGACTTATCATAATATTGCTTAATTTAATTAAGTCATAACTTTTTACAGTAATCAAGAATGTCATTAATAAATGGAGGTGAACAGTTGAGATTTTTTGCCTTACTAATTCAAGTTCAATCCTCTATAAATAGGTCCCTCCTAACTCAATCGTTCATTCTACTACACACTATTTATTCCTTGCTCTTATTACACCTTCAACTACTTTCTCTCCAAGGACTTGATAGCTTTTTCCTATCTCTGGTAACTTTTTTTCTTAATTTTTGTGTAAATATACGTTGTATTACATTTGAATTCTTTCTTTTCTTTGCTTTTATTTTTACATGTGTATTTTGTCAACTTATGCGTTTTCTAGATATGGCTGATTCAGTGTGGGATGTCGCTATTTTACGAGGCGTCATGTGGGAACTGCAGATGGAGGTTCATGACCTGCATTGATAGTTGGCTACCGTTAGAGTAAGGATACTGCGGGAGATCCGTAGGTTGAAGAGGGCACTGCTGCTGCCGGTTGAAGATTGGCCGGCTGGCCATACAAATAATAATGATGATAATAATAATTAAGTTTTTTTTTCTTTTACCTATGTATTTTTTTTATTTGTTCTATAAAAATTTATTTTGATGCATTTGACTTTTTATTTCTTATTTAATTTTCGTGTTGTCTATTTTTTTTTTCTCAACGAATGACATGTCTACAGTTAAGGAATAATTTGACTCCAGTATCAATAGCAAGAGATCAACATATGAGTTGAGTTATCTGTTGGGTTTGTGACAGGAGCTGTATTTTATTGTTCGAAATAGATTAGTAATCTGGTGAAACAGATTATTTATCTATTAAAATAAATTACTAATCTGGTACAGCAGAATACCCATCTATTCGATTCATATTACGAGCACCTAGAACCATAAACATGAATCCAACATAAGTTTATTGTTACAACAGAATATTTATCTAGTGCCATAGATAATGGATATGTTTAAACAGATTACTCTTATGCTGTATTCATGTTTGCGTGCAAGCTATTGTTGAAAAAACAGCACACTAGCAGTTACCCAGATGACAAATTCAACTAAAAAGATAATTTGACTTACCAAAGTCTCCTCTCAAGTAAATGTCAAAGTTGAAAGTGATTTACAAAACAAAATTTGTCATAAGAATTTAGTCAAAGAGCAGCAGTTGGAGTAACAACAACAGCAACAACAACACAACAATGGTCAATAAGAAGAATATGAAGATGACAAATATCGCAAAGAGAGAGAAAATAACAATGAATGAGGAGAGAGAAAAACACACCTTTTTTTCCTTCGTTTCCCATTATATTAAATAACATTTGGATCAAAGTGTAAATTTAAAAACTTATGGATTATTTTGAAATTTTCCAAACTTTCTTAATCCATAATTAAGTAATTGTCACCTCTACTGAATTATTAAGACTTGTGTCACCTACACCTTATTTTAAATCTCTTTTGTCACCTGTGGTCCAAAGCCCCTGCTATCTATCTGATACTATGAGTGATTCCTACGAATTGTTTACTATATTCATTCATGTTTAATTTTAAAGCCAATTTAATAACTTAGTCAAATTGATATTATTTTTGAGAAATGGTACACTACAATGCCAAGTGATATACACTTATTTTATTTATATATCTCAAGAACCACGTGCAACTCACTTGTTGTGATACTATTAAGTAAAAATAGAAGAACATAAAATTGAAAAAAATTGTACATCAAGTACCTAATGTTTCATTTTCACTTCCTTGTTAGTAAGGGTGAAGCTATAAAACCAAGCTTGGTTGGCCTAGTGGTTAGCTCACTAGGTCGCTTAAGCAAGTGTTGGGGGTTCGATTCCCTCCTTGTGCATGCAACAACTAATTGTCCAGCGGCAAATCCTTAAATAGAGCTCAGATTCGTGGAGGATTAGTCCTTGGCCTGTCGGGCTGGGGGATATCTTGGGAAACTAAAAACCAAAAAAAAAAAGGGTGAAGCTAGAAACAAATATACGAGTTCAGTCTAATCAATAATTTTAATTCAAACTCTATAATTTATATTTAACCATTCACCATTTATATTAAAACATTAACTATCATATAGACTTAGATCGTGACTTTGCCTCTATCATCATGAAGAATAATTGTCTATTTTTTCTTGCTTTTGATGAATGAAAAGTGACATGTGGAGAACAAAAACAAAAACAAAGAAAGAAAAGGAAAAAACTTATGTTATTTTTCTCCAAAAATAAAGGAGGTGTGACTCCAAAAACTTTAGACAAGAAATGGAAGTTGTACACTACCCTATCCATCCATCATTCTAATCAGTGGCGGATCTACATACAATTCAGGGGCCGAACCTCCTCGTCGAAAAATTATACTATTTTTACATGATCAAAAATATTTTTATATATATATATATATAGTAGATGATGAACCCCCTTTGACTAGTCTGTATATTTACTTCTGAACCCCCTCAGTAAAAATCTTGGCTCCGCCACTGTGTCTAATATATTAAAAGCAGATGTATAGCAATATTTATCCAATTTAAAAATTAATGGATAATTACCAACTTATATCCATTTTATCATTGCAATTAAATACCATTCATAACTCAATATATTTCTCAAAACATTAAATTTATTATATTCAAGGGATTATATAGTAAAATTACCACAATATTTATTGTATTTTAAGGTGTGTATCAAGTCAATAGTGAATAATTTTTTTTTATCCCTCCCTATTAGCTCTCTCCTTTTTTATCTTTGGTGACTCGAATTCATAACCTTCATACTGAAAGTGAGAGGTGCTTACCATCCGAGCAACTTCCTCTTATCTATAAGGAAAAATGGCGCGTGGACTCCTATACTATGTCCGATTTGTAATGTGGATACTCCTAGTTACATGTTTGTTATCTGGATCCTTGAGCCTGCTAAAAATAATATTTTAAACTATTTGACCATTGACCAGACCTATGTGCATTAAAATGTATGAGTAGAACGAAACGCGTGCAGGCACGCGCCTTGAGTGCGAGTGACGGTCAATTTTTGATCAATTTTATATTAAAACAATTTTAAAAAAAAAGTTCCCTAAATTTTTAAATTTAAATATATTTTTAAAAATTAAATAAAATAATTTTTTAAAAAGAATAAAAAAGCCCCCTCCCCCCGTCCAGCACCCCCACCCCACCTCCACCGCCGTCTACCAGTCCCCGCCTATCTCCATCGCCATCCACCAGTCCCTGACCTCACCGGCCATGGCCATTGAAACACCACCACCATTAACGCAACATCACCATCATTAACGCCCCGCGCCCCTACCCGGCAGCCTCCAGCATCACCACCATTAACGCCCCCACTCCCAACAGCCCCTCTCAATAATAGCCATGGACACCAACATTTTAAACAACAGCAATAGCCATGGACATCAACTTCCATGTTTTCTCCTCCATATTCACACTACTCACTTTTCACCAGTTTCCCAAATCCTTAAAATTTTTAAAATCAGCCAAAAATTGCTTATTTAGTTTTTATCTCAAATCAACAAATCCAATTTCTACAAGAAAGAAACCACAAACAAATCCTCCATGATCCAATAATTAAGAAAAGATCAAGAAAAGAACAGAAAATTAAATTGATGGGTGGGGCGGGGGGAGGGGGAATTTTTGTTTTTTAAAAAAAAAATTATTTTCTATCTTTAATTAAAAATGACGTGGAATCTATGTGGAAGCTGATGTGAAAGCAAGTGCGTTACACACACCAAAAAAGGATTTAAAATATTGCTTTTTAGTGGGTTCAAGGGTCCAGATAACAAACATATAAGTAGGAGTATCCACATTACAAAACGGACATAGTACAAGAGTCCATCGTGCCATTTTGGCTATCGATAATTTAAGATTAAAAATAGACAGAAGAAGTATCTTTTACATGTCTGTGGGTGTGTTAAAGGTACAATTGTAATGAATTAGAATTTAGCTCAAATTAAGCCTGCCAAAGGGGCCGAGTCAAACAAACCTGGCCCGGTATGACCCGGTCCAGCCAGCCCACTGGCCATAGGGTACCAGGTACCGAGTTGGGTTATTTTTTGATTTGGGCCCGGTTAACTCGGCCCGAACCAAAATCGGTCCAAGCCCGCCGGTTAAGTTTTTTTTTTAAATTGGATTTAATTAAAACTTAGTTTTAATATATTATTAATTTACTATCATGTATTATCAATTTATATATGTGTATATATATCTTCTATAGACGTATATATTTAACGTATACATGTGTATATGTTTTATAAATTAATATATAACTATATATATAATTATATATTGTAGTATATATATTGTAGTATATGTTTTATTAAAAGTACTACATATATATTGAATGGTACGTATATATGTGTATATATCTTCTATAGACGTATATATTTAACATATGCATGTGTATACATTTTATAAATTAGTGTATAACTATATATATAGTGTGAGTATATGTTGTAGTGTATAAATATTGTCGTATATTACATTTAAAGTAGTACATATATTGAATGGTACATATATGTGTGTATATATCTTCTAAAGTAGTATATACCTAACGTATACATGTGTATATGTTTTATAAATTAGTATATAACTATATATGTAATGTGTGTATAAATTGTAGTGTATGTATATTGTAGTATATTTTATTTAAAGTTGTACATATATATTGAATGGTACGTATATATGCGTATATGTCTTATATAGACGTATATATTTAATGTATACATGTGTATATGTTTTATAAATTAGTATATAACTATATAGTGTGTGTGTGTGTATGCAGTGTATATATATATTGTAGTATATTACATTTAAAGTAGTACATATATTGAATGGTACATATATATGTGTATATATCTTCTAAAGTAGTATATATTTAACGTATACATGTGTGTATGTTTTATAAATTAGTATATAACTATATATATATATAGTGTGTATATATTGTAGTGTATATATATTATAGTATATTTTATTTAAAATAGTATGTATATATTGAATGGTACATATATATGTGTATATATCTTCTATAGATGTATATATTTAACGGATACATGGTAATATGTCTTATAAATTAGTATATAACTATATAACTATATAATTATTTATATATATATATTGTAGTATAAGTTTTATTTAAAGTAGTACATATATATTGAATGATGCATATATATGTGTGTATATCTTCTATAGACGTATATATTTAACGTATACGCGTGTATAGGTTTTATAAATTAGTATATATCTATCTATCTATCTATCTGTCTATCTATCTATCTATCTAT
>NC_061117.1:12901550-12940359 GCF_002878395.1 Capsicum annuum
TATATATATATATATATATATTGTAGTATATGTTTTACTTAAAGTAGTACGTATAGTCGTATATATTGAATGTTACGTATACATGTGTAATTGTGTATATGTGTATATATTTTTTAAATTCTAATGTATATATACTAATGTAGTATATACTATATTTTTTCTCTCTCCTCACTCTCTCTCATCTCTCCCGCTTCTTCTCATCCATCCACCATTTTTTATTTTCTAGCTTTTGTAAATCTTGAAGAACTTCGATCTTCAACTTCAAGCAAGTTATATTTATCTCCCGAGTTTTTGGTGCTCCATATTGATGGATTTTTTTTGGCTGATTCAGCTGGTTTAGGTGAAAAAAATTTGAAATCTTTTTAAAAATGGGGCTTGATTTTACTGAAATTGGTTATTTTTAGTTGTAATTTATTTGATTGTTGATGAATAATTGGTGTATATAGATTATCCTTGGCGATTGGATGTTGAAATTTTTCGTTAATTTCATCGGAATGTGCCAAGAAATGTGATTTTTGTTCAAACTTTTGTTTAATGTAATGGTGTTGTAGAAACATGTTCATGTTGGGGATTACTTGATTTGAATCATACTCGTATTAGATATTTCGCCGAAAATAATTGATTTTTTTTAAATGGGGCTTGATTTTTCTTAAAATTTGTGTTTTTAAGTTGGTATGGGTTTGACTGTGCATTATTTTTGTTAGATTTTTATTTTCATCGACGATTGCATTGAGATTTTGTCCCATTTTTCTCGGTTATCGTGCTAAAAAATCTGGGTTCGTTCCTATTTTGTTCAATATAATGGTGATTTAGATGTATGTTATTGTGGGTGATGGAACTGTTTTAGATGAATTTTGTTGTTCTGCTAATAGGCATTTGGTGTGCTACAGCTATTGTAATGTTAATAGACTGTTACGTCAATTAGGTATTATATTTTCTGTTACAGTTGAGAAATGTTATTTTTTTATTCATAGATCATAAAAAATGGCTAGAGGTAATAAACGCAAGACTGTAGAAGTTGAGAGGTCTGAGAAAAGAAAAAATGAATAGTCGAAGAAATAGAGAATAAAAATTGTAGCGATGAAGCTATTGAAGCTTCGGTTGGAGATAACCCAGAGGAAATAGAAATTAAGCCTAGGATAGATGAGGAAGAATTGATCTTGTCCCACTATGCAAGATTTATTTCGGATGAGAGGTACAACCTCGTCACAGTCATGGATGATGTTGGATCATTTTCGGCTAAGATATCCGACATTAGGGCTCGTTTGAAAATGTTTTATGAATCCAAATAAGTCCTGGTTGATCAATGTCGGAAGTCTAGGTTTAAGAATTCCTGTTTTGGTGGTTTATGGGACTTGCCAGAATATATGAAGTTTAATGGGAAACTTGTCCACTATACACTTCTTCGTCAAGTTGAACAGAACAACAAACTGCATGAAATGTCTTTTTGCATGAACGACAGGCCTGCATGTTTTGGCCTGAAGGAGTTTGCGCTAATCACGGATTTAAACTGTGGAAGTTATCCCCGTGATTTAAAATATGTCAAAGCGATGTAGGAGGGTGAAGCTTTTTTAAAAAAATTGCGAAAAAGAGGAGTGTAAATGCGAAGAGATTGTTGAAGATTATTAGAGGTGGGAGGCTGAACAAGGAGGACAAGTTTAAATGCTACTTGGTTTAGTTCGTGCACTGCATATTTCTTGCACACGACTTTAAAAACCGTGGACATAGACACCATCAAGATGGTGGATAACTTGAGCTTTTTTGAGAGATACCCTTAGGGTAAGGAGTTATTTGTCTTGAATCTAGACTATCTAAATAAGTGGATAGACTTCACCAAGCAGAAGAATACATTTGTTACAAAGGGAGTTTCATCGTACGCGCTTTACGAATTCCCATGGGCATTTATGGTATTGATTATAAACCATTTAAGTAGTTTATTATATACTGTAATTCATCTATGGTGTCTCTACTATACTAACTGAATTATATGTTTTTGTTTTTTCTTTTGATTACAGATTTGGATATACAAAGTCTTTCCCGAGCTCAGCAGGGGAAATGGTAAATCAACTGAAGACCCGCTACCCATTTTTCGATTTCTTAGATGGCACACCTCAAAAGGCGATAAACTAATCAAAGGTGATCCATATTTGAACGAATGAATCACAAAGGTATGAAACTATTTTTTTGAAGAATACTTTTACCAATACCTGCTTTGTATATTATAGAATTTGCATATTTTATATAATTTGTTTTACTTATAATAAAATCTATACCATTCTTCATCAACTGATAGCTTAGTTTATTATAGGCGTTAAATACTTGAAAATGTAGGTGTGCAGGTCCAAAGTCAGAATTCATCGACGAGGGCTATCCGCGATGACAGGGCATTAAAAAAGTGCTCCTTGAGGTAGAAACTTTGAAACAGGCCTTGATCAATGTTGATGAGGTGATGATCCCTGATGTTACATCTGTTGTAGAGAAGGAAAATTTCGATGAAGGCGATGAAGAGAAAGAAGAAGAAAAAATAAATAAACTATTTGTGAAAAAGAAAACAAAGTTCCTGAATCAGCTGGTGTGGAGTACGATAATCATAACGAAGGCCGGAAGGATAAACAAGATAAAAATAAAAAAATTGTTTGTGAAGAAGAAAACAATGAAGGAGATGGAGAGAAAAAAGAAGAGGAAGAAGAAAAAGGGAAGAATGCAGCAGGAGAAGTAGAGAAAGAAGAGGAAGAAGAGCATAAAGCAGAAGGAAAAAGTGATGCACTAGAAAAAAAAGGTATTGCGGAAGAAGAAAATGAAAATGCATTTTTGAACATAGATGATTTTCTTAAGGAAGTTACTCATGATATCAACAAGATACAAGTGGAACACGAAAATGTTAAGGAATGTTTAGACAATGTTTAATTTTTATTAGTGGATGATGTTTATTTGTGTTAGACAAGGCATGCTTAACTTTTTTATTTTTTCAGCTCGGAATGTGTCGAGCTGAACAATTTTATTTCCAAAACTGCTTTTATAGTTTATGATAAATCTTTTACATTTTATATAATCAACGTATCATTGCTTTTATATGAATGTTATCATTGATTATTGACTCTGACTAAAAGGTAAAGCATATAAAGTACAGTGTTGTGTAGTCGATGAATGAAAAAGGTAAACCATATATAATATAAGTGAAAAGTAGTCGATTAATAAAAGAAACAAAATACATTCAATCCCACTACACCCCCATTGCACCTTTTCAAAAAGCCAAAACTAATAATATCATACACCATAATTTTAATGCCCTTTTCTTTTTCTTCAGCCATAGCCAACCTATGCTTAAGTTGATCCCTCTCAATTTTGAAGTCTTTCAACAATCCTTTTAAGTCATCAATCTTGTATTTCTATTCTCTAAATAATATCATAAGAAGATACTTGTTTTCTTTGGAATATCTAAGCCTTTCAAATATTTCAAACTTTGCAACGCCTTGAAATTTTGAATCCTTGGGAATGGAGGGAATCCACTTGAAATAAGAGCATTCACCATTATCCTAAAATAATGACGATAAATTAGTAGTTTGTATTATGTGATAAAAATAAATAAATTTTTATTTAAAAAAAAAGAAACTTTTTCAACCGCACAGTTGTAGAATTTTCGACCTGGATTCTTGTCGGTTTGTGATGTTTTTAACACCGCAGGATTACCACAACGACAAATATAAGTATTTATGGATGTTTGGGGTGAATGCAATATTGTTATTGTTGATCAAAACTAGAAAGTGATGAATAAATAAACATGGAGGAGTCCAAAAGGGTCCTTTCATTTATATAGTAGGGCTGCCAAAATCTGACCGTTGGAAAATCTACCTGTTTGAATTGTACCATTGGAGTAAATTCAAATTGTTTTTCATTTACTTCAAAGGGTCTCTAAAGAATATTTATTTCTTCTATAATCGACAAGTACGTATGCATTATATACTATTATCTTTGTTGATGATTAAGTGTATTAACATATTTTTGATTTATACTAAGGTCGATTATCGACTTATATAATAGTGTATGTCAGCTTACTGAAAATATGGAAAGCTTAAAATAATGACAAGAAAGGAGAAATTAAATTAAATAAAATTAAAATATGTCAATTAACACCATTATGACATTGCAAAGAAATTTAGATACATCAATTATAATTCCTAATCACTTTTGAACGAGATCAAGTGTTATCTAAGGCACACTGTAGTCTTAGATCATGAGATGGGACTAAAAGGGGGAGAAATAAAATAAAATAAATATGAATCATTCAAGCACTAAAGAACAACTACATATCATGACATGAGATTAGACTTGTGTAATGACCATAAGGAAGAGTGATGGTTGTCACTTGTGAGTGTTGAATGGACAAGTAGTGTTTGAGAACAAGAAATCCTTCTCAACACAAATGCTTGTTCTGAGTAATTGGTTGTTACTACCATTGCCCTCCCCTATACTCATTCGATCGAGTGTCCAATTATTTTGTACTCTCATATTATGATATTTAGTCACTTTACATTGCGTGAATGATGTTTATTTTATTTTACTTCTCCTTTTCCTTTTTTTAATCTTACCTTCTATGAAAATAGACTAAATTGGTGGATACATGACTAATAATATAGTCTTGTATAGATAAAGATAATTATCTATAATATATACAAGATATCATCATAGGTCTATTTTCAAAGGAGGTGAGACTAAAAAAAAGGAGAAATAAAATAAAATAAACATCATTCACACAATGTAAGTGACTAAATATCATAATATGAGAGTACAAAATAATTAGACACTCGATCAAATGAGTATAGGGAAAGGCAATGGTAGTAACAACCAATAACTCAGAACAAACATCTGTGTTGAGAAAGACATCTTGTTCTCAAACACTACTTGTCCATTAAGCACTCACAAGTGACAACCATCACTCTTCCTTATGGTCATTACACATGTCTAATCTCATGTCATGATATGTAGTTGTTCTTTAGTGCTTGGATGATTCATATTTATTTTATTTTATTTTAATTTATTTTATTTTTTCCCTTTTTAGTCCCATCTCATGATCTACGACTACAGTGTGCCTTAGATAACACTTGATCTCATTCAAAAGTGATTGGGAGTCACAATTGATATATCTAAATTGCTTTGAAATATTTTAATGGAGTTAATTGACATACTTTAATTTAATTTCTCCTTTTTTATCATTATTTTAAGCTGTCAATATATTCAGTAAGTTGAGCATAGAGTATTATGTAGGTCGATAATCGACCTTAGTGTAAATCGATAATATATCAATACACTTAATTATCAACAAAGCCACAAGTATATAATTAATACCTACCCTAGTTAATTATAATCTTATGATTTTACTTTCTTACGATTAATGAAACAACCTTTAGAAAAGTTTAAACGTACTGTACTCAATATTTCATAGTTGATTATTTATTCGTATTGAGCGTATATAATTCTTATTTAGCGTAATTGATCATATATTTAATATTTTTCTTATGTTTAATGAAACAGTATTTGTAAATCTTTAAACATGCACTATTGAAGAATCATCAACAAAGACTGAAAGACATAAAATCATTATACATAAATAGAAGATAAAGAAACCACAAACTTATTTATAGATAAATAAAAGTTTGTTGCATGTACATTTACAATTTTTGAGAAAAAATCTCAAACAAAAAGACAAAAAGGAAGGTTTCATTTAAAAAATCCCACCATGAAAGTTCATTCAACAATGAACTATACTAAACTAAACTAAACTAGACTAGGGGGAAAAAGGGGGTGATGAGTTCATAGGGGTCTAGGTTGAGCCTCTCGGCTATGGACCGAATAAAAAGGTCCATCCGTCGGAGCTCCCTGTCCAACCTTCGTTGATCGGTGGCAAGACCCTAGAAAAGAAAATCCAGGTTGCTCCTAAGCCGGAGCAATTTGATGTTGTTGATTGTTGTCATTCTGTGCATTGACAGAAATCTGTACCTCCTCCTTGCCATTTTATTTATCCTTAGTCTTTTCTTAAGAAATTGGGTTTAAAATTGACAAGGGAATCTTTAAATAGACCAAAGCAAGAGACAACGATCAATAGAAGCTCTACACGTGCTGATGGAAGGGGAAAAGACGTGTAGGAAAAGAAAACAAAAAGTCACGGCAGTTGTGGTAGCCGAGTCATTTCAAATCGTTGCGTCTCCTGGAGTGTAATAATTACATTGAAATGTTCAGTGTACAAATAAAAGGTTTTTTGTAATAGACTACTTCAAAGGTCGATTATATACTATGCATTGATCTCTTATATATTTTGAGTCCAGTGTATAATCTATTTAGTACGTAGTATATAATATATGAACTGGAATCAATAATGCATAACAAAAGAATCGATTTTGACTGTAGTTCATTGGCTTTGAAAATAGACTACACATTACATATTTTCCAGTGCATTTGAAAAAACCAAAAATATAAAATACGATGCCAATTGTATTATCCTATGTTAAGGCTGCATGTTGTTCTCTTATGTCCCGTCCTTTTGCACTTAGAGAACTTGTTCCTTTTCTTAGGGCTTGAAGGCTCCAACATACCCTTAACGTATCTCACATTTCTCCTCTTGAGTTTGGGATCAAGGAGTGTACGACCGTAATGCTTATTAGTGAGATGGACTTGTCTAGACTGATGGTCCAGGATCAATAGATAGAGGAGAAGAATATTAAGGAGAGGGAGAAAGGAAACAAGAGAGCTAGGTTGAGTAGTTTTAATTTCAATCAGCCAAAGTCAGAAGGTGGTAATAGTCCTCAATTTCATCAGAGGTCTTCAGCCCCAGTACCTTCTTCAGACAGTGCTCCAGTACCTAAATTCAGAAATAAAAATAGGGATAGGGCACCAGGATCTAAGTCCCAGGTCAGTGTTAGCAATGCGCATGCCAGTCCTTTATGTCAGAAGTGTGGCAGACACCATCAGGGTGAGTGTAAAGTGGGTAGTGATGTGTGCTTTGGGTGTTGCAAGCCAGGCCATCAGATTCGAGAGTGTTGGATAGTTGCTAATAAAGGTAGGGATGCGCACCAATAGGGCCAGTCCCATCAGTTGTCAGTTCCATCTGGTCGCCCGACTCAGTAGGGTGCCGCTTCCAGTGCTACCAGTGGTCAGCGTCCGAATAGATTATATGCTCTCCAGTTCCTCCAAGATTAGGAAAATTCTCCTGACGTAGTTACTGGTACATTGCAAGTCTTTCACTTATATATTTATGCTTTACTAGACCCTGAAGCTTCTCTTTTTTTTGTAACTCCATATATAGTTATCAATTTCAGAACCTGTCCTAAAACTCTAGAAGATCTATTTTTAGAGTCTACCCCAATAGGTGTTTCCATTATAGCTAGGTAGGTATACATGAACTGTCCGGTCACAATAGCTCAAAAAGTTACTTCAGTTGATCTCGTAGAGTTAGAGATGATGGATTTTGACATTATTCTCAGCATAGATTGGCTCTACTCATACTATACCTCAGTTGATTGTAGAAATAGAATAGTTCATTTTTAGTTTTCTAATGAACCAGTCCTTGAATGGAGGGGTAGTACTACAACTCATAGGGGTCAGTTGATTTCGTACCTTCAAGCCAGAAAGATAATATTGAAGGGGTGTATTTACCATGTCGTGCAAGTCAAAGACTCTAACTCAGAAACTCCTACTCTTGAGTCAGTCCCAGTAGTAAAAGAATTCTCAGATGTGTTTCCTGAAGATCTTGCCGGAGTTTCTCCCAAAAGGGAAATAGACTTCAGAATAGACCTTCTCCTAGATACTCAGCCTACATTTATTCCACCAAACAAAATGGCTCCAGCTGAACTCAAAGAACTAAAAGAATAGTTAAAGGATCTCCTAAAGGAGGGATTCATCAGACCCAATATCTCTCAGTGGGGTACACCTATTCTATTCGTGCTTAAGAAAGATGGCTCTCTCAGAAGGTGCATAGACTACCGTCAGTTGAATATGGTCACAGTCAAGAATAAATATCCAATTCCTAGAATCGATGACTTGTTCGACAAACTTTAAGGTGCCAGTTACTTTTCCAAGATAGACCTCAGATCAAGCTATCATCAACTTAGAGTCAGAGAACGTGACATTCCAAGAACAACTTTCCAAACCAGGTATGGTCACTTCAAATTTCTAGTCATGTCCTTTGGTCTTACAAATGCCCCAGCAGCCTTCATGGACTTGATGAACCAAGTATTCAAGTAGTACTTGGACATGTTCATCATAGTCTTCATTGATGCCATTCTTGTCTATTATCGTAGTGAAAGATCATGCCTACCATCTCAGCATAGTTCTTCAGACTCTTAGAGCCCATCCGTTGTTCGCTAAATTTAGTAAGTGTGAATTATAGCTAAGATCAATAGCATTCCTTGGTCATATTATTTTTGGTGATGGAATTAGAGTTGATCCTCAAAAGACTGAAGTAGTGAGAAACTGTCCTAGACCCATCTCTCTATTAGGTATCTGGAGTTTCTTGGGTTTAGCTAGCTATTACAGTTGGTTTGTTGAGGGGTTTTCTTCTATTTCATCCCCTATGTCCAGATTGACTCAGAAGAAAGTTAGGTTTCAGCGGCCAGATTTATGCGAGAAGAGTTTTCAGGAGTTGAAGACTCGACTCACCTCAACCCCAGTCTTGACTCTACCGGATGGTTCAGATGATTTTTTTGTGTACTGTGATACATCCAGAGTAGGTTTGGGTTGTGTCCTCATGCAGAGAGATAAGGTCCTAACCTACGCCTCTAGACAACTTAAGCCTCATGAAAAGAATTATTCAACTCATGATCTTGAGCTAACAACTATAGTGTTTGCCTTAAAGATTTGAAGGCATTACTTGTATGGGGTACATGTAGATGTGTTCACAGATCACAAAATCCTTTAGTATGTTTTCTCTCATAAATATTTGAATTTGCGTCAGGGAAGATGGTTTGAGTTATAGAAGGATTATGACATGAGCTTTCTGTATCATTCGGGCAAGGCCAATGTAGTGGTTGTTGCTCTAAGTAGAATGTCTATAGGCATTGTAGCCAATGTTGGGGATGGTAAGAAAAAGTTAGCTTAGAAAGTCCATCATCTTGCCCGACTAGGTGTCCATTTACTCGATTCAGCAGAAGGTAGTGTATGGGTGCAGAGTAGCTCAGAGTCATCTCTAGTCTCCGAGGTGAAGGAAAAGTAGGATAGAGATCCCAGTCTAGTTAAGTTGAAATATTCAGTCAGAGATCATAAAGTGGAGGTTTTCTCCCAAGAGAGAGATGGTGTTTTCTGTTTTCAGGGTAGATTATGTGTGGCTGGTGTAGATAAGTTGAGGCAAAGAATTCTTATAGAAGCGCATGGTGCACGGTACTCTATTCATCCAGGGACTACTAAGACGTACCATAATTTGTGGGAGATCTATTGGTGGAGTGGGATGAAGATAGATATTGCAGAATTTGTAGCTAAGTGCTCTACATGCCAGCAACTTAAGATTGAGCACCAGAAACCTAGTGGGTCTATGGAGGAGTTCAGTATTCACATATAGAAATGAGAAAAAGTGAACATAGACTTTATGACAGGTTTACCTCGTACCTATCATTAGCATGACTCTATTTGGGTTATCGTAGACAGGATGACCAAATCAGCTCATTTCTTGCCAGTCCATACCTCTTACTCAACCGAGGACTATGCCAATCTCTATCTCAGAGAGTTGGTTAGGTTGCACGGTGTTCCCTTATCTATTATCTCAGATAGAGGTACCCAGTTTACCTCTCATTTTTGAAAAGCATTCTAAAAGGGTCTTGGTACCCAAGTACACCTCAGTACAACCTTTCACCCTCAGACAAACGGTCAAGCAGAAAGGACCATTTAGATTCTTGAGGATATGCTGAGAGAATGTGTTGTTGATTTTAAAGGTAGTTGGGATGACCATTTGCCTTTGATTGAATTCGCATACAATAACAACTATCATTCCAATATTTATATGGCTCCGTTTGAGGCTCTCTATGGTAGGAGATATAGATCTCCAATTGGTTGTTTTGCAGTAGGTGAGGCTGTAGTAGTAGTAGGGCCTGATTTGGTGTTTGATGAGTTAAAAAAGGTTCAGTTGATCAGAGAAAGACTTAAGGTTGCCCAGAGCCAACAGAAATAGTATGCAAATGTGAGGAGAAAAGATCTCGAGTTTGAGGTCAATGATATAGTGTTCTTGAAAACCTCTCCCATGAAGGGAGTAAGGAGATTCAGCAAGAAAGGAAAACTCAGTCCCCGATATGTCAGTCCCTTCAGAATTCTCAGTCATTTCGGAAAGGTAGCTTACGAGCTTGAGTTGCCTTCAGATTAACCTCGGTACACCCAGTGTTCCATGTCTTATTGTTAAAAAAGTGTAGTGGTGATGCAGCTGTAGTTATTCCCTTAGAAAGTGTAGATATTCAGAACAGTCTTTCCTTTGAGGAAGTTCCACTCGAAATTCTTGATCATCAAGTTCGTAGACTAAGGAACAAAGAAGTTCCACTAGTTAAAGTTCTTTGCTGGAATCAGTCCATTCAGGGAGCCACTTGGGAAGTAGAAGAAGATATGCAGATCAAGTAGCCTCATCTATTGTCTGTGAATCCAAATTCAGTGTAAGGTACCAAATCTTCTTAAGATTTTTCTCTATCATACTCAATTTCAATTGCACATCATGTTCATGTCAGTCGTGCATTCATGAATCAATTCAGTCATGCATTCCATACATCAGATATGCATATTCAATGTGTAAGCTTAGTCCATCAGTTTTCCTCAGTTTAACTAGTTTCATTTCAAGACGAATGATCCCAAGGGGGAGATATTGTAACACCCCGTATGTTAAGTTTTCAGCTTCCATTTTAAAATTTGTTTAAGGGTATTTGGGTCTTTTTACATGGCCCTAATTAATCTAAAACATGAAATTTAACCCCTAAACACCCTAATTACTCATCATTATTTCAATTCCTCTCATAATCAAAAATTCCTCTATCAAGAACAAGAAATCCTAGCTCTCAAATTCAAGGCAATTTCTCAAGAACTCTCCATCAATTCTCCCAAATTCATTATCCCAAGTATGTTAGATGTTCATCCATGGATTCCTTTCATCCATGGAGCTCAAGTAACCTTTTTATTATAAAGTTATGATATTTTTAAGATATTTAATTTTAAATCATGATTTCATCCATTAATCTCTATGAACTTTGATTTAATACCATGTTTAATGAAGTTATTGTTGTTATTCGATTCCTCATATTTTAGTGTTATCATTTTTTGAATTAAATCATGACTTAGTGTTTTCCATGATAATTTGATGTCAATTATGCCGGTTCTTTAGTAATTCTATGATTATTTTAAACCATGAACTATAAGTGTTTGATAAAATGCCTACAAGAGCGTCTTCATGATATGTCCTTCAATGTTTTAATGTCATGTCACTACTATTGTTTCAGTCTTGGGGGCATTGAATACCCAAAACCATAGCTGTTTATTTAATGTTATCTCAGTATCTTCAAAATAACTTCAGATTATATCATGAGCATTATTAGAATAATTAGTTAAATTCAGAATACTCTAGCATTTCAGTGTCATTCAGTTAGGAGTAGGATTTAGCACCGAGAGAGTGTATGGATGGAGGATTCCCCATCAGATAGGCAGATCCGTTAGTAGCAGTCCCTATACTCTAGAACTACGTAGCCAGCATAGGATATGAGTAGTCACCCATCAGATTAGGCTTAACTATCTCACTGGGGTCACCCATCAGTTCAGGCTTGACACCCTTAGTCCTTTGGACATGATATTAGTTTAGTGGATCCACGCAAACAGTGTTAGTATCCGTGGCACGGTATTAACACCCTTCCAACTGGGGTTACAAGTTGGACCCCGATTAGCTCAAATTGGGGAATGTCGGTTTGATGATACCTCCCACAGTCTCAGATATAATCTTAGTTATAGTCCCAACTTAGTTATTCAGTCTTAGTGTTGTTTGACCAAAGCATAAGATTTCAGTTATTTTAAGTATTTCAGTTTGTAGATTTCATCCAATTCATATCATATGCTTGGTCATGCATCCTCAGTGTCTGCAAATTTTCATATTTTTTTAGTATTTTACAAACTTCCATGCATGTTCAGTATCTACAGATTTCATGTTCTTTATTCAGTATTCCATGTTTTACATGTATATTCAGATAGATCATTACTCTTATTCATGAAACCTTTTATGTTGGCCTACCTCATTTAGCATACCAGTACATTCAAAGTACTGATCGCATACCTTTATTTTGCGCTATGATGTCTCATATCATAGGTGTTGACGCTTAGTTCCTGGATCGCACTTAGTTCCTCAGATTCTCAGCAATACAGTAGCAGTGGTAAGTCCTCATTACCAAAGTACAGACTATCTTATTTCATATCTTTATTTCAGTAGTTAGTAGAGTTAGTTGGGGTCTGTCTCATCAAGTCTCAGTTAGTCAGTCTTAGAGGCTTTTCAGACATTACAGTCAGTTAGTCATTCAGTTTATCAGTACTTTATCAAATTCAGATAGTCATTTGCACTTAACGTTCATCTATCTTAAGAAGAAGTGCGACAAATTCCTTAAGGAGGTCTTGTGGAGGTACTTGGAAGATTAGAGGCTTCCAATACTAAAAAAATAGGAAAAGTAATCACAAAAAAGCAATGACATATGGTCGATTTTCCTATTTTTTCGACCAAAAATCCGACCACGAGTTGTGGTCAGTAAATCAGTGGAAGCTTTTTAGAAATCGACCACATCTGGTTAGTTTTCTAAAAAAAATTATTTTATTTATAAATCACTATTAATTATAAAAAATATATATTTATTATAATTTGGCGACCACGAGTGGTCACTTTTATTTCTTTAATTAATTAATTTTTTAAAAAGAAATCACCCACCTGTAGTAGGTGTTTTATTAATTAATTAATTTCTTTTAAAAAGGCAATCACTTGTAGCCGGTTTTTTTATTTAATTAATTAAGTTTTAATAAATAAATTGACCAATTGTGGTTGATTTTGTCTATTTAGTTATTATTATTTTTTAAATAACGATCACTTGTGGTCTGTTACATCTATTTAATTAAATAATTTTTTAAAAAAGTCATTTTATTTAATAATTTAGTTATTTTTATAATAAAATCGATCACATGTGATCGGTTTTATTTAAGTGTTTAATCATTCTTTTTAATTAAACTGATCACTCGTTGGTCGGTTTTATTTATAATTTAATTATTTTTTTTATAAAATCGACCACATGTGATTGGTTTTATTCAATTATTTAACATTTTTCAGAAAAAAACCAATCACTTGTGTGGAAATTTTTTATAAAACCGATCACTTGTAGTCTATTTAACATTTTTTCAGAAAAAAACCAATCACTTGTGTCAGTTCTATTTATTAATTAAATTCTTTTTAAATAATTATTTAATTATTTTTTTAATAAATAGACTACAAGTGGTCGGTTTTATAAAAATTTTCCAACCGATCACATTTTCAAGTAACTAATACACATTCAAGTAACTACACTTAACAATTTTCAAGTCACTAATTTAAATATTCAAGTTAGCACACATTATTATTTTCAAGTAACTAATTTACATTTCAAGTAATGACTCTTCACCATTTTCAAGTAATTCACATTTCAAGTCATGACACTTAACCATTTTCAAGTAACTAATTCACTTTTCAAGTGAATACACTTAACAATTTTTAAGTCACAATTCACAATTTCAAGTTACTACATTGAACCATTTTCTGGTCACTAGTTCACATTTCAAGTCAGTACACTTAATCAATTTCAAGTCATTAGTACACATTTCAAGTTACTGCACTTTACCATTTTCAAGTAACTAATTCACATTTTTAAATAACTACACTTAAGCATTTTCAAGTAAATAATGTACATTTAGTATTAGTTAGTATTTAGTACTAATTTGGTGACTCAATTGGGTATCCAAATTGAGATAAGAGAAATTTAGAAGAGAAACCCTCTTAACTGTTGACTGAATTTCATAGAATTTCAGATCCATTTTAGGAAATCTATAAATAGAAAATTACCTCTATTGGCTTAATTATCGCAGTCTTCATTGGAGTTATTGTCTGTTCGTTGGCAGCATTGCCGCGTCGGCAGGTTCAGGGATCATTAGTAAGAGAGAGAGAGAGTGTGTTAATGTCCATTGGCAGAGAGGGCAGAGTGTTGGCTACTACTGCATTGTTGTTCGTTGGTGGCATTGGCTGTCACTGGCAGCATTTGAGAGTGCGAGAGAGAGAGTTGTCCACTAATATATGCGTGAAAGTGTTTGAGAGTGAGAAAGAGAGAGTTGTTTGTGATATGAGTTACTGGGGTAAAGGAAAGGGGTAACTAGGATGGGTGGGCCAGGTCAAAGTTGGGTTGTGTCAGTTTTTATTAAAAATTAAAAATAAATTAATAAATTGTATAATATTTAAAGTACAATGTAAATCAGATAATTAGTACTGCAGTATAAAATGTAAAAAAAATTATTTAGAATGTAATGTATAATAAATTTAATAAATTGTATAATTTAATGCAATGTATATAAATCAAATACTTAGTTAATTCATTGTCACATTAAGACGAGTTGTATATTTCCTCAATCATATAATAATATCGATGCATTTCGTAACTAGGATGAATTTTTGGATAATTAGCTTTGCATATGGTATTTTATATGTATGTATATATATATATATATATATATATACATATATATATATATATATATATGCACACACACACTCTATTGACTATTAGGTTCTACATACGTACTACATACACGAGTATATTACCTGTAATGCAACATATTTCATATATACTCTGATGAGCTATTGGTTAATTTATCTTACATTATGATTACTTTAATAGTATATCATTTCTTCGACTATTTCAAATCAAAGTATTTAGTATGGATACATTCAGTTAGCTTTTGAGTTGCATAAACACATGAGATATACATATACATAAATACATATATATACATACATACATACATACATATATATATGTGTATACATACATACATACATAAATATATATATATACACATATACATACATATATGTAAATATATATAGACACACACACATAAATACACACAGACAACACGCACACACTATCGGCTATCAGGTTCTAAATACATACTATATACATGAGTATACAATTACCTCGTAATACAACGTATATACTCTGATGAATTATTGATATTCTTATAACTTCGATAGTATATTACTATCTCGATCGTAAGATATCAACATATTATTCAATATACTTAGATTCAATTAGTTTTTTGACTACTGCATACATAACTACATGATATAAACATGTGTGTGTATATATATATATATATACATACAAAAAAAACCTTGGGGCTTTGAGTTAAAAGTGACAAAAAAGTTTGAAAATGTAGTGCAGGTGACTCAAGTCTTAATAATTAAGTGTATATGACAATCATTTTATTATGGATTAAGAAAGTTGGGGAAGTTTGAAAATAACCCACAAGTTTTTGAATTTATACTTTGATCCAAATGTTAGTTAATATAAAAGGAAACGAAGAGAAAAAAGGTTTGTTTCTCTCTCTTCTCGTCCGCTGTTGTTTTCTCTCTCTTCACAATTTTTGTTGTTCATTGCTGCTGCTGCTTTATTCATCATCTGTTGCTTCATTATCTGTATCTTCTACTTTATTATCATCTTCATCTTCTTCCTGTCGACCATTATTATTGTTTTTACCATTACTGCTGTTACTTGACCAATTTTCAGGTTAAATTTTGTTTCACACATTACTTTCCACTTCGGCATTACTTCATAGGTGACTTTGGTAAGTAAAATTTTAATTTTTAGTCGAATTTGTCATCTGGGTACGCATATACTGCTGTTTTTTCAACAATGAATAGATCTCGATCATGAATTCAATATAAGAGCCCAAAGTTTAAATAGATCACTCATCTGTTGCATCAGATGAATAATTTGTTGCAACAGAAGACTTATATGTTAGATTCATATTTATGGTTCTATAGCGCCAGTAACATGAATCGAATATATGGTAATTTGTTGCAATAGATGAGTTATCTGTTACAATATATGAGTTATCTATTGCAACAGATTAGTTATCTATTGCAACAGACTGAGTATCTATTGCATAAAATTTATTATCTATTGCAACAGACTATTTATCTATTACAACAGATGAGTAATCTATTTGGAACAACACAATACAACCCCTGCCACAAACCCAACAGATAACTAATATGTTTCAACTTTTGCTATTGCTACTGGATTTAAAATTATTCCTTACGTCCAATAGTCGACATATTTGTTGAGAAGAAGAAATAAACAAAATAAAAATTAAATAAGAATTAAAACATCAAAGCCGATCAAACATAAATTTTTTATTAAACAAAAACAAATAAAAATACATAGACTAAAAGAAAAAATAATCTAATTATTATTATTATCATCATCATCATTATTATTATAATTGCTAGTTGTCCAATCTTCAACCGGCAGTAGCAGGGTCCTCCTTAGCCTGCGAATCTCCCGGATCATCCTTGCTCTCATGACAGACAACTCCCACTGCAGGTCATTAACGTGCCTCTGAAGTTCTCGCATGCTGTCTTGCAGAATAGCAATGTCCCAAACTGGATTAGTCATATCTAGAATGCACATGAATTGACAAATACCGTAAAACAAAAGTAAAGAAAAAATCCAAATGTAATACAACGTATACTAGCAATTGGGTGTATTTATACATAAAGCAAGAAAAAAACTTACCTGAGTCAGGGAAAAGGTATCTGGTCTTTGAAGAGAAAGTGGTTGAAGGTTTAATATGAAAGACAAAGTACAAGAAATAAATAGAGTGGAGTAGAATGAACAAGTAAGGAGGAACCTATTTTTAGAGGAATGAATCCGAATGAGTTAGGTAAAAAGGCGCGACTGTTCACCTCCATTTATTAATTTCATTCAAACTAATGACTTTTTGATTACTGTGAAAAGTTGTGACTTTTTAGATTATTATTATTAATTAGTTCATAATTTAAATAATCTTTTTCTCAATTAAATCATCTGTACAATAGATAATCTATTTGTTACAACAGATAATCTATCTGTTGTAGCATATAATATATATGTTGCAAAAGATTATCTATCTTTTGTAACATATAATCTATCTATTACAACATATAGTCTATCTTCTTAAATAATCATCATATACTTTCATTAATCCAAATTGGTGACGTTTTATTAAATAAATTTAAAAAACAGATTTATAAATAAAAATGGTGAAAAGTCACTACTTGTCGCCTATTTAATATTAACAACAATTAGTCCAATTAAATAACCATTTTTTACGGTTATAAATAAATTGTGTTTATCATTTATTTCCTTATTGTTTTATGTGAAAATAAATGGCTTAATTAAATCAAGTTGGTGACATTTTGATTAGTATGACAAGTCATGATTTTTCATCTTATTATATTAATTAGTTCTTAAATTAAATAGCCTTTTTATCAATTAAATAATCGAAGACTTCTCACCTTTACAATAACCATTTCTCTTAATAAAATAATAATCATTTTTATTGAGTTGTGACAATAGATTGTATATCTGTTGCATCAGATAACCCATCTGTGGAAACGGATATTCCATCTGTTGCAACAAATCAACCATCTATTGAAGAAGCTTTTTTGATTTCTTTTAGCAACTGATTCATTAGTAGCAACAGATGGGGAATTTGATTTATCGGCTATTTTGAATGTGTTAGACAAAAAGTCGCGACTGTTTACCTCTTTTTTAACAATCATCATATACCTTAATAAATAAATTTTTAAAAAATAGATTTAAAAATAAAAAATGGTGAAAAGTCAAGACTTGTCGCCTATTTAATATTAACATCAGTTATTTAAATTAAATAGCCATTTTTTACGATTATAAATTGTGGTTTATCATTTATTTCCTTACATTATTTATTTATGAATCGTTTTTCATATTAAATAATCGAAAAGTCATGACTTTTCACCCTATCAATAACAATAACCCTTTTTTATTAATAATCATTTGTTGCAACATATGATTCATCTGTCGAAAAAGATTAACCATCTGTCGAATGAAATTAAATATTAAATAAGAATTTAAAATCTAAAGTCGACCAAACATAGATTTTTTAATCTATACATTAGGTTCCTCCCTTAGGTAGATCCGATATATTAAAAGAAAATACATACGCTCAAAGAAAAACGTAACCTAATTATTATTATTATTATTACTATCATTATTATTATAATTATTATTGTCAACCAACCAATCATCATCCGACAGCAGCAGGGCCCTCCTCAGCCTTGCTCTCATGTCGCCCAACTCCCACCGAAGTTCATAAATCTGCCTTTTAAGTTTCCACAAGGAGTCGCGCAAAATCACCTTGTCCAAATCTGGATCAGCCATATCTAGAAGTGTGAGTTATGTATAATTACATCCCTTAATTTAATAAAACTGGTGACTTTTTGAATATGTAAATTAAGAAAATGGATCTAAATACATCATGTTATCTTTATTGTATTTCTAAAAGAAAAAAATGGCTTCAAAATAAATATAACAGATGGGTGATCTGTTGTAAAATATATTCTACCTGTTTAATAATTTACAAGATATCAACAATCTATTGCAACAGATGCATATATCTTTTTGATTATTTCCAATAGATAAGTCATATATTGCAACAGATTGATCATCTGTCGTAACAAATGTCTATAATTGTTTGATAATTTTAACAGATGTGTCATTTGTTGCAATAGGTTAGTAATATTTTATTCAAATTAAGCCATAGATGGGCTAAGAAGAATAAGGTGCGTGCAGATGGATGGATCCACTTTCATGTGTGGGAGTTATGTATTATAGATAAGGTCATTGGGACAACACACATAAAGTACAATATTTTTATGAATGCAGTTTTTAACCGATTAGGCATTGATAATTCAAATAAGATCCTGCATTGTATAGTTAAGTTTGATAGGTTTGAATTGATAAGGCCAAGGGTTCTATGACGATGGTGTTGATACCCTGTTATGAATTATTGATGGTTGTTGCTCATGTTTATGCGTATCAAGTTTTGAGAAGGGATCAATAGTTGGTGTCATTGCAGAGATCCAATAGTGATTCGACTTAACTTTAAGAGTGCATTTGACTCTGAGAAATCCTTAAAAGCCTCACACTACATCAAACAAGAACGAAAAATGAATAGAAATTCCCTTGGCCTAAATTTATATGGAAGGGTTGTTCGAGAAGCTGATTATATACCAGAAAGAGCCGTAGGAGAATACTTGCGAGGTAAAAGGGAGTTGATGAAAGACTATATCATCTGAGAGCTTATTGAACAAGAAACATAGGGTAGTAAGGAACTTCTAGCGAATCTGGTCGATGAAACTGAATTAAAACATGAGAAATTTGAATAAAGTGCAAATATAAAAGTGCATCCAGTAACGAAAATTCGTCTGTTGTCTCTCTCAAAGAAAAATAATGCAGATGAACACTTTACTAGGGAGCTGCAACTAGGTAGAATGGTCGGGATAATCACCTACATAGAAAATAATAGAACACCAAGAAAGTAGCTTTTTGGGCACCGAGGGTTGAAATGATGATAGTAAGTCAAGAAAACTTGCGCCAAGAACAGTTGCAGTTAAAATAAGGCATCTAAGCGAAGGTGACTATTTCTGAATTTTAAATTGCATCCTATGCCTTCTTGTTTATGGTTCCGATTAGGTCCACTGCTATTGACCTAATTGGAACTACAAACAATATTGAATGGAAGATTAAGTATCATTACTTCTTTAGCAATATGGATATAATCGATTGTATTTTCTTGCATTAGTATGCTTTTAACATATCTTAGAGAAGATCATATGCTTCATGTAGTATGTGAATCTTGATAATTTTCAAGCTTACCTCCAGCTTGCTTATTCGGTATTCAAGTTTTTCATTGCCGTCTTTAAGGTTAGTATAGATTTCTCGGTCTTTTGTGAGCTCGTCAATGAGGAACACTTCCTTTGAAGTTGGGGAATTGTAAAAGGCCTTCAGAAGGTTTCCAAAACACTTTCTTCAGAAGTCTTAAATGATACATGAAAGGTCGCTACATTTGTTTTAGGTCAACGTATTGATGCACACTCAAGCATGGTCCCAACAGTTGAAAAGCTCACTTTCTCAAGTGTTGTTCAATGCAATTTGTTCAACCAACCTTCAAAGGATTTGGTAGGATAATGAGCCTGTAATTACATAACCTAAATACTACGAAACAACTTATTTGACTATAGGATTAGTGGAATTAGTTTACGTCAAACGTTACATAATTCCAAGATCGTTAGCCTATCAAATCCTTTAAAGGTTGGTTAATCAAGTTTCATTGAACAACGCTCGAGAAAGTGATATTTTTAACTGTTGGGACCATTGCCTGAGTACGCATCAACACGTTGACCTAAAACAAATATAGCGGCCCACCATGTATCATTTAAGCCTTCTGAAGAAAGTGTATCAGAATCCTTCTGAAGGCCTTTTACAATGCCACAACTTCCAAGAAAGTACTCCTCATTGTTGAGCTCACAAAAGGCCAAGAACTATATACTAACCTCAACGACAAGCTTGAATATCGAATCAGCAAGCTAGAGGCAACCTTGAAAATTATATGGATTTACATACAACAAGAAATATCTAATCTTCTCCAAGATATGTTGAAAGTATGCTAAGGAAAGAAAACACAATCAATTATATCTATATTGCTAAGGAAGTAATGATACTTAATCTGTCCTTCAATCTTATTTGTGGTTCTGATCAGGTCAATAGCAGTGGACCTAATCGAAACCACAAACAAGAAGGCATGAGATACAATTTAAAATTCAAAAATTGACGCCTTCGCTTAATTCCTTATTTTAGCTTAAGTTATTCTTGAAGTAAGTTTTCTCGACTTACTGTACATCATTTTAACCCTCGATGCTCGCAAAGCTGCTTTCTTGGTGTTCTGCTATTTTCTATGTAGGTGATCATTCGACCATGCTATCTAGTCGCAGCTCCTTAGGAAAGTGACCACATGCACTATTTTTCTTTAATATAGACAATAGACGAATTTTTCATTATTAGATACACTTTCATATTTTCACTTGATTAAGATTTCTGGTGTTCTAAGTCAATTTCATCGATCAGATTTTCTATGACGTCCCCTCATATTCTATGTTTCTTCTTTAATTATCTCTCAGATGATATAGTCTTTCATCAACTCTTTTTTTTCCCTCACAGGTATTCTCATACTATACTTTCTGGCATATAATCATTACCCTGATCAACCCAACCATATAATTCTGGGCTAGGGAAGTAACTATATTGATTTCCATTCTTGGTTGAAGCAGTGGGAGGCTTCGAAGGCCTTCTCAGAGTCCAATGCACCCTAAAAGTTAGTCCAATTGCTATCGAATCTTTTTAAAATACCACCAAAACTTGATCCCTTTACAAAGCTTGACATATAAACATGAGCAAAAACTGTCATTAAACCTTAACAGGGTATCAGAACCATATTCATGGTCCCTCTGCCTTATCAGTTCAGACCTATCAAACTTAACTGTAAAATTGCAGGTATCTTGTTTGAATGATCAATGACTAATTAGTAAAAAAAACATTCACAAAATTAGTGTACTCTATGTGTGTTTTAACAATAACATTATCAGTACTACATACCTCCCACATTTGAAGTGATTCTATCTGCAAGTAGCTTATTTCTTCGAACCCATCTTTACTTTAGCCTCTTGTGTTAGTCGAAAAAAAGTTGATCAGCTTTTATTTTCTTATATCTGCATACAACAGAAAAAAATTAATGTCAAACAAGAGAAGAATAGAAAAGATACTATCTATCTATTGCAACAGCTTCCCATCAGTTCAATAGATTGTCAATTTGTTGTAATAGATGTGGAGTCTGTTGCAACAGATATGGAGTCTGTTGCAACAGATGTGTAATCTGTTGGAATACATCAAACCAGCCTTGATAGTGGTTTGATTTGTTCCAATAGTTTCTCCATCTGTTGCAACATCAATAACAACATCAATAACAAAGAAACAATATCAATTATTCCAACACCATCAACAATAGCATCAACAACAAAAAAGCAATATTATTTGTTCCAACTCTATCAACAACACCATACCACAAGTTCCAACCCCACCACCAATATCAATAATAACATGAACAACAAATAATCAAATAAAATATATACAAAAAAGATACTGCCAACAAGGCTTTTAAACTTCTCCCAACAAATGAATTTTTTGCACATTTTAATAAAAACAATAGTTTGTTCATTCAAGACTTAAAAGTAACATTTTATTCAAATTTTAAAATAAATATGATATGGGTAAAAGGTAATTAAATAAGAAAATAGATGTAAATAACTAATTTAAACAACTTGCAAAGAAGAAGACGAGAATAAAAGAGCAATAGTAAACCATACCTGCAATGTCAATACTAAGGGGATCAAAAGAGCAATTTCAGTCGAAGAAAGACATAGATTAGTTTAGATCTGAAAGGATCCTTATGAGAAAGAGGAGAGAAAAAAAAGAAAAAAGGAGACGGCTATGATAACCCTAAAGAGGAGAGAAAGAAAAAGAAGAGAGATAAATAAATTTAGGGCTGAAGTAGAGATAATTCTAGACACGGGTTTAAATATTCATTAATAACTTGAGGGACGCGAGGAAGATGGGTGACATTAAAAAGACAAGATACGACTACTCAATGAGGAGATTTTTGAGTTATCTAAGAAATATTTTTTACCTCCTTAGTAGTACTATTTTATCTTTCTTTTTTCGGACAGAAGATTGCTTAAAAATTTTAAAAAATAGTTTTCAAACAGATATGTCATCTGTTGCAACAAATATCAATATCTATTTAAAAATTTCCACACCTTAGTCATCTATCATAATAGATGCAAATATCTATTTGATAATTACATTAGATATGTCATCTTTGCAGCAGATATCAATATCTGTTTGAAAATTTCTAATAGCTCAGTCATCTGTCACAACAAAAGGAAATATCTATTTGATTATAAAATCAGATAGGTAATCTATTGCAACAGGTCTCAATATCTATTTGAAAATTTTCAACAGCTCAGAAGTCTGTTGCAACAGATTTATTTGCAATTGGTTTAGCTAGAACTAGGGATGAGTACATAGGGTCAACTATAACTTCAATTGAGTCTTTGTAATTGCATGATGTTGGTATTACATTCCACCCGACCTGAGTCATGAATCGGTCACTCTGAGTTGAAATGATTCATATTAACTTATTGTTAAGCTAATACCTAAATTGATTTAGCTAGAACTAGGGATGATTACATAAGGTCAACTACAACTTTAATTGAGTCTTTGCAATTGCATGATGTTTGTATTGCGTTCCTTCCGACTCGAGTCATCAATCGATCACTCTGAGTTAAAATGATTTTGTAAGACCCCATAAGAATCTAGCTCATTTTATCTTCCTATTGCATGTTAAAGGGGTCCAATACTTAGAATATTTCACTAAGTGTTAAGACTTAGTCATTTCTAAAGCCCTTAACTTTGATGAATTTATTTTTGACCTTTCCGACATCAGAAAGTTAATTTTTAAGTTGATTCATGATCAGGGTAGTCCATAGTACATCTCGGGTGAGTTTCAAAAATTTATACAAGCGTAAGGACGTGTTTGGACGTCTAAAATAGAGGCCTCGCGCGATTAGCCCTTTACACGCCCTTCATTTTACCCTTGGGGAGAGCCTGTGATAGAGCCCGCAATGCGTCGTCTATTCCGGCAGACTAAAGCCTGTGGTGCATGCTCCATCTCACCCCGTGTAATTCCAATTTTTAATCACATTTTTACAAGGGCGTTTAGGTCCTTTCCCTTCACCCAACTGATCTAAAACACGAGATTTAGGGTACCAAAAGCATAATTTACTATCTTATTCTCAAAATTTCCCCAATTGAAAGCATTCCCTCTCAAGAACAAACCCTAACCCCTTCAACATTCAAATTCAATCTTTAAGAATTCATCAAGAACTTTCTCAATTTCACCAACTAAGGTATGTTAAATGTTCATCCATGGGCCCTTTTCACCCATGGAGTCCAAGAACCCAATTTCAAGTTTTAAAGCTATGGTTTTTATATGTTATCATGAATTTTACCCTTGAATTTCCATGATTCTTGATTTTATATCATGTTTACATGCAATTGTTGCTGTTATTAAACCCTAAAAATTTTTAATGGTTCTTGCTTGCTGATTTAAGCCTTAATTAGTGATTTTAGTATTGAAATCGTGCTATCTTTACATGTTGAAACTATTACCATGTTTAAGCCATGAATTACAATTGTTTGATGAAATGCCTAAAGGAATGAGTTTTTAATAATGACTACTTATCATGCCCTTAAGGTTTTAGCATGGTCTTGTCGATATTGCTATCGAGTCTTGGGGTTATGAATACCCAAAATTTAGCTGTTTACTTAGTTTTAGTACTTTCATAATGGTTTTCTAGCATATATGATTATTATTAGTTTAGTAAGTTATCCTATCAGTCAAGTTTAGATCAGTTCAGTAATCTGAGTCAGTTCAGTTAGGAGTAGGATTTAGCACCGAATGAAACCAGGGATGGGAGCTCACCTATCAATAGAGGGTGTGACTCTTAGTAGTAATCCCTGTATTCTAGAACTACGTAGTCAGCCTAGGTTTGAGATATTAACCTGCCAGTTGAGGGTTGACACATATCTCACCAGGGAACCTACCTGTAGAGGGTGACTCTTAAGCCCTTCGAGACTTTATTTCAGTGGATCCATGCAGCCAGTGTTAGTACCCATGACACGGTGCTGACACCCTTCCAACTGGGTTTACAGGTTGGATCTTAATTAGCTTAGATTGGGGCATGTAGGTTAGATGATACCTCCTATAGTCTTAGTACAATATTCAGTTTAGAGTTTACTTTTAGGCTTGCTTGACCATGGCATACAGTTATTAGTTGTTCCGCATTAGTATTTCAGTATTTCAGTTTACAGATTATCCTAATATCATTTCATATGCTTGGTCATGCATTCTCAGATTTTACAACTTTCTCGCATACTATACATCAGTTATCTCATGCTATTTATTCATTCAGTTATTATTCATGCGTATGAGCCATGTAAATCAGCCTAACCTCATTTAGTATACCATTAAATTCAAAGTATAAACTGCATACTTATTTCTTGCACTATGATGTCTCATATCATAGGTTCGGATGCTCAGGCTCCTAACCGTACCTAAACCTTCCAGTCCATCATTAGTAGCAGTAGTGGTAAGTCTTCATCCTTCGAGGATGGGTTATCTTATATTTAGTTATGTCAAAAGTTCAGTTATTTAGTCAGTCAGAGTTAGTTGGGGCCTGTCCCATCAACTCCATATTCAGCCAGTTTAGACACTTTCAAACTAGTAAAGACAGATAGTCAGTTTTTAATCGTTATTATCAGTTGATTTAGTAGTATTGAAATTTGTTTCATACGTATTAAAACTATGATACAATATTGATTTTTCAGTTGTTAAAACCTTATGGCATTTTTTAGTTATGTTCCGCACATGTCCTTGTTATTTCATTCAGTGCTCATAACAGGTACCTGCTCATAGGTTAGCTTGTGGTCCTTTGAGGTTGTAAGCATCGTGTGGCATCCAGGGTGTACACTCAGGGAATTACTGATTCATATTAACTTAATGTTAAGCTAATACCTAAATTGATTAAGCTAGAACTAGGGATGAGTACATAGGGTCAACTACAACTTCAATTGAGTCTTTGCAATTGCATGATGTTGGTATTGCGTTCCTCCCAACCTGAGTCATCGATCGATCACTCTGAGTTGAAATGATTCATATTAACTTATTTTTAAGCTAATACCTAAATTAATTTAGCTAGAACTAGGGATGAGTACAAAGGGTCAACTACAACTTTAATTTAGTCTTTGCAATTGCATGATATTGGTATTTTGTTCCACCTGACTCGAGTCATTGATCGATCACTCTAAGTTGAAATGATTCAAATTAACTTATGTTAAGCTAATACCTAAATTTATTTATCTAGAACCAGGGATGAGTACATAGGGTCAACTACAACTTCAATTGAGTCATTGCAATTGTATGATGTTGGTATTGTATTCCTCTTGACCCGAGTCGTTGATCGATCCCTCTGAGTTAAAATGATTCAATTAACTTATTCTTAAGGTAATACCTAAATTGATTTTTATAGAACTAGGGATGAGTACATAGGGTCAACTACAACTTTAATTGAGTCTTTGAAATCACATGATATTGGTATTGCGTTCCTCCCGACCCGAGTCGTCAAGCAATCTCTCTGAGTTGAAATGATTCATATTAACTTATTGGTAAGATAATACCTAAATTGAAAAGTGTTCCGGTTAAACTTAATACAAGTTATTATGATGAGACGATTAAAAATTATATCTTATAAAATTTAAGAAAATAAATAAGACTAATTAGGACCAAATTAACAATTTCAAAACTTGTCATTCTTTTACAAAAATACAAATCAACCCATACAAATCATCCATTTACGGGAAAAATGTTTCATTATTTCAAATATGGAGTTATCACTCTTTTCTTTCTATCTCAATAATACAGACAATAATTACTCAACATATTGCTCAACCCTTTAAAATAGATTGATTTTCTTTCCATTTTTGACCACATAGTTGTTATTTTTGACTTCATTCTCACTTGTATCCATTGTTTTCTCTACCTTCGCAGGTAACAGAGTTCGAGAAAAGTTCAACATTTGTTCTTTGTTCAAAAAATTTGGGCTTTTTAGTTAATGATGAAAAAGAAGACTTTTACTTGTAGTACCTTACAAAATGGCTTAATAATTTTGACTTTGATGCTAAAAACGTAGGAAAATCCTGAGAAAACTCTAGTTTTTTATCGCAGTGTTGGATAGTGTTGTTGTTAGCTATTGTTGCTGATGTCGGTATTGGTGGTATTGGTGGTGGTGTCGGTTGTAATGCCCCGAGAGTACACACTGGGTGTCACACAGTGCTTACTGTCCTGAGAGACCACAAGCTAACCCATAAGCTGGTAGCTATTATGAGCAGTGAATAACATAATCATAAATACGGAAGGACAACTGATGAACCATAAGGTTTTAATAACTAAAATCAATACTACATCATAAATCTAGAAAACGATGGTTTGAATCTGATAAGACAAAGGTAAACTGAATAACTAATTGATATGTCTCAAAGCCTCTAAACTTACTAAATATAAGTTGACGGGATAGGAGCCAACTAACTCTATCTAACAACTGAACTGAAAACATAAACTAAAATAGACTATCCTCAAATCACGAGGACTCACCACTGCTACTGCTGAGATCTTGAAAAGTCTAAGCACAATTCAAGAACTGCACGTCCAAACCTATGATATAATACATCATAGCGCAAAAGAAAAGAGTATGTAATCAGTACTTTGAATGTACTAATGTGCTAAATAAGGTAGGCTGATATGCATTGTTTCATGAACATGAATAAATAATTATCTGAATAGGCATGTATAGCATGAGACACTGAGTAGAGGATACAAAATCTGTAGATACTGAGATTATGAGAACTCTGTAATTACTGAAGATAGATATAAACAGTAAATACTAAAGATACTTAAAATCTGTAGATACTGAGGATGCATTACCAAGCATATAACATGATCTAAATATAGTCTGTAAATACTGAAATATGATGACTGAGTTAATGGTAACTGTATGTTATGGTCAAGCAACTGAAACTGAATAACTTAACTAAGACTATAACTGAGACTATGGAAGGTATCATCTAACCGACATGCCCCAATCTGAGATAATTAAGACCAACCTATAACCCCAATTGGAAGGATGTTAGTACCGTGCCACGATTACTAACGCTGGCTGTGTGGATCCACTAAATGGGTGTACTATATCCTCCCAAAAAACCAAGGGTGTCAAGCCCGAACTGATGGGTGACCCCTGCAAGATAGTCAAGCCTAAACTGCCGGGTGACTTCTTATATCCTATGTTGGCTACGTAGTTCTAGAGTACAGGGACTGCTGCTAATGACTTTGCCTAGCTGACGAGGAAGCAGTCATTCCTGCACTCGCTCGGTGCTAAATCTTACTCCCAATTGAATGACACTGGAATGCTAGACTATTCTGAGCCTAACTGATTGTGATAACTGATTGTTCTGATAATGCTCATAGTATGTTCTAAAACTATTCTGTAAGTACTGAGACTAGGTAAACAGCTAAGATTTTGGGTATTCATAACCCACAGGACTCGATAACAAAAATAGTAAAACAACACTTAAGCTTGGGGGACATAACCTGAAGGATTTTGTTAAATATTTGTTTTTCTAGGTGTTTTTTCAAACACTTGTAATACATAGTTTAATCTAAGCTTGGGAATAGTATAAAACTTAGGGTAATAGCATGGATTCAGCATAAATAGCACTAAATCATGATTTAATTCAATGAATGATTACATTAAAATGTGAGGGGTTGGATAACAACAATAATTTCATTTATACATGGCGTAGAATCGTAGTTCATGGAGATTCATGGGTGAAATCATAATTTAAAATAAAAAATAACTTGAAAGTTTCATAATTTTGCAATTAAAATCGAATACTTGGACTCCATGGGTGAAAGGAACCCATGGATGAACATCTAACATACCTTCATCGATGAGTTTCTTGAAGTTCTTGGTGAATTCCTTGAGATTTCCCTTTGTTTCTTAAAGTTAGGGTTTTCTTGATTGGGAGAGAATGTTCTTTAATTTGGGATTAAATCCCATATCTGGGTGGATTAAAAAGATGGGAAAATATTAATTTAACCATGGACAAAGCTTTTAATTTTCATAATAAAAAATTCTGACCTTGGCCCTTGGCGCGACGCGGCGCTATCGTGCCATGTCACAGAAAAATGACAATTTCAAACTGGGTAGGCAAATTTCACCCTTGGCGTGACGTGCCTTATCGCGTTGGAACACTGGAATTGGACAATTATAAAATGCCTGGTGGTGCGACGCGGTGGTATCGTTGTGTCCTACTGGTTTGGGACCTGGAAGTTCACCACGACGCAGTGCAATCACGTTGGTTCACTGGTTTTTGTCAATTGCCATTTAACATGGCTTCGCGATGCGCTGGGTGCCAATTTGGCACACTGTCTTACAAAATATGTTATAACTCTTCGCCCGGTTATCAGATTTGGGCTAATTTTATATCGTTGGAAAGATGGCTGAATTTCCTATGCATTGGTAAGATCTAAACTGAAAAATATTGAGTATTTAAATTTTTTTTATCTAGGATAACTCATGTACTAAGAGTTAATTTAAGCTAGGTAAATGCGGGGTATTACAATATCTCCCCCTTGGGGACATTTGTCCTCGAATGAAACAGAATAGACTGGAAGCACTAAGGAACTGATAACACATGCTGAATATAGTAATGAAAATTGAATTTAATGACTTAATCTGAGACGTGATTTGTTACTAAACTAGGTTTATAAATGCATGACTGACATGAACATGATATGCAACTGAAACTGAGCATGATTAAGAGAAATTTTTAAGAAGATTAATACCTTAAACTGAATTCGAGTTTGCGGAGAAAAGATGAGGATACTTGGTTCACATATCTGTTTCTGCTTCTCAAGTGGCTCCCTCAATGGACTGATTCCGCCAAAGAACTTTGACTAGTGAAACTTCTTTGTTCCTTAGTTTACGAACTTGACGATCAAGAATTTTGACTGGAACTTCCTCATAGGAAAGGCTGTTCCAAACATCTAGACTTTTTAAACGAACAACTATGTCTGGATTACCAATACACTTCTTCAACAATGAGACATGGAACACTGGATGTACTGAAACTAGATCCAAAGGCAACTCAAGCTCATAAGCCACCTTTCTAACTTGGCTGAGGATTCTGTACGGAGCGATATATCGGGGGCTAAGTTTTCTTTTCTTGCCGAACTTCTTCACTCCCTTCATGGGAGAGATTTTTAGGTATACATAATCACTCACCTCAAACTCGAGATCCTTTCTCCTCACATCTGCATACAATTTCTGTCGGCTCTGGGCTTCCTTAAGCCTTTCTCTGATCAACTGAACTTTCTGTAAAGCATCAATCACCAAATCAGGCCCTACTACCGCGGCCTCACCTACTTTAAACCAATCAATCGAAGATCTACATCTACTACCATAAAGAGCCTTAAACAGATCCATTTGGATACTGGAATGATGGTTGTTATTATATGCGAATTCAATCAAAGAAAAGTGGTCATCCCTACTACCTTTAAAGTCAACTACACATGCTCTCAGCATATCCTCAAGAGTCTAAATGGTCCTTTTTACTTGACCATCTTTCTGAGGGTAGAAGACTGAACTAAGGTAGACTTGGGCACCAAGACCTTTTTGGAATGCTTTCCAGGATTGAGAGGTAAACTGGGCACCTCTATCTGAGATGATAGATAAGGGAACACCGTGCAACCTAACTAACTCTAAGAGATAGAGTTTGGCATAGTCCTCGGCTGAATAAGAGATATGGACTGGCAAGAAATAAGCTGATTTGGTCATCATGTATACAATAACCCAAATAGAACCATGTTGATGATAGGTACGAGGCAAACCTGTCACAAAATCTATGTTCACTTCCTCCCACTTCCAAGTGGGAATATTGAACTCCTGCATAGACCCACTTGGATTTCGGTGCTCAATCTTAGCCTGCTGGCATGTAGAGCCCTTAGCTACAAACTCTGCAACATCCCTTTTCATCCCTCTCCACCAATAGATCTCTCGCAAATCGCAGTACATTTTAGCGGCCCCTAGATGAATCGAATAACGTGCACCATGCGCTTTTGTAAGAATTCGTTGCCTCAAGTCATCTACACCAGGCACCCATAGCCGACCCTAACAAAGCAATACACCATCTCTCTCTTGGGAGAAAACCTCTACTTTCTGATCTCTGACTCATTCTTTCAACTTAACTAGACTGGGATCACTATCCCACTTTTTCTTTACTTTCGGAAACTAGAGATTATTTTGAACTACTCTGCACCTATACACTACCTTCTGCTGAATTAACTAAGCGAATACCTAGTCAGGTAAGTTGATGAATATTGTAACGCCCCAAAAATTGGCCCCGAGGCGTCACACGGTGCTTAAGGCTACAAGTATCCCCAAGCTAACCCTTTTAGCCATTTTTCTACCATTCAACACTTATAATCAAAGTCATCATAATCAAAACATCTAAACATCCTCCATAATATCATACTGCAATACGAATGAAATACGGAAAGTAACAAAATACGACATCTTTGACAAATTAGATCAATCTATCCATCAAGTATGACAAGCCTCTACTAAACTGTATATCCATGAGCCATTGGGACAAACCCCAACTGACCCAAACTCAGGAAATAAACTGAACGACTCAAAGTAAATTAGGAAATCTGAATAACTAGTCCTCGGACCATGAGGACCCACCACTGTAGATGATGTAGATCAACGTGCTCGGATAATCACGGTCAAACCTGGGAATGAGCACCTGAACCTACATTATAGGGAAAATGTAGCCCACATACGAACATGTGGATCAATACCATGGAATATGTATCAAGTACATGGGGGTGTATGAAATAAACATATTTATATGCATATATATATAATATATATATATATATATATATATATATATATTTAACGATCATGTCATAAGTTTTCTTTCCAAATCATTTAGGACATTTGTAAATGGATCATAAAGCTTGAAAGAAATCTAAAATCTAAAATCATACACAATGAATGGTAAAACATGCCAATCTGGATATCATGAGCCATTACACTTAATCCAAATATCAAGATTCTTTTCTTATTCTCTCATAAAGAAGTCTTAGTGAAATCTGGAATATTGAATACAACATAAATCTGCATTTCTAATCTTTTTTAAATTAGTAAAATCAATCTAAGAATGCGGGACGACTCTTTGGGAGATTCTTCTAACCGACATGTACACTATGTGAGCACCCATGATGTCCCACAACTTTCTCCCGTAAGGTTAGGGCTGTCCTACCCTTGCCATCGGTGTAGAACAATCTCATCTCAGTGATCACTATCTCAATTTTCCACATGTAGTGGAAGTCAATGTCTCAACCTACGGTGGCACGTAGTTCTGGGGTATGAAACCGTAGTAACATACCCAACTCGGTGCTAAATACTACTCCCAATACTATGCTCAAAAGTCTCAAGAAAAATCCACTTTAAGGGTAATCTCATATTTTTTAAGTTAAATAAATGATAAAATCCGTAACTCATTTCATAAAGTGGATTTTAACTCTGTTGTGACCAAAAGGTCAAATCTTTCTATACTTCATCAAAAATAGTCTAAACATGGGTGCATGTATCACATAAATTCTCAAAACAACAATCTCAATGTGGGTTAATAACCCTTATACCGATACTTAATCAAAACATTTCAACATTTATGCTTTATATCACAAGCATGCATAATTTATACGGAAATCTGAAAAATTTCAGCCTTTCATCATAAAAATAATCTCAAACTCATGGAGTTTATTTTCTAAACATTCAAAATAATCATAGTATCTTGAACAAAAACATAGGATAAGATTTATCACTTCAAATTTATGATAAACCATGTAAAAATCATGTATCTTTGTAAAATAATGCAAACTTTGGGCACAAGAACGAAAGGGTGTTCTTGTTCATAACCCCACATACCTTTATGGTAACGAATTCGTTAAAAGATTGGACCCTCAATATTGATTGTGTAACCCTAGTTGTTTTTCTCCTTTAGTTCTCTTGGATGATGAACTTAGACTGATAATAGTATTATGATGTTTTTAGAATCTATTAAATTCGTAAGGTTAAGTTTAGGGGTGTGTAAGGAGTGACAAAAGACTTAATTTCCCTCAAAATAACCAAAAAACGGAGTGTTTAAGTCACTTGAAACCATAAGATATGTGCCGCATATGATATCGCATATATTTACATAGGCGCCGCATATGATATCGCCTATATTTACATAGGCGCCGCATATGATATCGCCTATATTTACATAGGCGCCGCATATGATATTGCCTATATTTACATAAGAGCTGCATATGATATCACCTATATTTACATAGGCGCTGCATATGTTATCGTATATTCTTTTCAGTGGCCATGAGAGATTGGTTAGGCGACGCACTCTACTTCGTAAAGCCATAACTCCTAGCTTGGGTGTCGGATTTTGGTGAAATTGGTATCGTTGGAAATCTAATTCGATTCTCTATAATTTTGTGGGTAGAAATATGCAGAAATACCACATATTTATCAAGTTATGCTCAGTCAAAGATGACCCTTGAGAATTCAAACACTAAAACTTGATGGATTTCGAAACTCTTAGCTTGTACTCCCTTAAGTGGCTCATATAACCACACTTACACATCATAAGCTCTATTATAACTAGGTTACTCTTGGTAATTTAGGTGCCCAAATATGGCTTACAAAATTGGGGTTTTCACATATACAAACAACGGTTCATTTTCTAGCTTAGGAAAGTGCAGGGCATTACAATATCTCTCCCTTGGGGACATTCGTCCTCGAATGACTCTTGGTATACTAAGAGTAAAGAGAAAATGAAGGGTACACGACTGAAGCAAATTGCTAATCTTGCCTCTATTTTGTTCTACATTTCGGACACAACGAGGGGTGCATCACTCATGAAATCACAACTGAATAGTATGAAATAACTGCTGAACTACTAGAATTCTGCATAGAAAAGGAATGATTTAAAGTAGAATGGTACCTTCGACTTGATCGGAGCTTATGGAAAATAGGTGCGGGTACTTGAATCGCATATGCGCCTCAGCTTCCCATGTTGCACCCTCAACGGATTGGTTTCTCCACGACACCTTGACTAAGGGAATTTCTTTGTTAGACTTCGGACTTGGTGATCTAAAATCTCAATAGGAACTTCCTCAAAAGAAAGACTATCTTGCACATCAGGGTTATCTGAAGGATCTATAACAACACAATCACCAACGTGTTTCGTAAGCATGGATACATGGAAGACAGAGTGAACGGAAGATAACTCTAAAGGCACCTCAACCTCATACACTACCTTACCAACACAGCTAAGAACTCTGTAGGGGCCAACATAGCGGGGACTAAGTTTCCCCTTCTTTTCGAATCTCTTCACTCCCTTTATGGGTGAAGTCTTCAAATACACCAAGTCACCAACTTCAAATTCAAGGTCTCTTCTCCTCACATGAGCATACGACTTTTGATGACTCTGTGCTGTTTTTAATCTTTCTCTAATCACTTTGACTTTGTCCATAGCTTCAAAGACCGAATCAGGACCACTCACGGCCGCTTCACCCACTTCAAACCAACCTATGGGTGACCTACATTTCCTCCCATACAAATCTTCAAATGGAGCCATGCCAATGCTAGAGTGAAAACTGTTATTGTAAGCAAACTCTATCAACGGTAAATGCTCATCCCAACTCCCCTTAAAGTAAAGAGCACATGCTCTCAACATATCCTCTAAGGTCTGGATGGTCATCTCAGCCTGACCATCTTTCTGCGGATGGAAAGCATAACTCAAATGCACTTGGGTACCAAGACCCTTTTGAAAAGCTCTCCAAAACTGTGAAGTGAACTGAGTACCCCTATCTGAAATTATGGACAAGGGAACTCCATGCAATCTGACTAATTCTCGGATGTACAATCTAGCATAATCCTCAGAAGTATAAGAAGTATGCATAGGAAAGAAGTGCACAGACCTAGTCAATCTATCCACAACAACCCAAATAAAATCATGATGGCGTCGGGAAGGAGGTAAACCAATTACGAAATCCATGTTTATCTCTTCCTACTTCCAAGTGGGAATACCAAACTCCTGTATCATACCACCAGGCCTTTGGTGTTCTACCTTAACCTATTGGCACATCGCACACTTAGCCACAAATGCTGCTATATCCTTCCTTATGCCACTCCACTAATAGATTTCCCACAAGTTGCAGTACATCTTGGTGGCACCAGGATGAATAGAATATCGCGCACCATGTGCTTCAGCCATAATTCTCTGTCTCAGATCCTCGACATCCAGAACACATAATCTATCCTGCAATCTCAACCACCATCCCCCTCTTGGGAGAAAACCTCCACTTTTTGGTCCTTGACTGATTCTTTTAGTCTGACCAAACTAGCATCTAAGTTTTGCTTCTCCTTTACTTCCGAAACCAAGGAGGATTCGGAGCTACTCTGTACTAACATACTCCCTTCAGCAGAGTCAAGCAACCTAACTCCCAACCTAGCCAACCGATGCACATCACGAGCCAACTCCTTCTTACCCTCTCCAATATGCAAAACACTACCCATAGACATCCTGCTAAGGGCATCCACCACTACATTGGCCTTTCTCGGGTCATACAACACACTCATATCATAGTCTTTCAATAACTCTAACCACCTTCTCTTCCTAAGATTCAACTCTCTCTGTGTAAAAACATACTGCGGACTCTTATGATCAGTGAAAACATCAATATGAACACCATACAAGTAGTGTCTCCAGATTTTCAGAGAAAACAGACCAGCAGCTAACTCAATATCATGGGTGGGGTAATTCTTCTCATAGGGTTTCAGCCGTCTAGAGGCATAGGCTATAACCTTACCTCTCTACATTAGTATACAATCTAAACCAACTTTAGAAGCATCATAATATACCATAAAACCATCAACGCCATCAGGCAGAGTCAAAACATAGACTGTAGTGAGTCGAGTCTTCAACTCCCAAAAACTATTGTCACAAGAATCATACCACAAGAACTTTACTTTCTTTTGGGTCAACCGGGTCATAGGAGATGCTATAGAGGAGAAACCTTCAACAAAACTGCGGTAATAGCCAACTAGACCCAAGAAACTTCTAATGTCGAACGGAGAGACAGGTCTAGGCTAGTTTTTAACAGCTTCTGTTTTCTGGGGATCAACTCTAACACCTTCGAAAGAAATAATATGTCCCAGAAAATCAACTGACCTTATCCAAAATTCATATTTGCTAAATTTGGCGAACAAGTGATGATCTCTAAGGGTTTGCAAGACGATACAGAGATGATCTGCATGTTCATTCTCACTACGGGAGTATACAAGAATGTCGTCTATAAACACTATGATAAACATATCAAGATATGGCCTGAACACTCGATTCATGAGGTCCATGAAAGCTGCTGGGGCATTAGTTAGCTCGAAAGACATAACAAGAAACTCAAAATGACCATAATGTGTTCGGAAGGCTGTCTTTGAGACATCACATTCCCTAACTTTGAGTTGATGATAGCCAGAGAGAAGGTCTATCTTTGAAAAGTAACTTGCACCTTGCAATTGATCAAACAAATCATCTATTCTTGGAAGGGGATACTTTTTTTTTATAGTGACTTTGTTAAGCTGGCGATAGTCAATGCACATGCGCAAAGAGCCATCTTTCTTTTGCACGAATAGGATAGGTGCACCCCAAGGAGACACACTTGGTATTATAAAACCTTTATCTAAGAGATCTTTGAGTTTCTCTTTCAACCTTTATCTAACTCTATCATATCAGCAAACATAACTCTAGGAAGAATAGAAATAGGACACTTTTTATACACTTTTTGGGAAACAATGGACTCACCCACAGGGGTAGAAACTAGGATGGGATCAGAGACAATCTCGGGACTCACTTTAAAATTTACAGCAACCAAAGGTGCCACATATGAAAAACTAGACCCAGGGTTCAACAACGCATAAACATCAAACTGAAACACACAAAGCATACCAGTAACAACATCAGGGGAGTCCTCCTACTCCTGACGGGAAGTCAAAGCATAGAATTTATTTTGATGATGACCGCCAGCAGTGCTGGAAGAAGCACCATGACTAAGAGCTGGACGAGCTACAGAAGCTGGAGCACTAGCAGTCTGAGCCTGGGGGCGAACATCACAGTTCCCCTGTCTGGTATGAGGACAATCTCTAAAATTATGGCCCTCCTGGCTACATCCATAGCAGCCCTTCTGACCCCATAAATACTTACACCCGTGATCCCTACCACACCTAGTGCATGGTGGACGATTAGGCCATTTAGTCACAGTATTCTAAGATCCAGACATAGAAGACCTTTTTCCCTGTTCTTGCCTACCTCTAAGTACTGGAGCACTAGTTGATGATGGTGCTGGCATAGATGAGTGGCCCTAAAACTATGGCGATTCCCTTCTTGCGATATGTTCTAACTATAAGTAGGTTGCTCGAATCAGGCTCTCTTATTTCCCTTACTCTATCCCTCTCTTTTATCTTATCTGATTCGATCTGTTGAGCATGGGTCAGCAATCTGGAAACATTTATCTCACTACTAAGCATAGATGATCTACGGTCTTTAACCACATAGCTTGATACCCCTGTCAAGAACTTACCCATACTGGCTCGGTTGTCGGCTATCAGATTTGGGACATATTTTGCTAACTAATTGAACTTCAAGAAATACTTTTCAACAGTCATGGAGCCTTGCCGTAAGTTCATGAACTCCTTTACTTTTGCCTTTCTCAACTCTAGCGGAAAGAATTTATCCAGGAATGTATCCTGGAACTCCTGCCAAGTCATAGGAGCAGCACCCTCTACTCTACCTTTTCTCCATACAACCACCCAGTCATATGAAAGGTCTTTCAATCTATAGGATGCTAACTCAACACTCTCCTCCTCAGACACATGCATTACCTATGTGATCTTCCTTATCTCCTCCAGATACAACTGCGGATCCTCACCTACCTTGGACCCATAAAAGTCTAGTGAATTCATCCACATAAAGTCATGGATCCTTGTGGTAGATAAGTCACCTCCCTATTATTATGGAGCTGGGGCCTGGTTGGCCTGAACGTTGGCGGTAACAGCTTGGGCAAGCTCCTGAAAGGTTTCCTGAACTCAGCGTGGGATACATTCTCATTCAGGGGATCAGCAGGCTGAGGTTGCTGACCCGCATTATTTCTTCTAGCTCAGCGACAAGGCATATTTTGAAAGAAGAGCACGAACTAATAGCTAAAAGGGGACAACTGTAAGCACGATAGACTTCTGAAAGAATAAAATGAACCCTTTTTTTCTAAAACATTTTGTAGCCTCTTGCTCATAGATATGGCGCACTACAAACCCATGATCAAGACTATACTTAACAAGGCTTGTCAGACTTCCTAGGACTCCAGTAACCTTAGGATTTGATACCAAGTTTGTAATGCCTTGAAAACGGGCCCCAAGGCGTCACACGGTGCTTAAGGCTACAAGTAGCCCCAAGCTAACCCTTTTAGCCATTTTTCTACCATTCAACACTTATAATCAAAGTCATCATAATTAAAACATCTAAACATCCTCCATAATATCATACTGCAATAAGAATAAAATACGAAAAGTAACAAAATACGGCATCTCTGACAAATCTGATCAATCTATCCATCTAGTCTGACAAGCCTCTACTAAACTGTATATCCATGAGCCATTGGGACAAACCCCAACTGACCCAAACTCAGGAAATAAACTGAACGACTCAAACTAAATGAGGAAATCTGAATAACTAGTCCTCGGGCCATGAGGACTCACCACTGTAGATGATGTAGATCAACGTGCTCGAATAATCACGGTCAAACCTGGGAATGAGCACCTGGACCTACATTATAGGAAAAATATAGCCCACATGCGAACATGTGGGTCAATACCATG
>NC_061117.1:12940459-12941515 GCF_002878395.1 Capsicum annuum
AATGAATGGTAAAACATACCAATCTGGATATCATGAGCCATTACACTTAATCCAAATATCAAGATTCTTTTCTTATTCTCTCTTCAAGCAGTCTTAGTGAAATCTGGAATATTGAATACAACATAAATCTACATTTCAAATCTCTGTTAAATCAGTAAAATCAATCAAAGAATGAGGGATGACTCTTTGGGAGATTCTTCTAACCGACATGTACACCATGTGAGCACCCATGATGTCCCACGACTTGCCCCCGTAAGGTTAGGGCTATCCTACCCTTGCCATCGGTATAGAACAATCTCATCTCAGTGATCACTATCTCAATTTTCCACATATAGTGGAAGTCAATGTCTCAACCTATGGTGGCACGTAGTTCTGGGGTATGAAACCGTAGTAACATACCCAGCTTGGTGCTAAATACTACTCCCAATACTGTGCTCAAAAGTCTCAAGAAAAATCCACTTTAAGGGTAATCTCATATTTTTTAAGTTAAATAAATGATAAAATCTGTAACTCGTTTCATAAAGTGGATTTTAACTCTGTTGTGACCAAAAGGTCAAATCTTTCTATACTTCATCAAAACTAGTCTAAACATGGGTGCATGTATCACATAAATTCTCAAAACAACAATCTCAATGTGGGTTAATGACCCTTATACCGATACTTAATCAAAACATTTCAACATTTATGCTTTATATCACAAGCATGCATAATTTATACGGAAATCTGAAAAATTTCAGCCTTCAATCATAACAATAATCTCATACTCATGGAGTTTATTTTCTAAACATTCAAAATAATCATAGTATCTTGAACAAAAACATAGGATAAGATTTATCACTTCAAATTCATGATAAACCATGTAAAAATCATGTATCTTTGTAAAATAATGCAAACTTTGGGCACAAGAACGAAAGGGTGTTCTTGTTCATAACCCCACATACCTTTATGGTAACGAATTCGTTAAAAAATTGGACCCTCAATGTTGATTGTGTAACCCTAGTTGTTTTTATTCTTTAGTTCTCTTGGATGATGAACTTAGACTGATAATAGGGTTAT
>NC_061117.1:12941615-13040471 GCF_002878395.1 Capsicum annuum
CCTTTAATCATTACAATAATCTCAAACTCAAGGAGTTTATTTTCTAAACATTCAAAATAATCATAGTATCTTGAACAAAAACATAGGATAAGATTTATCACTTCAAATTCATGATAAACCATGTAAAAATCATGTATCTTTGTAAAATAATGCAAACTTTGGGCACAAGAACGAAAGGGTGTTCTTGTTCATAACCCCACATACCTTTATGGTAACGAATTCGTTAAAAAATTGGACCCTCAATGTTGATTGTGTAACCCTAGTTGTTTTTATTCTTTAGTTCTCTTGGATGATGAACTTAGACTGATAATAGGGTTATGATGTTTTCAGAATCTATTAAATTCGTAAGGTTAAGTTTAGGGGTGTGTAAGGTATGCCAAAAGACTTAATTTCCCTCAAAATAACCAAAAAACGGAGTGTTTAAGTCACTTGAAACCATAAGATATGCGCTGCAAATGATATCGCATATATTTACATAGGCGCCGCATATGATATCGCCTATATTTACATAGGCACCGCATATGATATCGCCTATATTTACATAGGCGCCACATATGCTTTCCAGTGGCCATGTGCGATTGGTTAGGCGACGCACTCTACTTTGCAAAGCTATAACTCCTAGCTCGGGTGTTGGATTTTGGTGAAATTGGTATCGTTGGAAAGCTAATTTGATTCTCTATAATTTTTTGGGTAGAAACATGCAGAAATACCACATATTTATCAAGTTATACTCATTCAAAGATGACCCTTGAGAATTTAAACACTAAAACTTGATGGATTTCGAAACTCTTAGCTTGTACTACCTTAAGTGACTCATATAACCACACTTACACATCATAAGCTCTCTTATAACTAGGGTACTCTTGGTAATTTAGGTGCCCAAATATGGATTACAAAATTGGGGTTTTCATATATACGAACAACGGTTCGTTTTCTAGCTTAGGAAAGTGCGGGGCATTACAAATATCCTGAGCTAACTGTCTCTTACCTTCCTCAACGTGAGCAACACTACCTATAGATAGTTTACTGAGAGCATCAGCCGCTACATTGGCATTGCCCAGATGATACAGAACACTCTTGTCATAATCTTTCAATGACTCTAACCACCTTCTCTGATGTAAATTCAAATCTTTATAGGAGAACGCATACTGCAAACTTTTGTGATCTATGAACATAGCCACATGCACCCCATACAAGTAATGCCTCTAAAACTTTAAGGCAAACACTACAGCTATTAGCTCAAGATCATGGGTTGGGTAATTTTTCGCATGAGGCTTAAGTTGTCTTGAGGCATAGGCTTTGACCTTACCTCTCTACATGAGGACACAATCCAAACTTACTCTGGATATATCACAGTACAAAACAAACCTATCTGAACCATCTGGTAGAGTCAAAACTGGAGCTGAGGTGAGTCGAGTCTTCAACTTCTGAAAACCCTTCTCACAGGAATTTGACCACTGAAACTAAACTTTCTTCTAAGTCAATCTGGACATGAGGGATGCAATATATGAAAATCCCTTAACAAACCTACGGTAATATCCAGCTAAACCCAAGAAACTTCTGATGTCTGACAGAGAAATGGGTTTGGGCTAGTTTCTCACTGCTTTGGTCTTTTGAGGATCAACTTTAATGCCATCACCAAAAATTATATGACCAAGGAATGCTACTGACCTTAGCCAATGTTCGCACTTACTAAATTTGGCAAACACTAATGAGCTCTGAGAGTCTGAAGTACGATTCTGAGGTGATCTGCGTGATTATTTTCTCTATGGGAATAAACAAGAATGTCATTAATGAAGACTATGACGAACATGTCTAAGTACTGCTTGAACACTCGATTTATCAAGTCCATGAAGGCTATTGGGGCATTCATAAGACCAAAGGACATGACTAGAAATTTGAAGTGACCATACTGAGTTTGAAAAGTTATTTTTGGAATATCACATTCTCTAAATCTGAGCTGATGATAGCCTGATCTGAGGTTTATTTTAAAAAAGTAACTGATACCCTAAAGTTGATCAAATAATTCATCGATTCTAGGAAGTGGATATTTAGTCTTGATGGTGACCTAGTTTAACTGATGGTAGTTAATACACATTCTGAGAGAATCATATTTCTTATGCACGAATAGAACTGGTGCGCCCCACGGGGAGATACTGGGACTAATAAATCCCTTGTCTAGGAGATCCTTCAATTGTTCTTTTAATTCTTTGAATTTGACTGGAGCTATTCTGTATGGAAGAATAAAGATATCCAGAGTGTCTGGGAGAAGGTCTATTCCGAAGTTGTTTTCCCTTTCGGGAGGATCTCTGAGAAGATCTTCAGGTAGCATATCTGGAAATTTCTTGACTACTGAAACTAACTCAAGGGTTGGAGTCTCTGAATTAGAGTCTTTGACTCGAACAAGATGGTAAATACACCCCTTGGATATATCTTTCTCGCTCAAAGGTACAAAATAAGCTGACCCTTAAGAGCTATAGTACTACCCCTCCATTCAAGGACTGGTTCATTTGGGAGCTGAAAATGAACTATTCTGTTTCTACAGTTAACTGAAGCATAGCATGAGTGGTGCCAATCCAGGCTGAGAATGATGTCAAAATCCATCATCTCTAACTCCATAAGATCAACTAAAGTAACTTTCTGAGATATTATAATCGAACAGTTTCTATATACCTGTATGGCTACAATGGAGACGCCTAATGGGGTAGACACTGAAGTAGGTTCTTCTAGAGTTTCAAGACTAAATCTGAAGTTGATGGCTATATATGGAGTTACAAAATAAAGAAAAGATCCAAGGTCTAATAAAGCATAAACATGTAAATGAAATACCTACAACGTACTAGTAACTATGTCAGGAGAATTTTCCTGATCTTGTCAAGACTGAAGAGCATATAATTTGTTTGGACGCTGATCACTGGTAGCACTAGAAGTAGAACCCTGCTGAGTCGAGCAGCCGACTGGGGCTGATAACTGATGGGACTGACCCTGTTGGCGCAGATCCCTACCTTTCTAAGCAACTACCCGACATTCTGAAATCTGATGGTCTGGATTGCCACACCCAAAGCACATATCACTGCCATCTCTAAACTCACCCTAATGGTTTTGGCCATATTTCTAGCATAGAGGGTTCGTACAGACACTGTTAACATTGCCCAACGAGTTAGAGCTTGGTGCTCTATCCTTGTGGTCATTTCTGAATTTGAGTATGGGGGCACTGGCTGAAGAGGGTGCTGGGGATGAAGACCTCTGATGGAATTATGGATGGTTACTACCTTCTGACCTTGGTTGACTGAAATTAACGTTACCCATTCTAGTTCTCTTGTTCTCTCTCTCTCTCTTTAATATTTTTCTCTTTAATTTGTTGAGCATAGACCATCAACCTAGACAAGTCTATCTCCTTAATCAACATTGCAGTCCTGTACTCCTTGACCACACTATCAGATATGCCAGACACAAACTTACTCATCTTAGACCTGCTATCCACTACCACATAAGGAGCATACCTATCTAACTAAGTAAACGTAAGGGAATACTCCTTCACGCTCATGCTGCCTTGCCTCAAGTTAATAAATTCTAACACCTTGTCCTCTCTCAACTCCAATGGGAAGAATCTATCTAAGAAAGTCATAGCAAACTCTTCCCATTCTACAGGCCCTGCATCAACACCCCTATCTATCTTCTACTACTTAAACTATGTATGGGCTACATTCTACAACTGATATGCAGCCAGTCAACACTCTCACTAGATGTCACCCTCATAATATCTGTTATCTTTTGAACCATATCTTAGAATTTATGTGGATCCTCTTTAGACTTGGATCCTATGATGGAAGGAGTGTTTATTTGTGTAAAGTCCCAAATTCTAGCTGCAACAGTATTAGCCACTGGGTTGGCTAGAATGGCACTACTACTGAATTGGCTAGAGTAGTAAATACAGCCCTGAATATCGCATAGTAGACATGCTCATTCGGAGGATCTGCCTGAATAGGCTGAGGGGCTAGTTGATTTCCTATCCTTCTTCCATTCTTCTTAGGAGGCGTGTTCTGTAAACGGAGGGAAGAAAAGGATAAAACTGAGAGTTAACTTGATCTTATGCTCACTCACACGATATGAATACTAAAAGAAGGTAAACTTTTCCTAAATGCCTTGTAGCCTCTTGTTCATAAGTGTGGCACGCTACACATCCATACAAAAGACTCTACTTGACGTGGCTTTTAGACTTCCTAGGATACTTTAAAACCTTAGGCTCTGATACCAAGTTTGTAATGCGCCGAGAGTACACCCTGGGCGTCACACAGTGCTTATAGTCCTGAGGGACAACAAGCTAACCCATGAGCTGATACCTGCTAAGAGCACTAAATAACATAATCTTAAATATGAAAGAGCAACTGATGTGCCATAAAGTCTTAATAATTGAAATCAATACTACATCATAAATCTAGAAAACGATGGTCTGAATTTGATAGGATATAGATAAACTGAATAACTAACTGACATATCCTAAAGCCTCTAAACTTACTGAATATGAGTTGGTGGGATAGTCCCCAACTAACTCCATCTAACTACTGAACTAAAAACATGAAGTAAAATAGACTATCCTTAAATCATGAGGACTCACCACTACTACTACTGAGAGTCTGAAATTTTTAAGCGTGATCTGGGAACTAGACATTCGAACTTTGATATAATACATCATAGCGCAAAAGAAAAGAGTATGCGGTTGGTACTTTGAATGTACTGGTATGCTAAATGAGGTAGGCTGATATACATGGTTTCATGGACATGAATAAATAATCATCTGAATAGGCATGTATAGCATGAGACACTAAATAGAGTATACAAAATCTGTAGATACTGAGATTATGAGAAATCTGTAATTACTAAAGATATATATAAATTGTAAATACTGAAGATATATGAAATCTGTAGATACTGAGAATGCATGACCAAGCATATAACATGATTTGAATATAGTTTGTAAATACTGAAATTTGATGACTGAGTTACTGATAACTGTATACTATGGTCAAGCAACTGAATCTGAATAACTGAACTGATATTATGGGAGGTATAATCTAATCGACATGCCCCAATCTGAGCTAATTGGGTCTAACCTGTAACCCCAGTTGGAAGCGTGATAGTACCATCCCATGGGTGCTAATGCTAGCTATATGGATCCTCTAAACGGGTGTACTATATCATCCTAAAGGACCAAGAGTGTCAAGCCTGAACTGACGGGTCTGCGAGATAGTCAAGCCTAAACTGATGAGTGACTTCTCATATCCTATGTTGGCTATATAGTTATGGGGTACAAGGACTGCTACTAACGACTCTGCCTATCTAACAAGGAAGTCATTATCCCTCCACTCACTCAGTGCTAACTCCTACTCCCAACTGAATGACACTAGAATGAGAGACTATTTTGACCCTAACTGATTGTGATAACTGATTGTTCTGATAATGCTCATAGTATGTTTTGAAACTATTATATAAGTACTGAGTCTAGGTAAACAACTAACATTTTGGGTATTCATAACCCCCAAGACTCAATAATGAAAATAGTAAAACAATACTTAAGCTTAGAGGACATAACCTGAAGGCTTTTGTTAAATATTTGTTCTTGTAGGCATTTTGTCAAACACTTGTAATACATACTTTAATGTAAGCTTTGGAATAGTACAAAACATAGGGTGATAGCATGGATTCAACATAAGTAGCACTAAATCATGATTTAATTCAATGAATGATAACATTAAAACGTGAGGGGTTGGATAACAACAATAATTTCATTTATACATGGTGTAGAATCATAGTTCATGGAGATTCATGGGTGAAACAATAATTTAAAATAAAAAATAACTTGAAAAGATCATAATTTTGTAATTAAAATCAAATACTTGGACTCAATGGGTGAAAGGAACCCATGGATGAACATCTAACATACCTTAATCGATGAGTTTCTTAAAGTTCCTAGTGAATTCCTTGAGATTGCCCTTTGTTTCTTAAAGTTAGGGTTTACTTAATTGGGAGAGAATATTCTTCAATCTGGTGGAAAAGCTTTTAATGAATAAGCTTAAGACATTTTTAGGGATTAAATCCCATATTTGGGTGGATTAAAATGATGAGAAAAGACTAATTTAACCCTGGACAAAGCTTTTAATTTTCATAAAAAAAAATTGACTTGGGCCCTTGGCGCGATGCGGCGCTATCGTGCCATGTCACTGGAAAATGACAATTGAAAATTGGGTCATCAACATGATGTGTTGGAATTGCGGTACCCCTTTTTAGGCGAATTTCACCCTTGGTGCCATACACCATGATCGCGTTGGAACACTGGAATTGGACAATTATGAAATTGATTGGTGGTGCAACACGGTGGTATTTCGGTGTCCCACTGGTTTGGGACCTAAAAGTCCATCGTGACATGGTGCAATCATGTTGATTCACTGGTATTTGACAATTTCCATTTGGCATGGCTCCGAGATACGTTGGGTGCTAATTTGGCACACTGTCTTACAAAATATGTCATAACTCTTCACCCGGGTATCGAATTTGGGAAAATTTTATATCGTTGGAAAGATGGCTGAATTTCCTACGCATTGGTAAGCTCTAAACTATAAAATATTGAGTATTTTAAAAATTTATCTAGGATAACTCATGTACTAAGAGTTAGTTTAAGTTAGAAAATACAGGGTATTACATCGTGGTCTTAGTGTTGGTATTTATGGCTTTGGTGGTGTTGTTGGCAGTCTTAGTGGTCTTGGTGTGGGTATTGGTGGCATTGGTGGTGGTATTATTGGTCTTAGTGGTCTTGGTGGTGGTAGTATTAGTGGTCTTGGTGGTGGTATTGGTGGTCTTGGTAGCATTGTTGGTGGTCTTAGTGGCATTGGTGGTGGTCTTGGTGGCATTGGTAGTAGTCCTGGTTGTTCATCTATTCCAACAGGTAGATCATCTATTGGGAGATATTAAATTGATCTTCAAACAGATTCTCCATCTGTTCCAACTGATCGGTTACACATTGAAATATTTTTTTTACAATGTGGCATATAATAATTTATTGAAATTTGTGGTCCAACTGGAGTATTTTTTATTTTTCTGTTATTTATAGTTAAAAGATGTCTCTTAAAAGAAAAGAAACTGAAAGTGGATCAACTTGTGACCACCTAACAAAAAAGTCTAAAGTATAGATGAATTCGGAGAAACTTCCTGAACAATTCCTGAGAAAGAGGATGCTAATTAACATGATGATAAACTATAAGAAGAAGAAGTAGAAAGTGAGAAAAAGGATGATGATCAACATGACGATGATGCATCACCAAAGGGGTGTGAATTAAGATCGAAATCCTAGCATGATCCTGTCAAAACTATTAGTATTGACAGATTTTAAGTTGCGATGCTAATAGATGACCCTGCAGAACTAACTGGTCATCTTTTACTTAAGTGTCAGTTGGGGAAACCTTTTGATGAATTTAAGGATATTATGAAGAATGAAAACAAAGACAAACTTTTTAAGAAGAGCTGCTTTAGACACTTTCTTGAGTTGTCTGAGGACCACACTTCCCATTTTCAAATGAGCATGGTATATGATCTTATTAATCGTAGGATCAAGTACATGGGGGATGATAAGCATTCGAAGGAGGGGTAAAAATATAGATAAAATCTGGATCAACTACTATGGCATACCAATTGGTTTTGGCTTGAAAGAGTTTTCCATAGCGACAAGCTTAAGATGTGATCATCCAGAAGAACCTCTCATCAAGGAAATACCCCACAAAAGTTCTAAGGCAAGTAGGACAACAAAACCACCACCATTAAATAAAAGGAAGGAATTTCCCCAACAACTACCCACCAAAACTAACAAACGCAAATAGAAAATAGATGGGTTGTTGGACATTTATGGACGTGGGTACAAAGCCAACAAGTTGATAGAACATCTTAAGGATAAAACCATACCAAAGCAGTACAGAGAGCAATTGTGCTTATTTGGTTCGCCCATTCCATTATATTAGCAAGAGACTTCTACAAAGTCATAGAAGATGATTTGTTGAAGCTTGCTAAGGATTTTAAGAAATTAAACAATTATCCCTAGAGATATGACAGTTACTACTTGACTGTCAAATATTTACTAAGAAAGCTTACCCCAAAGACGATCACATTATACATCTTTCCTTGGGATTTTATGGTATATTTAATCACTATTTGTTTATTCATCCATAAATTAATATTGAATAATTATTATGACTTTATTTTGCTTGCCTCCTATTTACATCTTTTAGGATTGGGCATTAAAAGTCATTCCTTACCTCTGAAAATAGGTCAAGGATTACCCAGATGAGGTTTCTTATCCAAGGATCCTTAGGTGGTTGGCTATCGAGAGCAGCGTAAGAATTAAGGAGGTTGATCTCTTTAACCCTCCCGATGATGCAGTACATCTTCTTTCAAGTAAAATAATTTAACTCAGAAATATATTGAAACAAATATGCCATCTGTTACGATAGATGGATCATCTATTGCAACAGATTACTCGTCTATTGTAACTGGTGGAATAGATGGGTAATCTATTGTGATAGAAGATCCATATTTCACAATAGATTACCCATATGTTGCTTTGGTCCTCTAAACCCGACTCAAAAGATTACCCATCTACTGTAATTATGCAATAGATGGGTAATCTAATGTAATATATTATTAATTTTTTGTGACAAACAGATCATCTATTGTGTAAGTTGTCTGTGTTAATATGTAACCCAGCAGACTGCAAATTAATATATGATTTAAATATATCTATCTTTTTTATAGATTGTGCATCTATGGATCATGCCTACTGAGCAGGAGTTGAGGATGACTTCTTTTATTACTCTAGGTCTTGTTGATACAATAGCAGACCCAATAGTGGATTTAATAAAGAAGTAATTAATTAGAGCAACAACGATAAGAAGAGCAGTTAGGAAAGGTCAGCCTAATATTGACACTCTTCGTAACTAACCTACTTCAACAACTCCGAGTGCTTCTTTTGGGGGTGTTGCTGATGTTGGTGGCAGCCATTCTATTACTGATGCTGATGCAGTTGTGATGATAAGCAAGTTGATGCTCAAGAAAAAATAAATATATTTGAAATCACCCCTTACACCGGTCTCTCTAACCCTTACAGTGGTCCCTCTCACCTTTACAGTGGTCCTTCTCACCCTTATAGTGGTATTTCTAACCCCTCTTCACCCTCATGTTCTCATTACAAATGCAAATAGTTCAAGGATAGACATGATAAACTCTTTCAAAAATTAAAGGCTATCGGTGAAGCTATCGAGGAATTAAAATCGAAGATGGATGTCATACCATCAAAGAAGGCGAGGGAGCCATACACTCCAAAAAGATTAATTAGCCAAATACTCCCCAATCTAAAACTAGAAAAAATTACAACTCCTAAATCTCCAAAACTTGTTGAAGTTTAGGGGCCATTGAAGAACGTGGACATATATGCGACACTTGGAGCCAAAGAGAAGAAGGAACTGTGAAGGACCATGAAAATCAAGCAACCTAAACAAGAATACACCATGCATACCTTTTGCGGTCAAGACTTCAAGAATATGAAAAATATGAGAGATTCGTACATGGACAGGGTATGTTTGCTTTTCCTAACCTAGCCTTCTAATCTACTTCATGAAGAAGAAGCTACGTAATAGATGTGTCATCTATTGCAACAGATGGCTATTCTGGTACAACTGGTGGTGGTTTTATTGCAATAGATTATACATATGTTGCATAAGTTGCGTTGGCTGGGTAATCTGTGAACAGATTCAGAGAACCCTTTGCAACAGATGGACCATTCGTTGTATCTTTCCACTATGTTTTTCTTCCTTACAATTACTAAACTATTCAAAATTTATCTTCTTATATCATAGTATGTTGATGAAATTCTCTACCTCATGAGGAACAGGAAATTAGCGTACCCAGATGCTTATGATGATACCGATAGGATAATGGACCTCAATTTCTACAATAATTTCAAGGATAGGTACCATGAACTCAGTAAGCTAGCCGACACTCCTGGTGGCCCGGGATTTGATTGATTAGTTTCTAGGTTCCAATGAGATTAAAATATGATTAAATATGTTAGAGAGAAGAGGCCATATTCAAATGGTAAGAGCTGGAGCAAGGTAAAGAGAATTCTTGCAGTCATGAACGTGGATGTCAAATATTTTCTCGCTATTGAGATACTACTCGAGGAGGAAAAGATTAAGGTTTATGACTAAAACTTACCTGTCTTCGACGATGTTGATTTTTTTTATCCATATGCAACCATTGTTGGAGTTATTCCCCAACTTGTTGAGGCAGAGCAAGATGATGGATCATTTGCTAGTGAAAGTGTTGACAAATAAAGCATGGGATTTTGAAGGTCAAAACAAGTACATGGAACTTCCAAAAAATAAAACCGATGTCGCGTGCAGGACGTATGCACTTGCATACACGAATGTTTGCTGACCACCACAGAAATGGCTACTCTGTGCGACGACATTGTGAAAAAAATGTAAGAGGTCTGGGCTTATGGGGTACTAAATAGATGCTTGGAGCCTGTGTATAAAGAAGAAGATGTAGAAACACAAACACCATAATAATTTTTTATTTCAAGCCACTTCACTTTACATGTAGTGACAATTTTGTATGTTTGATGAAAGTTGAATTTTTTATAATGCAACACATTGTATATATATTGTAACAGATAGTCTATCTGTTCTGATAGATTAATTATCTGTTGTAATAGGTGGATCATCTGTTGCAGCTATTTCTAAGTCTATCTGTCATAACATATATAATCACGATCCAAACTGAGGCCCTAGCCGCGATGAGCATCCCGAACTATAAAGGCCCGAGTTCCCTTAACTCTCTAGATATCATAAATATATTCATATACTATGAAATACAATGAGGAAATACATATATACACGGAATAATGGCCAATATCATATATTAATTAAACAATTCAAAAAAAATCCATACGCTCCTAACAATATTTAACATTAGTCCGCAAAATCTATAATACAACAAAACCAATATTGTGACTAAGGCTGGGACAAGGCCCTCAGTAGACCATAAAACCAAAATAAAAACAAGGAAATCTAAAAATCAGGCCTTCCAGAGTAGAGAAGTCTCACCCACTATAAATTCTGACACACATAAGCCTATTGTTGGATGGGACCGCGGGACTGTACTTTAGATCCTGAATTATAGGAGTCAATATAAATGTACAGGTACATAGAGCAATCCAAAACAATGTACTTTAATAAATAACATAAATAAGAGAATTTCACCAAAACCTTATGCATGGAATAATTTTTAAAACACATGGGCAGTTTATTTGGTCTTAAAGAAATTCTGTAGGTGCAATCCCCTTTCTTTGTTTTACTTTTGAGCTAGGTGGTACACCCTACATATCTGAAAGTATCCCACGGGATATATAGGATACGCCTTTAACTTGGCGGCTAAGCCCCCAACCCAAGGTTGTCGCAAGGGTTGTAGTATTTGAATTTGAGATGCCACAGGGCACTAGGCCAGCGTATAATCCCTCATTGAGGGCATAATAAACCTGTATTGGAAAAACACAGTTCCAAACAATGAATCATATGACTCAAGCCCACTTAGAGTAACCACCTAACTCTATTACTGCCTATTTTTAACCTGTTCTAAACATGCATCTTTCTGAATTCAAAATATGAAAATCTGTATAAAATTTGATCTATGTTTTGTTCTGAGTCTGTTATGGCATTATCTGATTTGATATCGTCATACCAAGACTTGCAAGTCATATCTCTAGGCCACACATTATCATATTTCATCTCTTTTTATTCAACACAGTGTTCAGGCCACTAAAACATTCATACAATTCGAGAGAATTCATACTTCAAAACATATGTCAAATATGCAAAGACTCTCTCTTTTCAACATTTCAACAAACATGTAGTGGTCAAGTACTTTGTGACAAACAATGCAACTCTTTAAAATCATCGCTTCTCATTTATCTAAACAAGAAAAACTCCCGCTCTTCAATTCATAATCAAAATCAAGCCTTAAACAATAGTAAAGGCATTTGTAACATGTTTTTCAATATGAACTTGAACAATTCAAAACATATGAACACAAGGGACTTTAAAACAAGAGAGAGATTATAATTATTCATGCTCTCAATCCAAGTTTCAAACATCAAACTATATGCGTACATATATATATACACACATATATATATATATGTATATATACATTCATACATACATATATATATATGAACAATAATCAAGTTTAAGGAGGAAGGCCTCAAGACCAAAACTTTATTATCAAGAAAGATTCACAATGCATAATTGTAGCGAAAATTTCAATACCTTTTGTAAATCCATGATTTTTCAACGTTTAGATGTTATTGAAATAATTTCATCATGCCCATGTAGTTTAGGAAAACCCCACTACCTTAGATTAATTTTTTCAAAGAGTGAAACCCTAGTCTTGACTCTTTTCTTGAAGATCTTGACTTGGAAAATGAATTCTTGATCTATAGAAGGGAAGTTAGGGTTTTGTTTTCATGCAATTTGAGTGACTTTTGGTGTAATATGCCTCAATAACGACTAAATTTTGGTGGAGTCACGATGAGGAAAAAAGACTAAAATACCCTCTTGGACCCGAGAATAGAAATAAAACAAACTGGGCACCCGACGCGATTAGCGATGTGATGCGTCGAGATCTCGTGGAGCCACTGGTTTGGAAAACGCGATTACTAGTACGACACATTGATATCGCATTGAGCCACTGTCTTGCTTACCCAAACGTATCTCAAACGTTATTCGAAAATTTGAAACTTTCCTAGGACAACCCCTTTCCACTCTTAAACATGAATCAACTTAAAAACCCATGTCTCGAGGTCAAAAAGATTGGTCTAGAAATCATTAAATATTAAGAGCTTAAAATAAGTCTAAGTCATTTCAACACTTAGAAAATTTTCAGAGCATGCCACCTAGAGAGATATTAAGTCAAGAATGCTATAGGGTATTACATTATCCCCCCATTGGCATCCTTTGTCCTTGAATAATGGCTCAAAACACAGATAAGCACGACTCCAAGCACACTAAGGAAAAAGATAGAGAGAGTAGTATATGAGTTACACCTCCGGTGTCGTTATCCATAGTATCAAAAAGGTTTGGATATCTAGTCCGCATAGGGGAGACTTTTAGAAATACCCAATCACCATCCTCAAATTACAACTCCCTCCTCCTAATATCAGTGTAGTATTTCTAGAGAATCTGAGCTATCTTAAGTCGTTCTTTAATGATCTTCACCTTCTCCATTGCCTGATGAGCAAGGTCAAGCCTGAACAATTGATTTTTACCCACTTCATACCACCCAATTGGTGATCTACATCTCCTTCCATAAAGTATTTCAAAAGGATTCATCTGAATACTGGCATGGTAACTATTATTGTAAGCAACTTTTATCAGTGGAAACTAATCCACCCAACTACCTTTGAAGTCAATTATGTAGGCTCTCAACATGTATTTTAGAGTCTGAATAGTGTGCTCAGCCTGCCCATCAGTCTGAAGGTGGAAATTAGTGCTCAAGTTCACTTGGGTACCTAAACCCCTCTAAGAAGACCGCCAAAACTGTAAAGAGAATTGTGTGCCCCGATCGAATAGAATAGATACAAAAGCATCATGAAAATGGACTATCTCATGAATGTACAACTTAGCATAATCATCTCCCAAATAGTTTGTCCTCACAGTAAAAATGTGAATTGACTTGGTCATCCGGTCCATAATCACCCATATAGAGTCATATTGGTTCTGGGACTTCAGAAGCCCCATGATGAAATATATATTGATCATCTCCCATTTCCACATAGGCACGGCTATTTCATGGGAAGTACTGCCTGGCCTCAAATGTTCCACCTTGACTTGTTGATAATTTAAACACTTAGAAACAAAGTTACCAACATCATGCATCATATTGTTCCACTAATAAATCATCTTAAGATCATGGTACATTTTAGTAGAGCCTAGGTGAACGACATACCTCGAGGTGTGAGCTTCATTAAGAATCCTCTCATTCAAACCATCTATGTTTGGTACACATAGCCTACCCTGATACCTCAAAATCCCATCACCTCTGATCTCAAATGTCATCACCTTTTGTTGACCCACATCATTCTTAATATGGAATAAGATAGGGTCTTCGGTCTGCTTTTTCTTAACTTCAGCACATAGGGAAGATTTAGCTATCTCATGAACAATTACTCCTCCATCTTTGGAATCTAGAAGTTGAACCTCCAGATTGGCAAGCCAATGAATATCTTTCACTATCTCCCTTTTTCTTTTCTCAACATGGGAAAGGATGCCCATTGATAACCTACTAAGGGCATCGGCCACCACATATGTTTTTCCCGAATAATAATGTAGGCTCATGTCATAATCTTTTAACAACTCCAACCACCGCCTCTGCCTGTGATTCAATTCTTTCTACGGGAAAACATATTGCAAACTCTTTTGGTCAGTGAATATATCAACATGCACCCCATAAAGATAATGCTGCCAGATTTTAAGTGCAAATACCATATCCGCTAACTCCAAGTCATGGGTGGGATAATTCTTTTCATGCACCTTTAACTACCTTTGATGACTAAGCCACAACTTTACCATGATGCATAAACATAAACCCAACTCCCACTCGGGACGCATCACAATACACAAGAAAACCCTCTATACCCTCAGGAAGAGTCAAAACTGGTGCGGTAGTCAAATTATCTTTTAGCTTTTCAAAACTACCTTCATATGAGTCGGGCCATAAAAATTGTCTTCTTTTGAATCAATTTGGTATGGAGCCAGCTATGGAGGAAAAATTCTCTACAAACCTTCTATAATATCCTACCAAACCCAAGAAGCTCTGAATATCAATTGGAGTCATGGGTCTTGGCTCTTTCCTCACTGCATGAACCTTTTGGGGATCAACCTTAGTTTCCTCACTAGACACAATATGCCCCAAGAAAGCATTAGTATTAAGCCAGAATTCACATTTTGAAAACTTTGCATACAACTCATGGTCCTTGAGGGTCTGAAGGATGATTCAAAGGTGGCTAGTATGATCTTCCTCATTCTTTGAGTAAATCAGGATGTCGTCAATGAAAACTATAATGAACAGGTCTAAATACTGATGGAACACCCTATTTATTAGATCTATGAATGCTGCGAGGGCATTAGTCAATCCGAAGGACATAACTAAGAATTCATAATGACCATAACTAGTATGAAAAGCTGTCTTAGGAATGTCAACTTCTCTAACCTTCAACTGATGATACCCCAAACAAAGGTCTATCTTAGATAAACATTTAGCACCTTAGAGTTGATCAAATAAATTATCGATTCTGGGAAAAGGGTATTTATTCTTAACTGTAACCTTATTTAGCTAACAGTAATCTATACACATACAAAGGGAGCCATCCTTTTTATGTACAAAAAGTACAAGTGCACCCCAGGAAGAAATACTAGGATGGATAAATCCTTTATCTAGAAAATCTTTCAGCTATTCTTTTAACTCTTTGAATTCTGCAGAATCCATTCTGTATGGTGAAATAGAAATAGGACGGGTGTCTGGCAACCAGTCAATGCCAAACACTATCTCACTATCAGGGGGTATCCCTAGGAGATCATCCAAAAATACATCTAGGAATTCATTAACTATAGGAACAGACTGGAGAGAAGGACTTTCAGCACTAGAATCTTTGACCCGAATAAGATGATACAAACAACCCATGGAAATAATCTTATGGGCTCTAATATAAGATATGAATTTCCCCTTAGGTGCTAAAGAATACCACTCCCATTCTATCACTGGTTCATTTGGGAAAGAGAATGTAACTTTTCAGGTTCTACAGTCTAGGGTAGCGTAGCACGAGTAGAGCCAATCCATTCCTAAAATAGCATTAAAGTCAATGATATCAAGCTCTATGAGGTCTGCCACAATATCATGATTACAAACAGGCAACATACAATTCGTGTACACCTTTTTAGCCACTATAGAGTCACCAACATAAGTGGAAATAGAGAAAGGTTCAAGAATATTTTCAGGTTCGAAACCAAAACTGATGGCCACAAAAGGGATCACATAAGGCAAGGTAGACTCGGGATCAAGTAACACATACACATCATGTTAGGTGACTGGATAGAGAATACAGTCGGTTGCAGCCACCTCTGGTGGCTGAAGTAGCGCCCTTAGGTGGTGGTGGTGGGACTGAGGAATTTTCTTGAGACTTAGAACCTCCAAAACTTTCACTAGTAGACGGACAGTTTCTCTTAATGTGGTCTGGCGGGCCATAAGCATAACACACTAACCTGCCAAACTGACACTTCCCTAGATGATACTTCCTACAAAAGTTACATCGATGGTATGACCTATCAGGCTGGGGTACACTTTCTTGTGACTGCTTATCCTATACCCTCGGCCTGCTATTAGTTAGAAAATAAAGAGATTGTTGATCCATTGGTAACTTGGGTGCTGGGGTGGTAGCTGATGACTGGACGTTGCTCCAAAACTTCTTTTTAGCCTACCTATTTCCCCAATCACCACCCTGTTATTGACTGTTATTTTATTCTATAGGTCTGACCATCTTAGCATGTCTGTCTTTCTCCATTGCTTCTACCATCCTTTTCTTGGGCTCCTCAACCTAGTGCATGTGAATGGATAATCTGGAGAAATCCATATCTCTGTTCAGCATTGGCCCCTTGCATTCCAACACCAAATCATCTGAGAGACCCAATGCAAACTTTCTCATATAGGCTCTCCTATTACCTACCAGTAGATAACTAGTTGAACTTCAATGTGTACTCCTTAACACTCATTTTCCCTTGTTTTAAGTTCATAAATTCTTCCGCCTTCGATCCCCTCAATTTCTGAGGAAAGAAACAATCCATAAAAGCTTACATAAAATTACCCCACACAGAAGGCTTAACATCACTACCTTTCGAGTCCTCTCACTCATTGCACCACTGATTTTCTACATCTTTCGGTTGATATGTTGCTAACTCCACAGCTTCAACCTCATTCATGTGCATAACTCTAAAAATCTTCTCCAACTCATCAATAAACCCTTGGGGGTCCTCCTCAACTTTTGCGCCAGTGAACACAGGTGGGTTCAGTCTCATGAATTGACCAACCCAGGTAATCTCAGATGAACTCGACATAGAACCCACATCTTCACAATTATATGGATGGACTGGCTGAACTCAGCATTTGAAACCTCTCTTTGAGAAGGTTGGGAATGGTTAACCCCGATCCATGGAGCCCGAGGTGGACTGGTTGGAATTGGAGGAACTCCTGAAGTAGGAATAAACTTTGGTGTGCGAGCTTAGGCATTCTGTTCGTTGGGTCAACGGGGAGGCATGTTAACTTTCAGAAAAATAAGAAATCACTGATTAGAGGACATACAGACTCTGTAGCTCAATCTAATTCATGAAAGAAGAGAGGCACTACTAAATGCCTTGTAGCCTCCCATTTATAAGTGTGGCACGCTACACACCCATAAACAGGACTCTAACCGATGTGATTTTGCAGACACCCTGGGACCATGAACCGTGCTCTGACACCAATTTTATCAGACCCAAACTAAGGCCTCAGCCGCGATGAGCATCCCGAGCGCCCTTCACTCTATGGATATCATACACATATTCATATACTATGAAAGACAATGAGGAAATACATATCAATACAAAACCATGGCCAATATTATATTTTAATTGAACAATTCAAAATAAAATCCATACGCTCCTAACAACATTTAACATTAGTCTATGAAATCTCTAATACAACGAAACTAATATTTTGACTAAGGCTGGGACAAGGCCCCAAGTAGATCGTAAAACCAAAAGAAAAACAACGAAATCAAAAAATCAGGCCTTCCGGAGTAGAGAAGGCTCACCCACTACAACTTCTGACTTACACAAGCCTATCTGGATAGGACCGCGGGACTGTGCTTCAGATCCTGAGATATAGGGGATCAATACAAATGTACTAGTATGCAGAGTAATCCAAAATAATGTACTTTAATAAATAACATAAGCAAGAGCATTTCACCAAAACCTTATGCATGAAATAATGTTTAAAACACATGGGCAGTTCATTTGGTCTTAAAGAAATTATGTGGGTGCAATCTCTTTTCTTTGTTTTACTTCTAAGCTAGGTAATACACCCTACATATCTGAAAGTATCCCACGGGCTATATGGGATTCGTCCTTAACTTGGTAGCCAAACCCCAAACCCAAGTTTGTCGCAAGGGTTAGAGTATCTGAATCATATATGCCTCAGGGCACTAGGCCAGTGTATAATCCCTCATTGGGGGCATAATAAACCCATATCGATAAAACACAATTTCAAACAACGAATCATATGACTCATGCCTGCTTCAGGTAACCAATAACTCTCTTAGTGAATATTTTTAACCTGTTCTAAGCATGTATGTTTTTGAATCCAAAATATAAAAAACTGTATAAAATTTGATATATGTTTTGTTCTGAGTTTGTTATGGCATTATCTGATTTGGTATCATCATACCAAGACTTGCAAGTCATATCTCTAGGCTACACATTATCATATTTCAGAAATCTTTATTCAACATAGTGTTCAGAACACCAAAACATTCATAGAATTCAAGAGAATTCATACTTCAAAACATATGTCAAATTATGCAAAGACTCTCTCTTTTCAATATTTCAACAAAAATGTGGTGGTCAAGTATTTTGTGACAAACCATACAACTCTTTAAAATCATCACTTCTCATTTATATAAACAAGAAAAAATTCCCCTCTTCAATTCATAATCAAAATCAAGTCTTAAGCAATAGTAAAGACATTTGTAACATGCTTTTCAATATGAACTCGGACAATTCATAACATATGAACACAAGGGGCTTTAAAACCAGAGAAGGATTATAATTATTCATGCTCTCAATCCAAGTTTCAAATGTCAAACTATATGCGTACATATATATACATCTATATATATATATATGAACAATAGTCAAGTTTAAGGGGGAAGGCCTCAAGACCAAAACTTTATTATCAAGAAAGATTCACAATGCATTATTATAGTGGAAATTTCAATACCCTTTCATAAATCCATGATTTTTCAACTATTAAATATTATTGAAATAATTTCATCATTCCCATGTAGTTTAGAAAAACCCCACTTACCTTAGATTGATTGGTTCGAAGAGTGGAACCCTAGCCTTGACTCTTTTCTTGAAGATCTAGACTTGGAATATGAATTCTTGATCTGTAGGAGGGAAGTTAGGGTTTTGTTTTCATGCAATTTGAGTGAATTTTGGTGTATTATTCCTCAATAATTACTAAATTTTGTTTTATGGCTGAGTCATGACGAGGGAAAAAGACTAAAATACCATCTTAGACTCGAGAACAAAAATTAAATAAACTAGGCACCCAACGCGATTAGCAAAGCGACTCATCGAGATCGCATCGAGCAACTGGTTTGTCCAACATGATTACCAATGCAACACATTGATATCGCATTGAACCACTATCTTTCTCACCCAAACGCATCTCAAACATTGTCCAAAAAATCCAAAACTTTCCTGGCATAACTCCTTTACACTCCTGAATATAAATCAACTTAAAAACCCGCGTCTCGAGGTCAAAAAGATTGATCTAGAAAATCATTAAAGTTTCAGAGCTTAAAATAAGGCTAAGTCAATTCAACACTTGTAAAATTTTCAGATAGTTAGCTTTTTAAGCATGCTACCAAGCGAGATATTTAGTCAAGAATGCTACGGGGTGTTACATATACAATCTATTGCAATATATAGTCTATCTATCACAACTGATAGGTAATCTATTGGAATAAATCAAAATAGTAGAAAGACCTGTTTGATATGTTCCAATAGATGACCTACATATTACAACATATGTCAAAATCTGCTCCAATAAATATTTCGTTTGTTGCAACAGATGAATTCTCCATTGCGACAAATGCATTATTTGTTGCGATATTTGAATCTACTATTTCATTTCAATTAACAAGTTCAAATCTAAGAATTAAATTAAATTCATAGACAATGTAAAAAGATTATTATGGGTAAAGATGATCTACTCAATAAATAAATCAACAATTTAACCTCGGATGCCAACAATTCCTAAGGATAGGTTATTACTTTGATAGACTCAAGCTATAAAGATCTACTTAATACGGACAAGTTGTTCTTCATCTGGTGCTATGAAATTCGACTTTGGTTATCGTGGATCTTTAATGTCGCTTGCGTCCGATTTCTGAGCTTTGGCTTCTCTGTATTTCCATAAAAGAGTAGCATATCTTTTACAGAGTAATCCAACATCAAGTCCATCATTTCGTACTTATAATCTATCGCTCAAATACTTGGTGTAGGCAATAACAAAGAGACCACAATCCCTACGTTTGTAAAAATCAGATAATTCATATATTGCAATTAATGTAAGCATTGTGAAACTTATGAAATAAAACTGAATCATGATACTTACAGGCTACCAATGGGTTGTTGAGCAATTCCTTCAACATATTCTACATCAAATGGATTACCCATCTTATACCAGTATGCTTCAATCATCGATCAATCAGTATGAATATTTTGATCCAAAAAGTCACTTATATCAAGGTAAGTAGGCAATATTTTGGCTAGCTTTTGTATCTCCGATGATGGTGTGGAACTTCTCCTTCCCGACATCGAGTCATAAACTCGAATGCACATCTCTTTTAAAATGACGACAGTCAACACCCAATGGAATTCATCACCACAATTGATTGGGATGTACACTTCATCGACCAAAATGCCAAGGTAAGCCAGCTGGAAATCTAAAAGTTTTGATGGTGTTGATTAAGCATTCCTTAGTTCGGGAAACATCTAGCTATTGTTGGCAGTACCTATCATAGGCATTATTGAAGTAAACTTTGTACAGACAATTGCTTGTCGTATATCTGTATTATTCTTGTGTTCGAAACTTGGCCTTCTTTCGAAGGTAGTAAAAAATAAAATCGATATGTTGTACATATTATCAAGCATTTCAGATTACGTGATGATAAAATTAATATACAGATGCAATTAGATAAAGCATTAATTAATAGTAATATGTATGGAATTTAAACCTCATCATTTCAGCAAGTTTGGGGCTGTGATATCAAATAGAACCAATCCTTCGTTCAGGGATGTGCAACAACAAAGTCAAACATATCAAAACTAAGACCCGATTCGTTCACTTTGTAGTGTTCATCATTTTGTTTTCTAAATGATTTATATGTGTTAATATCATATTTTTACAATAAAAATTGTGTAAATCAATATCTTTAAAAATAAATTATGTACCTGTCGGCATAATGCTTTAACAACTCATTGGCAATCCATTCTGAAAAGTTGTTAATCAACTTTGTTAGTTTTTTTGGATCCTAGTTTGAGATGTTGAACCCTTCAAATGGGTAATTCTTTCGTTCTCCCAAACTGACAGTCTCCACTTTTTCTTTTTCTTTGGAAACAGTTGATGGATTATCAACTGTGATATTATGCTATTCAGCAGTAGCTTCTACTATGACATCCACCTAAAAATCCAGAATTGTCAATGCCAATAACAGATAGACAATAAATTATCTATCTATTACAACAGATGGATCATCTGTTGGGATGAATTCGAAAAGGTAAGGAGGAGTTATATAATAATTTTGAGCAGATGATCATTTGTTTAAATATATGACTCATCTGTTGGTACAAATTAAAATAGTATGAAGACCTATTTGATTTGCTGAAACATACGAACTACTATTGCAAGATAACATATATGATGCAACAGGTTAGACAACTGTTGCAATAGATAATATATCTGTTTGATAATTTACAGCAGATGTATCATCTTTTTAAAAAAATATGTCTGTTTGTTTGTTGGAACAGATGATATACATTCACCTCTTTCATCTCATGCTGCTCTTCTGTGGCCCTTGTACATTAATCAAGGGTACAAAATAAAGATAGAAGAGTTGCAATTTTGCTTTTTTCGATGCTTGATGATGCCTTAAAAATTTCTTTCCTTCTTCTCTTAGCCACCTTAATCTATAGTAGAGTATATGGATCTAAAATTCTCTTTGATGGAATGACACCCCTCTTAGATGTCAATTCCTTTACAGAAGTAGTTAATGCATTAATAGTATTAATCACTCCATCATGTTTCGCCTTACAGTCTTGACATTTGCATGCAGAACATTTGCTATAAGAAAATTTCTCTCCTTCTTCTCTTAGCCACCTTAATCTCTAGTGTATGGATATGAAATCCTCTTTGATGGAATAACATCCCTCTTAGATGTCAATTCCTTTACAGAAGTAGTTAATGTATTAATAGTATTAATCACTCCATTATGTTTCGCCTTGCAATCTTGACATTTGCATGCAGAACAATCGCTAGAAGGGGAAAATCATTCCAACCAGTATGATCATAATCTTAATGGTTTACTATTTCAAAAACTGTAAGAGGAGCATCATTAGCCCCAACATTAGCACCACTACCACTACCATCATCATTAACAACAAGCCCACCCTCCAAAATTATTTTTCTTGTGATAGATATTGCTCCAAACAATTTCTTTTTTATTCTATCAATGGCCTTAGGGTCCGATAAAGTTTGCATAGATTATAAAGTAAGAAAAAATGGCATCTTCAACTCTCGATGATCGGAACAAGCCATGGATGTACAATCTAAAATAAATCAATACATATATTAGAATGATAATGAAATTATTTAAAAAATTCATTAATTTAAACAATAATTTAATTAGAATTAGACTTACTGCTTTCTTCAGGGGGTTGAAGAGATCAAGAAATTTTGTATTTTTATCAGTTTTGGTCAACAACTATCTCAGAATTCTTGAATAGGAAACCTATTTTTGGTAGTTTACTTGTTGTCTCAAATAAGAAATGGCTTCAAATGCCTAAGCCTATGAAATTATGCCAATAAATCAAAAGAATTATTGAATAAAAAAATAAATCATATCATAACAAAAGAAATATTTACCATGAAAGCCCATGGAAAGCCATATAAGTTGACTGTCTTTGGCGTTAATGGAGTCAATAAATATTTGACAGTCATTTTGAAGCTTTCATAACCCCAAGGATAGCTGTGAAATGCCTCAAGATCGTCAGAGAGCTTTATTAAACCAAGTGATATGTTGTTATTAACGTCTCTCGCACAAAGAATATTATGTACAAACCAAACCAAGCACAATGATTTCTTTTGCTTCTTTGAATGTCTTTTACCTTTCAACACTTCTATCAAATTTTTATTTTTAAATCTTGGACCAACAAGGGACACCAAGTATTTACGACCACTCGACTTGGATTTGCCTTTTTTGGGTGTGCAAAATGCTTTTTTGGGCTAGAATAGGTAGAACTTGTGAAGGCGGAGGATAACATTTTACTCCAGTAACTATGGAAAAATCCTTCCAACCAAAACAAGAAGGCATGCCACAGTAATTTATCCACACCTCATCCATCTTATCCTTTTTTTTTTATACATAAACCTACGCTTGAGAAGATCATATACCATTTTCATTTGGAAACGAGCATTGTTGTCCTCCGACAAATGAAGATATTGCCTAAAGCAGTTATTCCTGAAATAAGCATCCAAATTTTACTCTAGAAGTATTTTCCTGAAGGCGTCAAAATATTTTCCCATTGCTAACTTAACCACGAAATCACCCGTTAAATTTGTGGCACCATCACACTGCATTCTCACAGGATAACTATCAATGTAGAAGGTTTTGACCAAGTCTTCGGTGGAAGGGATATTAACATTTGGATAATCTAGTTTGAAATATTTCTCCTCCCCATGTTCATCATGTTCTTCTTCTGATTGAGACAACGCTTGTAAAGTAAGCTCATAGAGTAGTGGATTTAGCCTAGGTCCTTCACTTGTTCCTTTACTTGGACTTGATTGAGTTTCTTTTCTTTTGGGATCCATATTATCTTAAATTAAAAGAGACATAAAATAGATTATAATTGATTAATGCATCATAAAAAAAGGATAACAGTAAATCTAACATGCACAATAGTAAAATAACAGCTCCAATAGATCACACATTTGTTGCACCAGGTAGGTTATATGTTGCAACCTATAACTAAATTGTTGCAATGAATAAGTAATTTGTTGCAACAATAAAAACAAATCACTGATCTTTTGAAGTAGATGACTGGTCTGTGCAACGGATCACATATCTGTTGCAACATATGAGTGGTCTGTTGGAACTGTTATCAACACCCAATATTGTTTAGATTTCTTCCAACAGAAGGGTCGTCTATCGAAACAGGTGAATGATCGGTTGAAAAACTGAAGTCTTGGACATGTCTTGTTGGAATAGTTGATAGGATTTTATCCAACAAAAAGTTCCTCTATTGCATCAGATGATTAATCTGTTGCATTAGATTTTTAATCTGATGGACAATATATTTATTTTATTGAAACATAAGTAAAAAATAAGGATTATGTAAAATGTTACTTATTTTATTTAATACATTTAATATTTCTTAGTTTATTTTTAATATTTTTTTTACAAAAACCGACCACAAGTGGTAGGTTTTTCTTTATTTTGTTTATAAAAATCAACTACAAGTAGTCAGTTTTTAAATACTAATTGATTATATAAGAAATCAACTATATCTGGTTGGTATAATTTTAAAAAATAATTAAATATATAAAAAATATATTCAATTTTATAAATTAATTTTTTGAAAACCAAAACCAACCACAAATGGTCAGTTTTATTTAATATCAATCGTTCTTTATTTATATTAATTTTTTGAAAACCAAATTCCACCACAAGTGGTCCTTTTTTAAAAATATTTTCTTTTTATTCTTTTTGATCAAAAATCGACCACTCGTGGTCATTTTTTGTAAAAACAAAAACCTACTACAAGTGGTCGATTTTTTATTATTTTTTTATTTTTTTTAATAAAAATCGACTGGTCGATTTTTGAATTTTTTTCTCTTTTTTTAATCGAAAACCGACCATGGGTAATCAATTTTTTAATAACAATAACCGACTATACATATTCAATTTTGCATAAAAATTTTAATAAATAATTTACAGAAACTAAACACTTGTCATCGGTTTTTGTAAAAGAAAAACAAAAATATTTAATATATTTTGTATAAAAATTTAAAAATAATTTTGAAATAATTATTTTGTATTTTTTAAATATAAAATCAACCACTTATGGATAGTTTTAATTTAAAAAATTATGAAAAAGTGACCACTTGTGGTCGATTTTTTTTGTTACCATCATCTATGGTTTTTGTGGTTGCTTTTGTTGGTTTTGTAAGTAGTGATCCCTGTAGCATACACTAGGTCAATTCAGGACATGTACGATGGAGCGAAGATGTGTGTGAAGATGGTAGAAGGAGATTCAGAGCATTTTCTTATTTTGACTGGGTTGCACCAGGGATCGACTATTAGCCCATTTTTATTCATCTTGGTGATGGATGTATTGACATTACATATTTAAGGGGAGATGCCTTGGTATATGTTATTTACTGATGATGTGGTGTTTATTGACAAGACCCGAGGAGGAGTTAATGATAAGTTGGACGTTTGGAGATAGACCTTTAGAGTCTAAAGGGTTTAGGTAGAGTAGGACCAAGACGAAGTACTTGGAGTGTAAGTCCAGTGACTTGATGCATGAGGATGATGTAGCAGTGAAGCTGAATTATCAGGCCATTCAGAAGAGAGATAGTTTCAAGTATCTTAGGTCAATGATTCAGGGGAATAGAGATATTGACGAAGATGTCATGCACCATATCGGTGTAGAGTTTTTGAAATGGGGGCTTAATTGGGGAATCTTATGTGATAAGAAGGTGTCCCTAAGCTTAAAGGTAAGTTCTACAGAGTGACAACCTGATCGGCTATGTTGTATGGATTGAGGTGTTGGCCAGTTAATAACTCCCTCATCCAAAAGTTGAAGGTGGTGGAAATGAGGATGTTGAGATGGATGTACGGACTTAATAGGAGGGATAGGGTTAGAAATGAGATTATTTGAGAGAAGGTGGGAGTGGCTTCAGTGGAAGACAAGATGCGGGAAGTAAGGTTGATATAGTTTGTACATGTGATTAGACGGTGTACGAATGCCCTAGTACGGAGGTGTGAGAGGCTCCCTATGGATGGTTTCAGATGGGGTAGAGGTACGACGAAGAAATATTGGAGGAAAGTGATTAGGCATGACATAGAGCAGTTACAGCTTACAGAGGACATGACCCTTGATAGAAAGGTGTGGATGATGTGGATTAGGGTAGAGAGTTAGTGTGTCGGAGTGCGTCCGTACTAGCAAGGAGAAGTGTTTTGTTTGTCGAAATGCCTATAGTCATAGTGTTATGCTTGTGTCTTTTAGTTTCTTACTCGTGCTGTTTTGATGATTTTGAGATTTCAGATAGATAGTTCATAGTATTACTCTGTGGGTGTCGTGTTTCTTTTATTATCTAGTAGTGTGTTACCCCCCTTTGTTGTTTGTTTTATGTTTTCTGTTTGTTATACTATTATTTATCATGAGTTAGAAGTCTATCGAAAACAACCTCTCTATTTCATCTGAAGTAGTGCTATGGACACCGTACACTTTACCCTCCAGACACCACTTTCTGGAAATACATTAGGTATGTTTTTGTTTTATTGGAACTTGAATGTTGAATGTGGATGGTCATATCGGCTCCCTTTTCTTTTTTAATCTTCTGTTTATGTCAAACATTTACCAACAAATTTCATAGAATCACATGCATACATTTCCATTCAATTTTATATTCTGTTTAAGTTGTGGTAAAATTTGAAAACTAACAGTTACTTCTTTCTTAAGGAACTTTCATTAATCGCACATTACAAATCTTAGCAGACTTAACTCATCTTAGCAGACTTAAGTCAATCTGCTCGTCTATCTGAGAACTAACCCAACTACCACTGATACCTACAAACTCAGTGCATCTCCTAGAAAACTGTTAGACTATTACAAACCTCAACTCTAATATTTGTATTTGCTGATCAGTACCTTTATGTAACCTTGAAACTGATGATACATGCTAGTTGTCTTGCCACTGTCTCAACTGTTGACTCCTTTTTTCTCCAAACACTCCAGAATTCCTATCAAGTCAAACACTGCAAATAAACTTAGCCTTATAGCTCCTTCCTTTGATGTTGTTCAAGATCCAGTGATGCATTGCAGTCCAAGTATTACCATTAGTAGCTTGAAATTGTAGCATGTTCACCACAATGTCTTTGATGCCAAATGAAGCAGTTTACACTAACATCCTTTGAAATATTGTTTGAATAATCAAGTATGAATGTATTTCACAAGACTAGCTAGTAAGCAGTGCAAAATGGAAAGAAAGATTTCCTATGGTACTAATAGCAATTAACAAAGGAATGGACTGATCTTAGAGTAGCTAATTCTTACGCTTCATTTACGCAGATTGAAAGGGACGAAAAAATAAAGGAAACGATAGCTTCACCAGAAATTTAATGCCCACAATACAAACAAAAAAGGAGAAAGAGATGTAATCGGAAGTACAAGTATTAATATCTTCAAATAACTTTCAGATTTCCATAGACACAAAAAGTACATTTTTTATAACTATAAATGCTCAAACAGATGCATTACAGGCTCTTCATTAGTGATGGATAGTCTGTCCAATTCTTCAAAGAGTTACAACGTAAATTAATTTTGACGCTGAAGGCAGTAAGACATTCATGGATGGGTGTGTTAATATTCTTTCAACTCCTTTTAGCACCAGTAAAAGGTTGGTTTGGTTTTTAACAATCCTTTTTTTAACGGACCGTAGAAAACTCCCTAATAGTTTCAAGGCTCGCCAAGTACAATGCCTTCTCAAGCCTTTGGTTCTTTTATTCCTTTGTAACATATACTAATAATAATGTAATGGCTTGGTCATAAAGTAAGGATTCTTCTGAAATTGATCCTCTTTCCCTCGTTGATTAGTGAAAGATCTGTACAAGCTATTTATTGACAAGATATGTTTAGATTGTTCCGTCTCTTCTTCAAAACGCAAATTTACTTCGAATAATGAGAGAATGTTAAAATGTATTAGTTATTGATCACTTTTTTGAGTTAGCTCATTAGCTCGTTTTTACCGTTTTTCTAATTTTACTATTTTTACTGTTACATTGATAAAAGGTTGGTTAGCCAAGTTAGTTAGTAAAGTTAGTGGAGGCACCAAGTTAATGGTAGCTGATTAGATTAGTTATCCAAGTTGTTAGAGTTAGTTAGGAATATTATAGAAGCTCATGTGACATACAAGTGAACCTATCAATAGCAACCATGTCTCCCTCATTGTACAATCTCATCAATTGAATAACAATCTCTTACTTCTTTTCTCTCTTCTCTTTGCTCTCTGCTTCAATGGCTTCTCTGTGTGTCTGTGTGTATGAAACACTACAATGCATTAGTTTAACATGGTATAAGAGCATATGAAACGATCCATGGAGATTTAGAGGAAGTATCAACAGATCTCTGTTTTCTCTGTAAGCTAAATTCTTTTTTGGAATTCTGAGTGTTTTCTGCATAAGAGAACAATGGCACCAAAAATCGATCCTACAGATCCTTTGTTTCTAGGAGCATCGGATGTTGTTGGTGCTGCATTGATTCCAATCAAGTTGATTGGATCACAAAATTATGGAATCTGGAGTAGATCCATGAAGATTGCATTGATAGGAAAATGAAAATATGGTTTTGTGACTGACATATGTAGTAAGGATACGTATAGACATGTAATGCAGTTGTGTTGTCTTGGTTGATGAGTTCAGTAAGTGCTGAATTGTTGAGTGGTATTGTGTATGCCACAAGTTCATTTGAAGTATGGGAAGATCTTAAGGAAAGGTTTGACAAGGTTAACAAAATGAGATTGTATCAACTGCACAAAGAAATCAACAATCTTCACCAAGGAACTGATTCTGTTTCTACATACTTTACTAAGCTGAAAACTCTCTGGTGTGAGTATGATGTTGTGATCGCAGCATCATCTTGTGATTGTGCTAAGTCTAAAGACTATCCAGATCATTTAATTCAGCTAAGGTTAATACAGTTTTTAAGTGGGTTGAATGAATCATATGATCAAGCTAAGAGGAAGATACTCATGCAAGGAGTAACACCTACTCTTAACCAAGCATATGCAATGATAGTTGAGGATGAGATTTAGCAGTTAGCTTGTACTGCAGTAACTAGTAATAAGACTGATCCATAGCGATGCAGGTAATCAAAAATTTTGCAAAAACAAGTCATAGTGGTCAAGGTTATAAAGGGAAGAGGTGTGATTACTGTTATCTAAATGGACACACTAGAGATGTTTGTTATAAGTTGATAGGATATCCTGCAGATTGGAATATAAGAAGAAAGAAAACTACAATAGAAATCCAAGGGGATCATATCAGTCAAGATCCAGTGGATATGGATATCAGGCCACAGGACAATCTAATAATCAGTTCTTAGCTCATAACTTTACTGGGGAACAGTCAGGAGAGAACACAAGTTACACAAATGTAGCAGGTTCATCAAATGGTCAAGGTGATCAAGGGAGCAAGGATATCAATAATCAGTGGTAGCCAAAGCACAAGGTTTCTCAGATGAAGAGTACAGAAAGATCATGGAATTGCTGAACAAAGATGCACATGATTTAGAGCAGCTCAACATGTCAAGTATAGTTACTTGTCTATCAACACATGTTGTTCTATATGAATGGGTAATAGATGTTGGTGCAATACATCATGTTACAATACATAAAGGTGTATTCTCACAGTGACATAAAGTAGTTAATACAGAAAAATAAATGGTGAATCTTTCTACTGGAGCCAAGGTAAACATTTCACACATTGGAGAAACACAAATCCTAAAGGATGAAACTGTCAGTGATGTGTTGTTTGTTTCGGACTTTAAACTCAATTTTTTATCAGTATCAAAAATGACCAAACAGCTTTCATGCTTTGTATCATTCTACCCTAATTTTTGTGTATTTCAGAACCTTCACACTGGAAAGGTAAAGGGGATTGGTAAGGACAAAGGGGGATTATACATTCTTAAGAAGGTCTGTGGATTGAATAAAGCAAACGAAAGAAGTTCTCAAAGGATGTTGGTTGTAGAAATAGATATGCAAAATTGCAACTTATGGCATAGAAGGCTTGGGCACCCTTCTTCTCAGGCTTTGCAATCACTTAGTCTAATAAGACACAAATAAATGCCATATCTGTCCACTATCTAAACAAACTAGAATATTATTTCCTGTTAGTGATTCTAGAGTTGTAAAGCCTTTTAATGTAGTACATATAGATCTTTGGGGGTCTTACAAAGTCCATACTTCTTATAAGAAGCACTACTTTCTGACTGTATTAGATGATCATAGTAGGTACACTTGGCTTCACTTGTTACAGTTGAAATCTGAATGTATTGTGGCTATTAAAAACTTCTTGAATTTGATAAAAAATCAATTTGATGCTTAAATAAAAGTTCTCAGATCAGATAATGGAACAGAATTTATAAACTCACAATGTAGAGAGTTATTTCAATCCTTGGGTGTATTGCATCAAAGTAACTGCCACTACATACCACAATAGAATGGGATGGTTGAAAGAAAGCATAGGCAAATACTAAATATTGCTAAAGCTATCAGGTTTCAATCTCAGATGCCTATCAAGTTCTGGGGATTGAATGTTCAGGATGCAGTTTATCTTATAAACAGGTTTTCTTCTTCATCTATTGGAGGTAAGAGTCTTTATGAGGTGCTATTATGTAAAATTCCCTCATTGGCACATCTCAGAGTTATTGGCTGCAAGTGTTATGCCTTAGTACTACCCAGAGGAGATAAGTTTGTTGAAAGAGCTAAGCCTGCAGTACTTATGGGATATTCTACTTCCCAAAAAGGCTATTTGTTGATGGAATTACTTACTAACAAACTATTTGTTGCAAGAGATATTGTGTTTCAAGAATACTTATTCCCTTTTGCAGACAAGACTACTTCAAAGTTGTCTACTGACTTTCTCAAAATAAGTGAGAATGAATATGCAGATGCAGTAGCATCTGATGAGTTGGAGGGAACATCATCTAGTATGCTAGTTGGAACATTGGAAATATTCATATTCTCATCTGAAGACATAGGAATCTGGTGACAAGACTCTGGTATAATAGTCGAATCTACATCAACCTGAAGTACCGGTTGTACCTGCTCCAAGAAAAGCAACCAGATTACTCAAGCAACCTGCTTGGATGATGGACTATGCAACACCAGGAAAGGGAAAAGGAACAAGATATCCTTTAGCCAATTATTTGTCTTGTGCTAGGACTAGTCTTAGTTATCAGTATTTTGTGTCCAATTTGTCAGTATTAGTTAAAATTCAATCATATAATCAAGTAGTTAAGGATGAAAGGTGGATTAAATCTATGAAAGCATAGGTAAAGGCACTTGAAGATAATCATCCTTAGGAGGTGGTTGACTTGCCACCAGACAAAAATATCATAGGGTCAAAATGGGTATGCAAGATCAAGTATAAGTCCAATGGAGAGGTTCAAAGATTCAAAGCCAGACTAGCAGCTAAAAGATACAGTCATCTAAAAGGGTTGGATTATCATGATACTTTCTCACCAGTAGCAAAGATGGTTACTATAAGAAGTGTCATTGCTCTGGCAGTTTCAAAAGGCTGGTGCATGTACTAGATGAATGTCTACAATATTTTTTTGCAAGGTGATTTAGATGAGGAAGTATATATGGAATTACCAGATGGATTCAATAAAGAAGGGATACAGAAGGTTTGCAGATTAGTGAAGTCCTTATATGGACTTAAACAGGTTTCCAGGCAGTGGAACATTAAGCTTACTGCTGCTCTACTTAAGGCTGGTTTCTCTCAAAGCACATATGATTATTCTCTTTTCACCTTGAAGAGATCAGAAGGAATGGTGGTGATATTGGTATATATAGATGATCTTTTTGTTACAAAAAACAATGATACCATGATAAATGAGGCAAAGGGAATACTACATCAGCAGTTTAAACTCAAAGATCTTGGAGAACTAAAGTATTTTCTAGGCATTGAAGTGTTGAGATCTACAAAAGGATTTATATTAAACCAAAGCAAGTACATTTTGGAGCTCATTGCTGACACAGGTCTTGCTGGTGCAAAACCAACTCTTACTCCAATAGAAACTAATGCCAGGATGACATCAGTAAAAGTAGACAATGCAGTGGGAGTTACTGAAGATGATATTCTTCAAGATGTTACATCCTATCAAAGGTTGGTTGGGAAGCTAATGTATGCAACTATTACAAGACCAGACATTAGCTATGCAGTATAAACTTTAAGCCAGTTTATGCAGTAACCTAAGAAGTCTTATTTAGAGGCTACAAACAGGGATGTAAGATACTTGAAAGGCACTGTAAGACAAAGTGTTTGGCTTAAATCTCAACCTACAACTGAGCTTGTGTGCTGGTGTTATTCAGATTGGTTGCATGCCCAAATACAAGGAGATTTGTTACAGGTTATGTAGTATATTTTTGGTGGTTCTCTGATATCTTAGAAGTCTAAAAAATAGCACACAGTATCCAGAAGTTCAGCAGAAGCTAAAAATAGAAGCATGGCTTCAGTTTTATCATAAATACTTGGCTGGAAGATCTATTTTCAGAACTAGTTGTATCTATCAGTAAACCTATCATAGTGGTCAGTGACAACAAGTCTGCAATACAATTAGCAGTCAACCCTATTTTTCATGAAAGAACAAAGCACATTGAAGTTGATTATCACTTCATTAGAGACAAGATTAAGAAGGGATTGGTTCAGCCTGTTTATGTTCCAACCAATCACCAAGTTGCTGACATCTTTACCAAAAGTTTGACTCATAATCAACACCTACAACTTATGAGCAAGCTTGGTGTGCTAAACATTTTTGCACCCTTAAGCTTGAGGGAGATTGTTAAAATGTATTAGTTATTGATCACTTTTTTGAGTTAGCTCATTAGCTCATTAGCTCATTTTTACTATTTTTCTATTTTTACTGTTACATTGATAAAAGGTTGGTTAGCCAAGTTAGTTAGTGAAGTTAGTGGAGGCACCAAGTTAATGGTTGCTGATTAGATTAGTTATCCAAGTTGTTAGAGTTAGTTAGGAATATTCTAGAAGCTCATGTGACATACATGTGAGTCTATAAATAGCAACCATGCCTCCCTCATTGTATAATTTCATCAATTGAATAATAATCTCTTAGCTCTTTTCTCTCCTCTTTGCTCTATGCTTCAATGGCTTCTCTCTTTGTATGTGTATGAAACACTACAATGCATTAGTTTAACAGGGAATCATAATGAAAGTTTTATTTCGGCGTAGTAAATTCAACGCTAAGACAACTGAATCCGAAGTCCTAGATTTTCTTTGGCACGAACACCCCTAAAAATGACTTTAATTTCTTGATTCGTGATTTACCATTCTAGCCAGTATAAGCAAGAATTTTGTTATTAAAATACCATAAACAATAAATCTGTCGCAATAAGGGATAAATTATTAAATAAAATTCAACAATGGTAGTGTTTAGTACCACACAACCTGGAAAATATGCAGACGAAATAAGGATGGATTCTAAAGCCATTAGCAGTTTTTTGAAAAAAATACAATAACTCCTACAAATCATTCACCCTCCGATTAAAACAAAAGAACTCAAATTGCAAAAATGAGGATCGGAATACATAATATAGAAAAGCGGAACATAAATCAATAGATTAACAGATACCGATGAATATATAGTACTACATCCCTGATTCAACAAATATTCAGAATCTTAATGTTCCAATCTAAAATTTAAAAAACAGAGAAGTGAAAAGCGAAAAAAAAAAGTATTTGTTAAAATTTGCTTTAAGGAATAATTTACGTGACTTGTTTTTTGTTTTTCTCATCTTTTTTACATATAATTTCTAGTTAAATTGGAATTTCTATTTTTGGTAGGAGACTAATTAGTTATTTTTTGAAGAAAATAGATTTTATGATAGTTTAATCTCTTTTTAGTTGTAATAGCACTATTTAAGTTAGAGTTGATAATAAAAAAATATACGCAACGTTACTTCAAAAACAGAAAAGAAGAAAAGGCTTCTTTGCGTCTTGCTTCTCCTCTTCTATAACTCATTCTGTTTTCATCTGCTAAGTTATTGGCTCTCCTTGCTGCTTTATTTTTCTTTAACGGTATTAAAACCAAGGTATCTAGAGCTATTTTTCTTAAGGGACCTGTGAGTGGAGAGATGGATTCGGAAAATAGCTTTTTGCGAATGGCTCCATCCATTTTTTATGGTGAAAATTATCAATTATGGGTTGTGAGAATGAAAACTTACTTGGCGGATCTTGATCTTTGGGAAGCTATGGAAGAGGATTAAGAAATTAATCCGCTATCAAATAATTCCACCATAGCCCAAATCAAGAATCACAAGGAAAAGAAAATCATGAAGTCTAAGGCGAAGTCAACTCTATTTGTTTCTGTTTCAACAACTATTTTTACAAAAATTATGTCTCTCACATTACCAAAAAAAATTGAGATTATTTGAATAAAGATTATGCTGCAAATGAAAGAATTCGAGGAATGCAAGTATTGAATTTAATAAGAGAGTTCGAGTTGCAAGGAATGAAAGACTCTGAGGCAGTCAAAGAGTACTCGGATAGATAACTTGGAATTGTTAATAAGGTAAGATTACTAGGCACCGAGTTTAAAGATTCAAGAATTATTAAAAAAATTCTTGTTACAGTACCCGAAAGATATGAAACATGTATCATTACCTTGAAAAATATACAACATCTGTCCAAGATTACCTTGGCATAGTTATTAAATTCTTTTCAGGTACTGGAGTAAAGGAGACTTATGAGATAAGATGGTATGGTTGAAGGATCTTTAGTAGCCAGCCACAAAACTCAAAGCAGGGGTAAAAATTTTAAAAACTACCCACCTTGTGAGAACTGTGAAAAAAGAGGCAAAAAGTGCAATTAGCTTGGCCATGAAGCCGTGATTTGCAAAGATAAATTTGAGAATCATGAAACAGATGCACGTGTGAAGAAGAAGAAGCAGGAGAAGAAAAAGAAGGAGAAGCAGGAGAAAAAGAAGAAGGAGAATGTAATACCCCGTATGTCTCTAATCCTGTGATTCATACTTGAGTACATGACTTACAATGAATATCCTAGTGATAGGATAGCTTATGATGCATTAAGCATGTTCATATGAGTCACTTAAGGTAATGCAAGCAAAGAGTTTTTGAAACCATCAAGTTTTAGTGTTTAATTTTGTAAGGGTCATCTTTGAATGAGTATAAATCGATATTAATGTGGTATTTTGGATAATTTAGACCCACCAAATTGTAGATAATCAAATCAGCTTTCCAACTATACCAATTTCGCCTTAATCCAATACCCGAGAAAAACGTTATGCCCATTTTTGTGAGAGACAATAAGCATAGGCGATTGGTTAGGCGCCGCCTAACCCAAGAATAGGCGATTGGTTAGGCGCCTCCCAACCCAAGCATAGGCGATCACTTGGGCGCCGCCTAAGTAAATTCCAGGTGTCAAAAACACTCCGTCTTGAGTTATTTTAAAGGTAATTGAGTCTTTAAATACTCCTTACATGTGCCTAAACTTAACCCTATGAAATATATATCTCCTAAACATACTGCAACCCTATTTTCATCTCAAAGCTCATCATCCAAGAGAACTAAAGGAGAAAAACAACTAGGGTTGCATAATTAAGCTTGAAGATCCGATTTCAAGAAAATTCCTCCGTCAATCATAAAGAATCTTCCTTCTAAGGTATGCGTAGTGTTCATCCACGGATTTCTTTCGTCCGTGGAGTTCAAGAATCAATCTTTAAAATACAAAATCTTGGTTGATTGTGGTGATATGATCATACCTATGTTAATGCTTGTTTGTTTTTCTCTTTTTCATTATAAAGTATGATTTCTATATTGTTGGGTGTTGATGATCATGTTGTTTGTATTGGGTGATTCCCAAGATGGAATCTTTATATGTTTTTGTGAATTCATAATGTCATATGAGTTGGAAACATGTAACTTTGGTTGTTCATGATGTATAATTTGATGAATTCACCTATGCTTAATATGTGCATGTAAGGTGTTTGATAAAATCCCTAAGGAACTAGAAATCATGCAATATAGCTAAATTGTGACTAAGTGAAGGATTCATGATATGCCCTTACGTTCCAATGACTTCTATGTTGTTAATGTGCCTTGTAAATTTTGTTGGAATACCCATGAACTATTCTTATGAGATTATGCTATGTTTACTTGCAAATCCTACTTATGAACAAGATGCATGATAACCATGCAATCCACATGAACTTCCATGCTATTAGTATGTGTTGCCAATATGATTATGCAATGAACATGATATTAAGATTGTGCAAGTACTTCCATGTGTTGTGAAATCTTTTCCATGCAATACATTGTTGATAACCATGCATAGTATGAGATCCCTACTTATGATATTATATATTATGGACTCTACTCTTATGATCAAGTCAGTTGTGTGTGTCAGTTTTCTTCTATCGAGTCCTGGGGGTACTTATACCCAAAAACTATAGCTGTGTGCCTAGATACATGTCATGTTTCACAATATCCAAACTCAAGCTATGATTCTATAGACTTCAGTCAGTCATGTGACTCAGGAAAACCTCATGATCTTAGTCAGTTGTCAGATATCAGTAACATTCCGCCAGTCAACGGAATTTAGTAAGATTAAGTCATGCACAGTCAAAGTCAGTTATTCATGTCCAATCCCTCCAGATGGGAGTAGAGGTTAGCAACGAGTTAACCCAAGGATGGGAACTCACCCGCCAGTACAGGGTGTGATTCTTTATAGCAATCCTTGTGTTCCAGAACTACTTACCCAGTGTAGGTTAAGATATCTTAACCCATCAGATTAGGGTTGATGAGGTGGCTTAACCTGTCAGTTTAGATTTCTCACCGTTCTCATTGAGTACCCTCCAGATAAGGGTCACTCACAGCTGTCCTTACCAGTGGCGCGGTATTGATACCCCTCCAGTCGGAGCAGAGATTGGACCCCAGCTTAGCCATAACGGCATACATGGGGTATGTCGATTAAACACTACTTCCCACAGTTTCAATATCAGTCTCAATAAAAGAACTCAGATAGTTCTTTAGATTTCAGTATATACAGAACTGTCAAATACAGTCAACCATGTTATCAGTTTCAGTATCAGTCATGACAGTTATCAGTAAACCATGTATTAGCTTATTGGTCATGCTATCACGTATTCACGGTCCTAGTTTCTATATATGTGTGTTTTCACTCCCACGTTCATATTAGTCAATTAGTGTTGTTCATGCATGAAACCCTTTATGTTCAGCCTACCTTCCTCGTATACTCAGTACTCCAGTTGTACTGATGCATTTGCGCTATGGTGCTTTCTTTTCATGTTACACCATAGGTTCCGAGACACGAGCTCCAGCCCAGCAGTAGCAGTAGCATTCCAGTCGCCGAGACACAGTGAGTCCTCATTGATTCTTGGAAAATATGATTTGATTCATTTATTTATTTCTTTAGTTCAGTCTTACGGAGCTAGTTGGAGACATGTTCCTTCAACTCCTTATTCAGACAGTTTAGTCTTTCAGATTCAGTTGTTTTAGGTATTTTCGCCCACATGATTTTATTTAGTTGAACCTTATGGCCTTACAGTTCCATGTATTCCGCATTATTATATTATGATTTGTAGTATACAGGTACAGATATCAGTCATGGGATAGCTTGTGGTCCCTCGGGGTTATGAGCACCGTGTAGCATTTCGGTTCAGTAAATTGGGGTGTTACAAACTTGGTATCAGAGACTAAGGTTCAATAGAGTCCTAGGAAGTCTGAAAGCCGCATCTAGTAGAGTTTTGTACATGGGTGTGTTGCGCACCACATTTATGTGCGAGAGGCTATAAGATATTTTAGGAACAGTCCCCTTTCTTTATTATTCATGTCATGCTAGTGAGCATAATCACAAGTTAAACTCTCAGTCTAATCCATTCTTCTCTTATTCCAGACCATGGCCCTAAAGAGAAGAAACCAGCCAGCTCCTCAGCCCAAAGATCCTTTAGGCGAACATGTTTCCCATGCGGAGTTTAGAGCCTCATTTACCACACTTACTCAGTCCATGGCTGCACAGAATGAATGGCCACCAATCATTCCAGCCAATCCAGTGGCCACTTCCAAAGCAGCTAGGGTTCGGGACTTCACCCGGATGAACCCTCCATCTATCCATGGGTCTAAGTCTGTGAGAACCCTCAGGAGTTCATTGACCAAGTCCAGAAGGTCATTGACATCATGGGTGCTACTTCTATTGAGAGTGTTGAGTTAGCCACCTACCAGTTACAGGATTTTGCTCATGATTGGTACAAACAGTGGAAGTCTGAGAGGTTAGATGATATAGGCCCTATCGAGTGGGAGAAATTTGTCACAGCCTTCTTAAATAGATTCTTTCCCTAAGAGCTGAGGGAAGCCAAAGTTCTTGAGTTCATCAACCTCAGTCAGGGGAATATGATGGTTAGGGAGTATTCTCTCAGATTTACTCAGCTAGCCAGGTATGCTCCTCATGTGGTTGCAGACAATAGAGCTAAGATGAGCAAGTTTGTGTTAGGGGTCGACGATAGCATGGTAAATGAGTGTAGGTCTACAATGCTGATCGGTGATATGACCTTAGCAAGACTCATGACCCATTCCCATCAAATAGAAGAGTAGAATTTTAAGACTAGGGAGAGGTAGAACAAGAGAACAAGGTCAGGTAATTTCAACTTTGCTCACCCCAAGTCAGATGGAGGAAACCGTTCACAATTTTTCTCCAAGTCAGCCGTTCCATCTCCTTCCTCAGCCAGCACTTCAGTGCCGAAGTTCAGAGAGGGTAATAGAAACAAAGCGCCATGCTCTAAATCTCAGGGTAGTGTTAGCAGTGCCCAAACGAATCCCTTTTGTCAGACTTGTGGTAAGAACCACAAGGGCATTTGCAGAGCCAGTAGTGATGTCTGTTTTGGTTGTGGCACGCCAGGCCACAAGATTAGGGAGTGTCTGCAGTCAAGTCTTCAGGGTCAGCAAAATTATTCTACAGCTCAGTCCTGTCGCCCGAGCCAGAAGGGTGCCATTTCCAGTGCTACCAGTGGGCAACGCCCAAACAGACTCTATGCTCTTCAGTCTCGGCAGGATCAGGAAAATTCTTTTGATGTCGTTACTGGTACGTTACAGATTTTCCATGTTCATGTTTATGCTTTGCCAGACCTAGGTGCATCTTTGTCTTTTGTTACTTCATACATAGCAGGCGATTTCGGAATCACTCCCGAAGTCCTAGCAGAGCCCTTCTCAGTCTCTACCCCAGTGGGTAAAACCATCATAGCTCGGTGGGTATACAGGAACTATCCGGTTATGATATCTCAGAAATCCACGTCAGCAAATTTAGTGGAGTTAGAGATAACTGATTTTGATGTCATTCTCAGCATGAATTGGCTTTATTCCTGCTATGCTACAGTCGACTGCAGAAACAGGATAGTTCAATTTCAGTTCCCGAATGAGCCCGTCCTAGAGTGGAAGGGTAGCATTTCAGCGTTTAGGGGTCAACTTGTTTCCTACCTCGGGCAAGGAAAATGATTTCTAAGGGGTGTGTGTATCATCTCGTGCATGTTAAAGATTCCAGTTCTGAATCTCCCAGCCTTGAAACAATCCCTGTTGTTAATGAATACTCAGATGTCTTTCTCGAAGATCTTCCAGGCATTCCTCCCGAAAAGGAAATAGACTTCGGCATAGACCTTCTTCCGGATACTCAACCTATTTCTATTCTGCCATACAGAATGGCACCAGCAGAACTCAAGGAACTAAAAGATCAGTTGAAGGATCTCTTAGATAAGGGATTCATCAGACCCCTGTTCGTGCGCAAGAAAGACGGTTCTCTCAGGATGTGTATTGATTATCGTCAACTCAACAAGGTCACAGTCAAGAACAGATATCCTCTTCCCAGGATTGATGATCTATTCGACCAACTTCAGGGTGCCAGTTACTTCTCTAAGATAGACAGATCAGGCTATCATCAACTCAGAGTTAGAGAATATGACATTCCGAAGATAGCTTTTCGTACTCGGTATAGTCACTTTAAATTTTTAGTCATGTCATTTGGTCTTACCAATGCCCCAGCAGCTTTTATAGATTTGATGAATCATGTGTTAAAGTAGTACTTGGACATGTTTGTCATAGTCTTTGTAGATGGTATTCTGGTCTATTCTCGCACAGAGCGTAATCATGCATACCATCTCAGGATTGTTCTTCAGACTCTCAAGGATCACCAATTATTTGCTAAGTTCAGCAAGTGTGAATTTTGGCTAAGATCAGTAGCATTCCTTGGCCATATTGTTTCCGGTGATGGCATTAGAGTAGATCCTCAGAAAATTAAGGCAGTAAGAAATTGGCCTAGAATCGTATCTCCATCAGATATTAGGAGTTTCTTGGGTTTGGATGGCTATTACAGACGGTTTGTTGAGGGATTTTTTTCTATTGCATCTCCCATGTCCAGATTGACTCAGAAAAAAGATTAAGTTTCAGTGGTCAGATTCATGCGAGAAGAGCTTTCAAGAGTTGAAAACTCAACTCACCTCAGCTCCAATTCTAGTTATTCTAGATGGTTCAGACAGTTTTGTAGTCTATTGTGATACATTGAGAGTGGGTTTAGGTTTTGTCCTCATGCAGCATAGTAAGGTCACAGCCTACGCCTCCAGACAGTTAAAGCCACATGAGAAAAATTATCCTACTCATGATCTTGAGTTAGCAGCGGTAGTTTTTGCCTTGAAAATTTGGAGGCATTATCTCTATGGAGTTCATGTAGATGTCTTCACAGAACATAAAAGCCTCTAGTATGTCTTTTCCTAGAAAGATCTCAATATTCGCCATAGAAGATGGTTAGAGCTCTTGAAGGATTATGACATGAGTGTTCTTTATCATCTGGGCAAGGCCAATGTTGTGGTCGACACTCTCAGTCGACTCTCCATGGGTAGTATTTCTCACGTTGAGAATAGTAAGAAAAAGATGGCTCAGGAGATCCATCAGCTTGCCAGACTAGGGGTTCGCTTAGTCGATTCTTTAGAGGGTGGTGTATGTGTTCATAGTAGTTCAGAGTCATCTCTAGTTTTCGAGGTGAAATAGAAACAAGACAGGTATCTTAGCCTTTTCAAGCTCAAAGAGTTAGTTCAGAATCAAAAAGTTGAGGTTTTCTCCCAAGGAGGAGATGGTGTTCTTCGTTGTCAGGGTCGTCTATGTGTTCCAGGTGTAGATAAATTGAGGCAGCCAATTCTTGCAGAAGTGCATGGTGCGCAATACTCTATTCATCCAGGGGCCACTAAGATGTACCGTAACATGTGGGAGATCTATTGGTGGAGTGGGATGAAGAGAGATATTGCAGATTTTATGGCTAAGTGTTCTACATGTTAGCATGTTAAGATAGAGCATCAGAAACCTAGTGGTTCTATGCAAGAGTTCACCATTCCTACTTGGAAGTGGGAAAAAGTTAACATGGACTTCGTGACGGGTTTGCCTAGAACTCGTCATCAGCATGATTCAGTCTGGGTCATTATAGATAGAATAACCAAGTCAGCTCATTTCCTTCCTGTTCATATTTCTTATTCCGCCGAGGATTATGCCAAACTCTATATCAGGGAGTTAGTCAGATTACATGGTGTTCCACTATCTATTATCTCAGACAGAGGTACCTAGTTTACTTCTTATTTTTGGAAAGCATTCCAAAAGGGTCTCGATACCCAAGTCCATCTCAGCACAGCATTTCATCCTCATATAGATGGTCAAGCAGAAAGGACCATTCAGAATCTTGAAGATATGCTAAGGGCGTGTGCAATTGACTTCAAGGGAAGTTGGGACGACAACTTGCCTTTGATTGAGTTTGTATACAACAATAGCTATTATTCTAGTATTCAGATGGCTCCATTTGCAGCTCTTTATGGTAGGAGATATAGATCTCTGGTTGGTTGGTTTGAATTTAGTGAGGCCTCAATCATAGGTCCTGACTTAGTATTCGACGCCTTAGAGAAAGTTCAGTTGATCAGAGAGAGACTTTGGGCTGCTCAAACCCGACAGAAGTCCTATACAGATGTTCGTAGAAAGGATCTTGAGTTCTAGGTCAATGACTATGTCTATCTTAAGATCTCTCCCATGAAGGGAGTAAAGAGGTTCGGCAAGAAAGAGAAACTCAGTCCTCGGTATGTCAGTCCTTTCAGAATTCTTTATCGCTTCAGCAAGGTAGCTTATGAGATTTAGTTGCCTTCAGATCTAGCCTCAGTCCATCTAGTCTTCCATATCTCCTTGCTAAAGAAGTGCATAGGCGACCCAGCAGTTGTTGTCCCTATTTAGAGCATCGATATTCAGAACAGCCTCTCTTATGAAGAGATTCCAGTCGAAATCTTAGATTATCAGACTCGCAGATTGAGGAACAAAGAAGTCCCTCTAGTCAAGGTTCTTTGGCAAAATCAGTCTCATGAGGGAGCTACTTGGGAAGAAGAAGCAGATATGCGTACCAAGTATCCTCACCTCTTCCCCACCAATTCAGATCAAGCTCAAGGTAACAGCTCTCTTACTAAGTTTCATGTTCATGCTTCCAGTATAAACTTGGTACCTATTAACCGTTTCATACTCAGTCATGCAATCATGTATCAGTTATTCGTGCATCATATATGCATGAGCTCAGTATGTTTAGCATGTCAGTCATGAGATCAAGTTTCAGTTCTTCATGTTCAGTTCAGGTTCTATTGTCTTGTATCCCTTTTCAGTAAATTCTCATTTGAGGATGAATGTTTCCAAAGGGGAGATATTGTAATACCCCATATGTTTCTGATCCTGTAATTCATACTTGAGTACATGACTTACAAATATCCTAGTGATAGGATAGCTTATGATGCATTAAGCAGGTTCATATGAGTCACTTAAGGTAATACAAGCTAAGAATTTTTTCATCCATCAAGTTTTAGTGTTCGATTTTGTAAGGCTCATCTTTTAACGAGTATAACTCGATTTTAATGTGGTATTTTGGCTGATTTAGACCCACCAAATTGTATAGAATCGAATTAGCTTTCCAACGATACCAATTTTGCCTTAATCCAATACCCGAGTGAAAAGTTATGCCCATTTTTGTGAGAGATAGTCAGCATAGGCGATTGGTTAAGCGCCGCCTAACCCAAGCATAGGAGATTGGTTAGGAGCCGCCCAACCCAAGCATAGGCGATCACTTGGGCGCCGCCTAAGTAAATTCCAGGTGTCAAAAACACTCCGTCTTGAGTTATTTTAAAGGTAATTAAGTCTTTAAAGACTCCTTACACGTCCCTAAACTTAACACTACGAAATATATATCTCCTAAACATACTGCAACCCTATTTTCATCTCAAAGCTCATCATCCAAGAGAACTAAAGGAGAAAAACAACTAGGGTTTAATAATTAAGCTTGAAGATCCAATTTCAAGGAAATTCCTCCGTCAATCATCAAGAATCTTCCTTCTAAGGTATGTGTAGTGTTCATCCATGGATTCCTTTTGTCCGTGGAGTTCAAGAATCAATCTTTAAAATACAAAAGCTTGGTTGATTGTGGTGATATGATCATACCCATGTTGATGCTTGTTTGTTTTCCTCTTTTTCAATATGATTTCTATATTGTTGGGTGTTGATGATCATGTTGTTTGTATTGGGTGATTCCCAAGATGGAATCTTTATATGTTTTTGTGAATTCATGATGTCATATGAGTTGGAAACATGTAACTTTGGTTGTTCATGATGTATAATTTGATGAATTCACCTATTCTTAATATTGATATGTAAGGTGTTTGATAAAATCCCTAAGGAACTAGAAATCATGCAATATAGCTAAATTGTGACTAAGTGAAGGAATCATGATATTCCCTTACGTTCCAATGACTTCTATGTTGTTAATGTGCCTTGTAAATGTTGTTGGAATACCCATGAACTATTCTTATGAGATTATGCTATGTCTACTTGCAAATCCTACTTATGAACAAGATGCATGATAACCATGCAATCCACATGAACTTCCATTCTATTAGTATGTGTTGCCAATATGATTATGCAATGAACATGATATTAAGATTGTTCAAGTACTTCCATGTGATATGAAATCCTTTCCAGGCAATACATTGTTGATAACCATGCATAGTATGACATCCCTACTTATGATATTATATATTATGGACTCTACTCTTATGATCAAGTCAGCCGTGTGTGTCAGTTTCCTTCCATCGAGTCCTGGGGGTATTTGTACTCGAAAACTATAGCTGTGTGCCTAGATCCATGTTATGTTTCACGATATCCAAACTCAAGCTATGATTTCATAGACTTCAGTCATTCATGTGACTCAGGAAAACCTCATGATCTTAGTCAGTTGTCAGATATCAGTAACATTCCTCCAGTCAACGGAATTTAGTAAGATTAAGTCATGCATAGTCAAAGTCAGTTATTCATGTCCAGTCCCTCCAGATGGGAGTAAAGGTTAGCACCAAGTGAACCCAAGGATGGGAAATCACCCTCCAGTTCAGGGTGTGATTCTTAGTAGCAATCCTTATTTACCAAAACTACGTAGCCAGCGTAGGTTGAGACATCTTAACCCGTCAGATTAGGGTTGATGAGGTGGCTTAACCTGTCGGTTTAGGGTTCCCACCTTTCTCATTGAGTACCCTCTAGATAAGGGTTACTCACAGTTGTCCTTACCAGTAGCGCGGTATTGATACCCCTCCAGTCGGGGCAGAGATTGGACCCCAGCTTAGCTATAACGGCATACATGGGGCATGTCGGTTAAACACTACTTCCCACAGTTTCAGTATCAGTCTCAATAAAAGAACTCAGATAGTTTTTCAGATTTTAGTATATACAGGACTGTCAGATACAGTCATCCATGTTATCAGTTTTAGTATCAGTCATGACAGTTATCAGTAAACTATGTATTAGCTTACAGGTCATGTCATCACGTATTCACGGTCTCAGTTTGTGATTTTGATTCTGATTTTGCAAGTGTAACTAAGGTACAATGAAAAATTATGCAAGCTTGATGCATTAAGGTATGTGAAAAGGAAAAAATGGAAATGGAGAAAGAATTAAGGAGGAGGAAAAAAGAACTTGAAAAAAAATAAGAACTTGAATTCTTGAATGAGGATATGAGGAAGATGATAAATTAATCTTGAATGCCATTGATGAGTTCTTGGATGCTATTGAAGAAGAAATGCCATTGAAGAAGAATAAGAAAAAGAATTGAAGAAGAAGAAGAATTGAAGGAAAAGAATTAAAGAAAAAGAAAGGAAAAATAATAATTGTCATTGATGGGTTCTTAGGTGTGATTGAAGAAGAAAAATAAGAAGAAGAAGAAGAAGAAGAAGAAGAAGAAGAAGAAGAAGAAGACCATCTTTTTGTTGCAATATGTATCTCAAGTAAGGTTTCAACAAATTTTGACTGATTGATAGTGGTTACACCAACCACATGACTTATAGCGAGAGTTTGTTTAAAGAATTAAAGCCTACTTAAATATCCAAAGTTAGGATCGAAAATAGTGACCAGATTCTTGTTGAATATCCAAAGTTAGAATCGAAAATAGTGACCAGATTCTTGTTGAAGAAAAAGGAACCATTGTCATCAAAATAAGTTCAGGTAATAAAGCAATTTCAAATATTTTTTATGTACCTAATATTGATCAAAACTTGTTGAGTATTTGTCAGTTGGTAGAAAAAGAATACAAAGTATTCTCTGAGGATAAGCATTGCTTCATTAATGATGGCGCTAGAAAAGAAGTTTTAAACATTAAGATGAGAGGTAAACATTTCTCATTTGATCCAGTGGAAGATGATTTTGTAGAACATGAAAAAGATCATAGACTGAAAAAATTAGAAGATGATCCTCTAATTGAAAAAGTAAAAGCAATATGTGAACCTGCTAGGTTTAAAGGAGCTTTCAATGTTCCTAAAGGAATTTAAGCAATGGAGGTGTTATCTATGGTTCAGAAAAATAAAACGGGTAAGTTAAATTTAAGATAAAAACGAATGAGGAAGACATGCCAAAAGGATTCAATAGTCAAGGGTTGCATCCAAAATGAAAAGTGAATTTAATTCACTACAAGCCAAAAGATGAATATGCAAATTTATTCACAAGGTCTCTTTCGGTTATCAAGTATAGAGATCCCAAGATAGAACACTAAAATTATCCAGCTCCTAAAGAAAGGAGGAGTGTTAAAAGTTGCTTTAAGGAATAATGCACGTGACTTAATTTTGTTTTTCTCTGACTTTTTTTACATACAACTCCTAGTCAGATTGGAATTTCTATTTTTGGTAGGAGACTGATTAGTTGTTATTTTTGGTAGCAAATAGATTTTCTTTTATGGTAAGTTTAATCTATTTTTAGTTGTAATAGCACTAAAGTTAGACTTAATAATAAAATAATATATGCAACTTTACTTCAAAAACAAAAGAGAAAAAAGGGCTTCTCTGCGTCTTACTTCTCTTCTTAATTCTATAACTCATCTCTATTTTCAGTTGCTAAGTTCTTAACTCTCCTCGCTGCTTTATTTTTCCTTAACGTTATTAAAACCAACAGTATGACTTCTTAAATGAATGGAATATGGTGAAACCAAATAAGGAACACATAGAAAAAACTATATCAACGGGAACATAATTAATGAGTTGTATTAGGAGGGTGTAAATTAAAGACTGAACTTTATCACAGGAGTTTTATATAAAGGGACTTACAAATTGAATTCTTAGACGGATGATTTCATTAATGATTTGCCCGAGAGTAGTAGAAGGAATAGTGACAGTGAAATGATCCTGAACATAATTAACAGTGGCATACAATGTAATAAGTAGATGAGTAATAGCAAGAGCTTGAACGACAAAACGTCTTCGTGTTTTTATTTTGTAGAATGATAAAGCATCGCAATTGTTGAGGATGATTTGTTGAGGCGTGTGGACGGAAGGAGTTATTTGGTGTCTATTAGAAAGTTTGCAATGGGGTTGTACAAGATTGAAAAACTTAATTTAGATTAGATGGGATAGTGGTATTTTAAGAATTTAGTTAATTTCGTTTTAAATAAATAAATTCAATGTATTTACCTAATTTCACTTTTTGGTTAGGAGGTCATGCTTTTAGGTAGTACAAGGGAAAAGGCTTAAATATGTCATTGAACTATTAAAAATGACTCATTTATGTCATCAGTTAAAAGTGTCTCATTCATCCCATCGCCGTTGTAAAACCAGCGCATGCATGTCATTACTTTTAGGGGGTGGGTTTTCAAAAACAGCTTTACCACATGACTTATTATTAAATGTCCACATCATTAATTAAAATAAGAGAAAAAGCCCAAATATGTCATTGACTATCAGAAATTGCTCATTTATGTCATCAGAGGCCCATGTCATTAATTAAAATAAATCAATATTAATTTCAAAATATCTTAGATCCATTAAAAAGAATCGATCCATTTAACATAACCCGACCCACATCCATTATAGTATCTTTTTCTACAACAACAATTATTTTCTGATTAGAAAAAATAATGATTAATGTTTATCCTTTGGTTGTTTCTTATTGATTCTAAATTATTATAAATGTTACGCTTAACAGAAACCTCAAAAGTGTTATTGTACTGATTAGTTGTAGTTCCAGTGACTTCAATATATACTCCAAAGTTGCAAGAAAAGAAGCCAATGAACGACTAGGACAAGCAAGAAAAAAAATGGTGTACCAATAGAACTTCTCCATTCTCCCATCATGAATTAGGAGAGCATACATTGTTGAAAAATTATTTTCAAATAACGGCTTAAAAGAAGTCTGCTATCTCAGCTATCCCGCCAAGACCACATGGCAAAGCTGTTTTTGAAAATCCACCTGTAAAAAGTAATGGCATGGGTGAGCTAGTTTTGTAACAACGATGGCATGAATGAGCCAAACTTTTAACTGATGGCATAAATGAGCAATTTCTGAAAGTTCAAAAACATATTTGAGCCTTTTTCTGTATTTTAGTTAATGGCATGGACCTCTAATAATAGGTCATGTGGTAAAGTTATTTTTAAAAATTCAACGTTAAAAAGTAATGGCGTGGATGAGCTAGTTTTGCAACGACAATGACATAAATGAACTGAACTTTTAACTGATGACATAAATGAGTTGTTTCTGATAGTTCAAAGGCATATGAGGGCCTTTTTCCTAGATTTATTATGGGCATCTTAGTAAGAATATTTTTGTCTTCTATGAATGAGTATTTTTCTTGAAGGGCATGCCAAACTAAAAAGAGAAATTATTTAGGAATGAAGAGAGTAGAGTAAAAAAAAAGACTAATTTTTGCCTCGGAGAATAACATATTGTATTTCTCAAACATAAAATCCATAAAATATGCATGTGATGAATACAACATAAATATTAGAAATTAATTCGTCTTTTTTCTCTTCTTTATTTGGTGTTATAGGGTAAAATTAATTCAAATGACTGATTGATGGCATATCAAGTGACCCTCACTCCTGGAGCACATAATTAACAGATATGACATCACTAACCATATAAATGAAAATTATGAACCTGAAATATTATTTGGACAATCAAGACTTGTCTGATACACAAACTAACCATATAAATGAAAATTATGAACCTGAAATATTATTTGGACAATCAAGACTTGTCTGATACACATAAAGGTGTAAAGCAATATTTAAAGTTCCAAACTGGAGGGTCATATTAGTTTCTCCTCGTAAATACTTTCAGATGCTTTTCAATAAAATTTGTGATCTAAAGCTAATTTTTAATAAAAGACTTTAAATATATATATATACATATAAAAATAATAATATAATAATTTAAAGTCTTTTTTTGTTCTTGCATTATTTTTGGTATGGTATTTTTAAAGATACATAATATTTAACTTCTTATATTAATGTGATTATTAATAAAAGTAAGGATTAATTCTAGTGAATAAAATGTTAGACATCTATTTGCAACACATTAACTTGGATATTGTTGTTAAAACTTTATTTATTAATATGAAGTTTGAGGTGTTTAATTCAGAGTTCTAAAATATTTCTGATAAAACTTAGATAGTTTTTCTTTCTTTATTATTTTTTTCAGACGTATTTTACAATATTCATTATTATTTCAGGTGAAGTTCTAAATGGAAAAACTACAGAAGTAGCCCCAAAATAATATGGCTTTCAAATTTTGACCCCAAATAAAAAAGCTTCATAAAAATAGTTTTCAGCTATTAAGTGATATATTTTCAGACAAAATTGTCTCTGGCCAATGGAGTAAATTACATAAATGATCCTCTGGATAACAACTTCAAACTTATTCATCTTTTATTTTTTTCTCTTTTTAATTTTACTTTAATTTTTATTTTTTTTCTGTTTTAATGTTTATTTTTTCTCAACCCTTACTTTTTTCCCTTTTCTCCTCTCAACTACTTCTTTTTTTCTTTTTTATTTTAATTTGATTTAATTTTTTATTTTTTCTTTCCTTTTTTTTTTTTTTTTTTTTTTATTTTTTTTCATTCCTTTCTTTTTTTTTCCTTTACTCTCCTCAACGTCTTTTGGTTAAAAAAGAATCTTTTTTAATTTTCTTTCATTTTTTATTTTTTCTTTTTCTTTTTTTTAATTCTTGGCCTTTATTTTTATTATATTTTTTTATTTTTGCTCAACCTTTATTTTTTTCCGTTCTTTCTCAACTTCTACATTTTCTTTGATTTTTATTTTTTTAATATTTTTCTTTAATTTCTTCTTTTTTTGTAATTTTTATTATTTTTGTTCTTTTCTTCGATTTCTTCCAATCAAGTTACATCCCATGAGCAAGAGTTGACACTATCACATTATAGAGGCAAGACTTATGACTTTCAAACAACAAGCTATATCATAGGTAAGAGTTGACACTACCACATTGTAGAGGCAAGATTTATGACTTTCAAACAACAAGTTATGTTTTATAGGTAAGAATTGACACTACCATATTGTGTTTTAATTTATGAGATATTCTATAACTCTTACCTTAGAGGCAAGACTTAGCTCAAGGACTTTCAACCAACAAATTATGCCCTATGGGCAAGAGTTAACTCTACCACGTTATGTTTTCATTTATGAGATGTTCTACAACTCTTGCCTTAGCAGAAAGACTTAGCTCAAGGACTTTCAAACTACAAATTATGCCCCACGGGCAAGAGTTGACACTGTCATGTTATGTCTTCATTTATGAGATTTTCTACAACTCTTGCCTTAGAGGCAAGACTTAGCTCAAGGACTTTCAAACTATAAATTTATGCCCAATGGGCAAGAGTTTACACTACCACATTATGTCTTTATTTATGAGTTGTTCTACAACCCTTGCCTTAGAGGCAAGACATAGCTCAAGGACTTTCAAACAACAAATTATGCTCCACGAGCAAGATTTTAAACTACCACGTTATGTCTTTATTTATGAGATGTTCTATAACTCTCGCCTAAGAGGCAGGACTTATCTTAAGAATTTTCAAACAAGTTATATACAGGAAAGAGTCAACACTAACACATTGTGTTTTTTACTTATGAAATGAGCTATAACTCTTTTCTTAGAGGTAAGACTCACCCTAAGGACCATCAAACAACAAGTTATTCCCATTGGGCAAGAGTTGACAACACTACATTGTGTATTGATTTATGAGATATTGTATAACTCTTCCCTTAGAGGAAAGACTTAGACCAAGGGCTTTTAAGTAACAAGTTGTGCCCCATGGGGAAGAGTTAACATTATCACATTGTGTTTTGATTTATGAGATATTCTATAACTCTTGCCTTAGAGTCAAGCCTTAAACCAAAGACTTTCAAACAATAAGTTACACCCCATGAGTAAGAATTGACACTATCACATTATGTTTTGATTTATGAAATATTCTATAACTCTTACCTTAGAGGCAAGACTCAGGCCAAGGACTTCTAAACAACAAGTTACGCTCCACGAGCAAGATTTGACACTACCATATTGTGCCTTGATTTATGAGATATTTTATAAATCAAAGGACTTTTAAAAAAAAAATAAGTTATGCTCCATGGATAAGAGTTGACGCTACCACATTATGTCTTGATTTGTGAGATATTTTATAACTCTTGCCTTAGAAGTACGAATTAGTCCAAGGACATTCAAACAATAAGTTACACCCCATGAACAAGAGTTGACACTATTATATTATGTCTTGATTTATGTGATGCTCTATTAGTCTTACCTATAAGACAAGACATAGCCCAAGAACCTCCCAAAAGAACAAGTTACTCCCAATGGATAAGTATTATCACTACCACATTGTTTCTCGATTTATTAGATGTTCTATAACTTTTGCCTTAGAAGCAAGACTTAACTCAAGGATTTTCAAACAACAAATTATACTCCACAAGCAAGACTTAATACTACCGCATTGTGCCTTGATTTATGATTTATTCTATAATTTTTGCCTTAGAGGCAAAACTTATCCCAAAAAACTTCCTAACAACAATTCATGCCCTTAAATTTGTTTTGATGCCAAAAAAAGAAGATCCCTTTGAGGATTATCTAATTTTTTATTTATTAGAAAAATATAATAGGAGTTGAGAAAAAAGAAAAAAAGAGAACAAAAAAAATAGAGAAATAAAAAAAGAGATTGAGAACAAAATAAAGGTTAAGAAAAAAAGCGAAGAATTAAAAAAATTGAGAAAAAAATGAGAGGAAAATAATAATAATAAAGTTTGAGAAAAATGAGAAAAAAAAGAGAAATGATAAAAACAAAAAATAAAAGAAAATTAAAGGTTGAGACAAATGAATTTTTAAAAAAATGAAGAAATAGATAACATTTGAGAAAGAAAAAGAGAAAAAAATAAAATTTGAGACAAATGAATTAAACTATGAAACTGAACATATAGAAAAAATAAAAAAGTAAAAATAATAAATACAAAAATAAAATTCGAGAGACAAATGAATATGGAAAGTTTAAAAATAGTTGAGGTATAAAGGGACAAAAATGTACTTGTACTATACTTAAAAAGGAAAGAAGGCTAGTCTTTAAAGACTTTTCTTATGGGGGTCAAAAATCTAAAGTCACGCACCGTAATACTCGTACCTTTTTCCTAGCTTGAAATCGTCTAAAAAATGTTAGACACTTACTTTAAAATATGAATCCATTTCTGTACACGAGGCATTTTTAAGATTTTCACTTTTTGTCACATGAAAAATCAAATAAGTTTTCCATCGATACCAATTTCATAAAATTCGGTATCAGACGAGAGAGTTATGGACGAAATACAGAAAGCAGTCAAATTGACCAGGTGCGATGGTGTAGGCCGATGGACCATCGGACAAGTGACAGACCGTCGACCACGACCATTGCATCGAGGCAGTAATTCCACTCTCTGGATGAGTGCGACGGAGAGGCCCAACGGACCGTCAAGCAAGCGATGGACCGTCCCACCCCACCATCACACCAAGGCAGTAGGTCTCAGTTCTGGTCCCAGTCTGACGGTGAGTCCGACGGGCTATCAACCCAACGATGGACCATCGCACCCCACCATCGTATGTCCAGCTCAGTTATTTTGAGTCATTTTAACAAGGGTATTTTGGTCTTTTACCACCCGCTTATGTATACCCAGTTATATCCGACCTCGGCTCATTGGTTCATTATTCTTTCACAGCAACAAAAATTAGGGTTTTCTCTCTAAGATTAATCCCCAAGAATAAGATTCAAATCTTCTTCAAGAACTAAGAGATTCCAATTCTTCAAGTTCAAGAACTTTAAGAAACTCACTTCCAGGTATGCATAGTTTTCATTCATGGACTCCTTTCGTCCATAAAGCCCAACAATCTCTTTTTTAAGTTCAAGTTTATGGATTTTCTTTATGAATTTCATTTTGGGTTGTTGTTGTTCATATTGAAAATGACCAATTGAATCCTAATCCATGCTTGGTGATTAATTTCATGTGGAATTTATTAGTGTAAGTGTAGGTTCACGTAAACCTATGATTAAACCCTTGAATGATAAAATTAGAATTGAACTATGATGTTTAATTGTTGTATAATGATGTCTACATATACTATGCCTACCATGTGTTTTATTAAATGCCTATATGAAGGAAAAATTCCCAACTAGTATGGTATTATGAAATCCCCATGTATGTACAAGTTTATGCATATCACATGTTTGATGAAATGCTTCAATAAATGAATTATGGATTATGATGTTAGTCATGTGTTCAAGTAAGTCATGCTTTGTCAGTTTCCTTCTATCGAGTCCTGGGGGTACTTGTACCCGAAATATTAACTATGTGCCTAGAGTCATGTCATGTTTTCACGATATTCTCAGTCAAGCTATGATCCTTTAGAATCCAAACAGTCTTATGACTCAGAAAATCTCAATAATCTCATGAACTCAGTCAGTTGTCAGGTATCAGTAGTATTCCATCAGTCAACAAGATTCAGTAACTCAGTCCATATTCATATTAGTTAATTATGTTCAGTGTCCATTCAGATGGGAGTAGTAATTAGCACCAAGTGAACCCACGGATGGGAACTCACCTGCTAGTTGAGGGTGTGATTCCTAGAAGCAGTCCATACGTTCCAGAACTATGTAGCCAGTGTAGGTTGAGACATCATACCTACTAGTCGAGGGTAGATAAGGTGGCTTAACCTGCTAGTTGATGGTTCCCACCGTTCTCATTAGAGTAACCTGTAGTAGAGGGTTACTCACATGTTGTCCTTACCAGTGGCGTCGTATTGACACCCTTCCAATCAGGGCATAGATTGGACCCCAGCTTAGCTATTATAGCATATTTGGGGCATGTCGGTTAGATGACTACTTCCCACAGTTTCAGTATTAGTCAAGAACTCAGATAGTTCTTCATATTTTAGGAATGTCAGATATAGTCAACCCAGTTTAGTACAGAACTCAAATAGTTCCATCAGAATAAAGACTGTCAGATACAGTTACTCATGTTATCAGTTATATTAGTTATCAGTATGTCATGTTATCAGTATTCAGATTTAGTAATCTTGTTAGCATGGTATCAGTGTCAGTTATTATGTCTCATGCATGTATTTCCACGCTCATAATAGTCAGTATGTTATTATTATTATTCATGTATATGAACCCCATGCATTTAGCCTACCTCACATGCATACCAGTACATTTAATTGTACTGACGCATTTGTGCTATGGTGTCTTATATAGGTTCAGAGACACGAGCTCCAGAGCACCAGTAGATTCCAGTCTTAGCATTCAGAGTTAGAAGTGAGTCCTCATCCTTCGAGGACATGATCATTAATTTATTATGTCATTAATTAATTTATTAGTTGGAGTTAGTTGGGGACATGTCCCATCAACTCCTTATTCAGACAGTCATGTTTTAGAGGCTTTTCAGACTATTATATTCAGACAATTATTTCAGGTTTTTTGGGTATTTCATACCCACCAGATGTTATGATTTATCAACTATGTTATAGTTTTGAACCTTATGGCCTTTTAGTTCATGTTTCCGCATCACGCAGTATATTATGCAGTATACAGATACAGATATCAATCATGGGTTAGCTTGTGGTCCTTTAGGGTCATGAGCACCGTGTAGCATTTCGGGTACCAGATTCAAAGCGTTACAAACTTTGTATCAGAGCCTAAAGTTTAATAGAGTCCTAGGAAGTCTGAAAGCCGCATCTAGTAGAGTCTTATACATAGGTATGTTGCGCGCCAAATTTATGTACAGGAGGCTATAAGATGTTTTAGAAATAGTTTCCCTTCTTTCAGTATCTATGTCGTGCCAGTGAGCATAATCTAAAGTCAATCTCTCAGTCTAATCTGTTTCTTCTTTTCTTCTATAAAACATGCCTCCTAAAAGAAGAATAAAAATCAGTTAGCCCCTCATCCCGAAGAACCTTTGGGCAAGCATGTTTCTCATGTGGAGTTCAGGGCTGCATTCACTACTCTTGCTCAGTCATTTACTTCTCAAAATGAATGACCAGCTATCATTCTGGCCAACCCAATGGCCAATTCAACTGCAGCTAGGATTTGGGACTTCACCCAAATGAATCCTTCATTCTTTCTTGGGTCTAAGGCAGACGAGGACCCTCAGGAATTCCTAGATCAGGTGCAGAAGGTTACAGACATAATGGGGGTTACTTCTAGTGAGAGTGCTAAGCTCGCTGCATATCAGTTATAGGATGTGGCTCATACTTAGTTTAGGCAGTGAAAGTCAGAAAGAGCAGATGATGTAGGGTCCGTTGAGTGGGTAGAGTTTGCTTCTTGTTTTCTCGATAGATTCTTTCCTATAGAGCTTAAAGAATCGAAGGTGTTAGAATTCATCAACCTCAGGCAAGGAAACATAACAGTGAAAGAGTATTCTCTTAAGTTTACTCAATTAGCTAGATATGCCCCTCATGTGGTTGCTGATAGCAGGGCCAAGCCGAGTAAGTTTGCTTCAGGGGTGAATGATAGCATAGTTAATGAGTGTAGATCCACCATGCTGAATAGTAACATAACTTTATCCAGGCTTATGACTTATGCTTAGTGGATAGAGGAGCAAACGATTAAGATGGGGGAGAAGCAGAATAAGGGAGCAAGGACAGGTAGTTTTAACTTTGCTCAGCCTAAGTCAGAAGGAGGAAATCATTCTCAGTTTCATCCTAAGTCATCAGTTCCAGCTCCTTCTTCAGTCAGTGCTCTAGTTCCTAAGTTTAGAGAGGGTAATAAAGATAGAGTGTCAGGCTCTAAGTCTCAGGCCAGTGTTAGCAGTGATCGCACCTATTATCTTTTCCAGACTTATGCCAAGAACCACTAGGGTACATACAGAGCTGGCAGTGATACTTGTTTCGAGTGTGGCAATCTAGGCCACAGAGTTAGAGATTGTCTGCAGTCAGGTCCTCCGATTCAACAGAATCACTCCTCATCTCAGTCCGATTTCCCAAATCAGTAGGGTGCTACCTCCAGTGCTACTAGTGGGTAACGCCTAAACAAACTTCATTCTCTTTATTCCCGACAAGATCACTAAAATTCTTCTGATATGGTTACTGGTATGTTACAGATCTTTTATGTACATATTTACGTTTTTCTAGATCCAGGTGCTTCTTTGTCTTTTCTTACTCCCTATATAGCAGGCAATTTCTGGGTCAGTCCCAAAATTCTAGCAGAGCCCTTTTCAGTATCTACCCCAGTGGGTAAAACCATCTTAGCCCGATGAGTATACAGGAATTTCCCGATTTTTATATTTCATAAAATTACTTTTGAAGACTTAGTCGAATTAGAGATGACTGATTTTGATGTCATTCTCAGCATGAATTGTCTTTATTTCTTCTGTGCCACAGTCGATTGTATAAATTGAATAGTCTAGTTTCAGTTTCTGAATAAACCCATCCTTGAGTGGAAGGGTAGTGTATCTGCTTTCAGAGGTTAGCTTGTTTCCTACCTTCGAGCAAGGAAATTGATATCTAAGGGATGTATCTATCATCTTGTCCATGTTAAGGATTCCAGTTCTGTGACTCCCAGTCTTTATTCAATCCCAGTAGTAAATGAATATCCAAATATCTTTCCCGAAGATCTTTCAGGAATTTCTCCCAAAAGGGAAATAGACTTTGGCATTGATCTTTTTCCAGATATTCAGCCTATATCTATCCCGCCATACAGAATGGCACCAGCTGAACTCAGAGAATTAAAAGAATATTTGAAGGATCTCTTAGATAAGGGATCTATCAGGCCCAGTGTGCCCCCGTAGGGCGCACCAATCTTGTTCGTGCACAAGAAAGATGATTCTCTCAGAATGTGTATGGATTACAGTTAGCTCAATAAAGTCACCATCAAGAACAAGTATCCTCTTCCCAAAATCGATGATTTGTTTGACCAACTTTAAGGTGCCAGATATTTCTCTAAGATAGACCTCGAATCTGGCTATCATCGGCTCAGAGTCAAAGAATGTGACATTCTGAAGATAGCTTTCCGTACTCGATATGCTCACTTCGAATTCTTAGTTATGTCCTTTGGTCTTACTAATGCCCCAGCAGCTTTCGTAGACTTGATGAACTATGTGTTCAAGCAGTACTTGGACATGTTCATCATAGTCTTCATAGATGATATTCTGGTTTATTCCTGCAATGAGAGAAATTATGCAAACCATCTCAGAACAGTACTTCAGACTCTCAGAGATCATCAACTATTCATCAAATTCAGTAAGTGAGAATTTTGGCTAAGATCAGTAGCATTCCTTAGTCATATCATTTCTTATGATGGCATTAGAGTAGATCCTCGAAAGACCGGAGTAGTAAGAAATTGGCCTGTCCTTGTCTCTCCATCAGATATCAGGAGTTTCTTGGGTTTGGCTGGCTATTACAGATGGTTTGTTGAAGGATTTTCTTCTATTGCATCCTCTATGTCCATATTGACTCAGAAGAAAGTCAATTTTCAGTGGTCGGATCCTTGCAAGAAGAGTTTTCAGGAGTTGAAGACTAGACTCACCTCAGCTCCAGTCTTAGCTCTTCCAGATGGTTCAGATGAGTTGTAGTATATTGTGACACTTCCAGAGTGGGTTTAGGTTGTGTCCTCATGTAGCATGGTAAGGTCATAGCCTATGCCTCCAGACAGCTTAAGACCCATGAGAAGAACTATCCTACCCATGATCTTGAGTTAGTAGCCGTAGTCTTTGCCTTAAAGATTTGGAGGCATTATCTATACGGTGTTTATGTAGATGTGCTCACAGATCATAAGAGTCTTCAGTATGTCTTTTCTCTGAAAATTCTTAATATTCATCAAAGAAGGTGGCTAGAGCTGTTGGAAGATTATGACATGAGTGTCCTTTATCATCTAAGCAAGGCCAACGTAGTGGTCGACAGTCTCAGTAGATTGTCTATGGGTAGAGTTACTCATGTTGAGGACAGCAAGAAAAAGTTAGCTCAGAAAGCCCATCAGCTTGCTAGATTAGGCATTCGCTTAGTCGATATAGAAGAGGGTGACATATGGGTTCAGAGTAGTTTAAAATCATCTCTAGTTTCTGAGGTGAAAGAAAATCAAGATAGAGATCCCAGCCTAGTCAAGTTGAAAGAGTCAGTCAAAGATCAGAAGATAGAGGTTTTCTCCCAAGGGGAAAGATGGTGTCCTTTATATTCAGGGTTTTCTCTGTGTTCCAGGTGTAAATGACTTGAAGCAGAGAATTCTTTCTGAAGCGTATGGTGTGCGCTACTCTATTTATCCAGGGGACACTAAGATGTACCGCAACTTACGGGAGATCTATGGGTGGAGTGGGATGAAGAGAGATATTGCAAAGTTTAAAGCTACGTGTTCTATATGTCAGTGGGGTAAGATAGAGCATCAGAAGCCTAGTGGTCCTATGCAGGAGTTCATTATTCCTACTTGGAAGTGGGAAGAAATGAACATGGACTTCGTGATGGGTTTGGCTTGAACTCATCATCAGCATGATTCAGTTTGGGTCATTGTAGACAGAATGACCAAATCAGCCCATTTTCTTCTAGTTCATACCTCATATTCAGCAAAGGATTACACCAAACTCTACATCAGGTATTTGGTCAGATTGTACGGTGTTCCACTATCTATTATCTTAGAAAGAGGTACCCAGTTCACCTTTTACTTCTAAAAAGCGTTCCAAAAGGATCTTGGTACCCAAATCCATCTCAGTACATCCTTTCATCCTCAGACAGATGGTCAAGCAGAAGAAAGGACCATTCAGACTCTAGAAGATATGCTAAGGGTGTGTGCAATTGATTTCAAGGGTATTTGGGATGACCACTTGCCTTTGATTGAGTTTGTATACAACAACAGCTATCATTCCAGTATTTGGATGGCTTCATTCGAAGCTCTTTATGGTAGGAGGTGTAGATCTCTAATTGGTTGGTTCAAAGTTAGTGAGGCCTCAGTCATAGGGCCTGAATTGGTATTCGATGCCTTAAAAAAGTCCAATTGATTAGATAAAGACTCCGGGATGCTAGTGAGGCCTCAGTCATAGGGCCTGAATTGGTATTCGATGCCTTAAAAAAGTCCAATTGATTAGATAAAGACTCCGGGATGCTCAGAGCTGACAGAAGTCTTATGCAGATGTTCGTAGAAAAGATCTTGAGTGCGAGATTGGTGACTATGTCTATCTAAAGATCTCTCCTATGAAGGGAGTGAAGCAGTTCGTCAAGAAGGGAAAGCTCAGTCCCCAATATATCGGTCCCTTCCAGATTCTTAGTCGTTTCGGAAAGGTAGCTTATGAGCTCGAATTGCCTTCAGATTTAACCTCAGTTTATCCAGTCTTCCATGTCTCTTTGCTCAAGAAGTGCATAGGTGACCCAGTAGTTGTAGTCCCTATTCAGAGCATAGATGTTCAGAATAGCCTCTCTTACGAAAAGATTCCAGTTGAAATCCTAGATAATCACACTCATAGACTGAAGAACAAAGAAGTCCCTCTAGTCAAATTTCTTTGGCAAAATTAGTCCATTGAGAGAGCTACTTGGGAAGCAGAAGCAGACATGCGTACCAAGTATCCTCACCTCTTCTTTGCCAATTCAAATCAAGCTCAAGGTAACAGTTCTCCTTAAGCTTACTCAGTTTTATGTTCAGTGTTCGTTGCAAACTTGGTATCAAGTACCATTGCATTTCATTCATGCATTCATGTATCAGTTTAGTTATATAATTATGCATCAGACATGCATTTTCATTGTGAGAAACTTAGTTCGTCAGAACACTCAGTCATGCATTCATGAATCAGTTCCACATGCATCAGATATGCATGTTCAGTATTATATGTAAAACTTATTAGTCATGTTAGTCATGAGATCAAGTTCCAGTTATTCATATTTAGTATGTACATCAGTTTAAGTTCTTCCCCTCACTCTCAGTCTTATTAAAGGATGAATGCTCTCAAGGGGGAGATATTGTAATACTCGTACCTTTTTTCTATCTTGAAATTATCTCAAAAATGTTAGACACTTACTTTGAAATATGAATCCATTTGTGTACACATGGCATTTTTAAGATTTTCACTTTTTTCACATGATAAATCGGATAATTTTTCCATCGATACTCATTTCATCAAAATGCGGTATCAGACGAGAGAGTTATGGCCAAAATACAGAAGGCAGTAAAATTGCCCAGGTGCGACGGTGCAGGCCAACGGACCGTCGAACAAGCGCTGGTTCGTCGACCACGACCGCCATATTGAGGTAGTTAGTCCACTCTATGGATGAGTGTGGCAAAGAGGCCCAATGGACCGTCGAGCAAGTGACGGACCGTCGCACCCCACCGTCGTACCAAGGCAGTAGGTCTTAGTTCTGTTCCCAGTCCGTCGGTGAGTTCGACTGGCCATTGACCCAGCGATGGACCGTCGCACCCTACAGTCGCATATCCAGCTAGTTATTTTAAGTTATTTTAACAAGGGTATTTTGGTCTTTTATCACTCGCTTATATATACCCAGTTATATCCGACCTCAACTCATTGGTTCATTATTCTTTCACAATAACAAAAATTAGGGTTTTCTCTCTAAGATTAATCCCCAAGAATAAGATTCAAATCTTCTTTAAGAACTAAGAGATTCCAATTCTTCAAGTTCAAGAACTTCAAAAAACTCATTTCCAGGTATGCATAGTTTTCATTCATGGACTCCTTTCATCCATGAAGCCCAAGAATCTTTTTTTTAGGTTCAAGTTTATGGATTTTCTTTTTGAATTTCATTTTAGGTTGTTGTTGTTCATATTGAAAATGACTAATTGAATCCTAATCCATGCTTGGTGATGAATTTCATGTGGAATTGATTAATGTAAGTGTAGGTTCATATAAACCTATGATTAAACCCTTGAATGATAAAATTAAAATTAAACCATGATGTTTAATTGTTTTATAATGTTGTCTACATATAATATGCCTACCATGTGTTTGCTTAAATGTCTATATGAAGGAAAAATGCCCAACTAGTATGGTATTATGAAATCCCCATGTATGTATAAGATTATGCATATTACATGTTTGATGAAATGCTTCAATAAATGAATTATGGATTATGATGTTTGTCATGTGTTCAAGTAAGTCATGCTTTGTCAGTTTCCTTCTATCGAGTCCTGAGGGTACTTGTACCCGAAATATTAGTTGTATGCCTAGATCCATGTCATGTTTTCACGATATTCTCAGTTAAGCCATGATTCTTAGACTTCAGACAGTCTTATGACTCAGGAAATCTAAATAATCTCAGGAACTCAGTCAATTGTCAGGTGTCAGTAGTATTCCATCAGTCAACGGAATTCAGTAACTCATCCATGTTCAGATTAGTCAATCATGTTCAGTGTCCATTCAGATGGAGTAGGAATTAGCACTGAGTAAACCCAAGGATGGTAACTCACCTGCTAGTTGAGGGTGTGATTCCTAGGAGCAGTCCTTGCTTCCAGAACTACATAACCAGCATAGGTTGAGACATCATACCTGCTAGTCGAGGGTAGATGAGGTGGGTTAACCTGCTAGTTGAGGGTTCCCACCGTTCTTAATAGAATAACCTGCTAGTAGAGGGTTACTCACATGTTGTCCTTACCAGTGGCGCGGTATTGACACCCTTCCAATGAGGGCACATATTGGACCCCAGCTCAGCTATTATAGCACATTTGAGGCTTGTCGATTAGATGACCTCTTCCCATAATTTTTGTATCAGTATCAGTCAAGAACTCAGATATTTCTTCAGATTTCAAGACTATTAGATACAGTCAACTCAGTTTAGTATGGAACTTAGATAGTTCTATCAAAATCAGGACTGTCAGATACAGTCACTCATGTTACCAGTTATATCAATTATCAATATGTCATGTTATCAGTATTCAGATTTAGTAATCATGTTAGCACGATATCAGTGTCAGTTATTATGTCTCATGCATGTATTCCCATGCTCATGATAGTCAGTCTGTTATTATTATTGTTCATGCATATGAACCCCATGCATTTAGCCTACCTCACATGCATACCAGTACATTCATTCGTACTGACGCATTCACGCTATGGTGTCTTATACCATAGGTTCAGAGACACGAGCACCAGTAGCATTCCAGTCTCAGCAGTCAGAGTTAGAAGTGAGTCCTCATCCTTCGAGGACATGATCATTACTTTATTATGTCATTAATTAATTTATTAATTGGAGTTAGTTGGGGACATGTCCCATTAATTCCTTATTCTGATAGTCATGTTTTAGAGGCTTTTCAGACTATTATGTTCAGACAGTTATTTTAGTTTATTGGGTGTTTCATACCCCACTAGATGTTATGATTTATCAGCTATGTTACAGTTTTGAACCTTATAGTCTTTCAGTTCATGTTTACGCACATGCAGTATATTATGCAGTATACAGGTACAGATATTAGTCATGGGTTAGCTTGTGGTCCTTCGGGGTTTTGAGCACCGTGTAATGTTCCGGGTACCAAATTCAGGACGTTACACCCACGATTAGGGCTATACCATGTAATTTCCTGGTTCAAAATCATAAAATTTACTATTAAAATTTTTGAGGCTTCAAAATTTTTGGAGCCTAAAGTAAACGCTTTAATAGATCTTACACGAGTCACCCCTGAATACTTCTATGTGAGAGCAACATCACATACAACAGCTACATATCTGATGTAGTCCCACAAAATAAAATCTGAGGATTGTAGAGTGCGTGTAGATCTTACCTCTACTTCAGAAGTGAGGTAAGGAGCAACGTGACAATGATTTTGAAATTAAAAACTTTGCAAAGAATTTAGAGGATGAAACTTATTTTTCAAGGGAAAAGTCACACATGAATAACTAACTTCCCAAAATGATTGGACATATTAGTGCCTACTGGAGTGCCTCTCCAAAGACCAAACAACACGAACACTTCCTAGTTACACATTATTCAAGATGTTTGTAAGAATTCGGAGAGAAACGAAAGCTTTCCATTACTCAAGAAGCTTTCCTTTTTTTTTATAACTAGGGTATATTGGTTAAATGTCACTTTTGAAAGCTTAATTATGCAAATAGACACAAGTCTTGATTTGTTTTTCCATATATCCACTAATAATAATGTCATCATTCAAACTTTAAAACTTTAACAATTTTAGAACACAAGTCTTAAGTAATACACTTTAGTCCCCACTACATTCAAACAAAATATCTGAAATATTTTTCTATAAAACAAAAACAAAAGAAATTTTCCAAAAAGCTAAAGAGCTCCCATTTCTTCCCACCAAGATTCTACATTTCAATTTCGGCTCGCACCCGAAAATCGCTCCACAAATAATATAATCTTACTCATTGCAACCATTTTTACCCTTGTTATCTTATTATTTTTCAAATACTCTCAAACACATTTTTCCACCGTTATTATAAGTTCTCAAATCACTCACATTATACATAACTCTTTAAAAGATAGATTTCAGTAGTTCTAATGGATCTATTTAAGTTACCCAAATTATTCGCACCCCCTATAATTGGTAATAGAGCTATATTGTTTAAAGTTACGGAAGTAGTATATATTTGGTATTTATTTGATTAATTTATTAATTATGATAAAATTAGACTTAGATATCCACCAAAATATTATAAATATTGCTTAGATAAATAGCGACCAAAAATTACAAAAATATAAAGAATTAAAACAAATAATATCTGAAAAACATAAAAAATTAAAAATAAGGATAGAAAGAGTACAATATAACATAGTTGTCGAAGTTAGTAAAAACTAATAAATTCACAAAAAGAAGAAATGTCAAATTTAGAATCAACAATAGATAGTCTAGAATATATATATCAACATAACCTATATACATTTAAATAAAATGAACAAAGAAGAATTTATAATAGACGAAAAAACATATGAAAATCATGACGGGATCAAAAATAAAAATAGTATTCTCTAATTTAGAAAGAAGCTATAAGAAAATAGGTGAACATTTATATTTAATGTTAGAAAAAGAAGAATTAAAATTAGAAGATAAGTTGGCAGCCATAGTAAGAATAGAAAGAGAAAACGAAGAAATAGACAGAAAAAAGGAAATAGATAAAATAAAACAACAAACCACAGAAGAAATACGAAAAATAGAAGAAACTAAAAATAGTAGGATCGCTGAATTAGAAAAAGAACTACAAATGATAAAAGATTTGTATGAAAAAGGACAGAAAGAAAATGAAGAAAAATATAAAGAACAAAAATTATTTATTGAGCTAAATCAATTTAAAGAAACATTAGAAGGCAAAAATAAAGAATTAGAAACCAGTAAATTAAAAATAAATACAATAGATGCTGAAGAAACAGATAATTATGACTCGAAAGATAGTGAAACATATACAGAAATTCTAGAAAATATAGGAAAACTAGAAACTAATGAAAAACAAGAGGAAGTAATTAATAAAGAAAATCTAGAACTAATAAATACAGAAGTAAATACTCTAGATAAAAATATAATACCTAGTACATCAGAAATAAGAAAACCAACCTATAATTACAAAAATAAGTTTAAAAGATATAATTCAAAGGATGAATATAATAAATGGACACCAAAACAAATAATTAATTATAATTTTTAGATTTAGACTGTGTAATCGACACAAATAAAATAATACAACTATGGATAGGATACATGTCAAAACAATTATTAGATAATAAAATAGATACAACAAACACGCCAGAATATATAGAAAAGACATTAATAGGAACAGTAAAATTATGGTTTTAAACCTAGCCGAAGCAAGTAAAAAAGTATTAAGATCTGATAATAAAACAGAAGAAGCAGAACAAAATAAAGAAAAAGATATAAATAGAAATTTAATGTTAAAACTAGCAATATGTAATATGTGCTATATAGATAAGTATACGTGCGCATTTAAAAAATATTATTATCAAGGAACATATAATACAGAAGAAGTAAAGAAATAAGAAGATTATATTTTAGTAAATTAGCTGAACCATTTAGTTCAAAATTAATAAAGAGTTGGGATGAAGCAAAAATAGTAGATACCCTAGGAGCAAGAATAAAATTTTACAACAATAGTATAGAAATCTATGTGAAAAATATAGAGAAGAAATAAAAATGGAAAAAACATTAATAAGAAATTTAGCATGTTGCAAACATAAAATAGCACCTCAATTTGGATGTGAAGAAAGATATTATAAGAAAAGAAAAAGACATAAGAAATACAAGAAATCAAAATATAAGTATAAGAAACCAAGAAAAAAGATATTATGTAAAAAATTATAAACATAAAAGACCATATAGGAAAAAGAAATCTATAAAAGAATGTACTTGTTATAATTGTGGAAAACTAGAACATTTAGCTAGAGATTGTAAAATGCCTAAAAATCAAAAAAAGAAACAAATCTCAGAAATAAAAATAGAAAATATAGAATAAATGCAAATAGATTATATAGACTATGAATTAGAAAGTGAAGATAGTATATATGAAATTTCAGAAAATGAAACAGATAATGAAATAGATAGTGAATTAGATGAATCAACTGACTGAAGAAGATATAAAAATGAACCAAATAACTGAAGAAGATATAAAAATAATAACAAAGGAAGAATATTTAAATGAAGAAGGAACAGATCAAAAAATAATATTTGATAATAATATATTTGACTAAATAAAAGGAAAAGAGTTAGACCTAAGCGTAGAAAAAATATTTAAAATACCAACAATAAAAAATATATTTAGTAGAAAAAAAAAAGAATACTATGTAGTAAGTCAAAAAGAACATGTAATAGACTGTAGATATGTAAAAGGAAGAGCTAGTATACCACTAGTAACAAAAAGAATAATTAATAAAGAAATAAACGACATAAAAAGCAAAGACCCAATAAAATATGTATACCTTGGAGGAACAAAAATATTAATAAAAGCATGTTTTAGAGAAGGAATAGACACACCAATGAAATTATATTTAGCAGATGATAGAATTATAAAACCTATAGAAAAAAGTATAATAACTGGTATAAAAGGAAATTTAATATACCAAAAATTTAAATTTATAATAAGTGTGAATTATTCAGTAGCAATAACAGATAAAAATATAGATAAATCATTAGTATTATATTGAAAAATATCAGGAATAGAACTAACCCCAGGAAGTAAAACATTTACAGCAAGATGTAAAAATCTATATGTATTAACAACAAACATAAAATAATAGGAAAAAATAAAATTAATAAAATACAAATAGAAAGTCCTTTTGAACAATTCGTAAGAACAATTGATAATAATGATTATAGTTACAAAAATATAGACATAGAAGAAGAATTGGAAATAATAAATGATAGAATAAGTACATCAAAAAGAATAGCTCATGAAGAAACAGAATCATCATGCTCATCTAAAGAACAAGTTATGAAACAACTTCAACAGTTAATTTAAATCAATATTACATAACAGGAACAATAAATGAAAAAAAAAATTTAATACTCTTAAACAAAGGACAAGAAAAAAATTATATAGCAAAATATCTAGTAAAAAGTGAAGAAATAAAATCTAATAGTAATATATGCCCAAATCTACCAAGGAGTCTAATAAACATTAAGAAAATGGCAGAAAAAGAAATAATAATAGGAGTTAGAAAAAATAAAAATAGAATTTAAAATAAAGAAAGAAATGCAAAAAACAGACATAATATTAGGAATAAAATGGTTAGACCAAATAAAACCATACAATATAGAACATACACAATTGTATATAACATATAATAAAGAAAAATTATTCATAAAAAGAACTTTGACATGACATGAAAATATATGTACTTGTCAAAATAATAACAGAAGGATATTATAATAGGTATTATACACCTATGATAGTATGATAGATACAAGAGTAGAAGCAAACTTATGTAGATACAACTGTTTACCAGAAGGTAAATGGGATAAGCTAAAAGTACCAATAGTAGTCAAAGGATTTAATAATGAAGGATGTTTAATTACATATAAAGCTAAGAGTGTAAAAATATAGATATGGGATAAAATAATAACAATAGAAGAAATCTATAATTATGAACTAACATCAAAAGATATGCTTTTAGGAATGCTATTTTTAGATAAATTATACCCACATATAATAACTAAAACAGATTGGTGATTTACAACAGCATGTAAAAAAAAAAAAGTAAGAGCAAAAGGAGTTATTAATAAAATAAGAAAGAAAACTGATTGGATAAAAGGAAGTGAAAAAATTACACAAAAGTTAGAAAATATAAAAAATACAGAAGACACAGTAGAACTAGTTGTATTTTTTATAAATAAAAAGAAATAACTATATTTTCAATAGATAAGGTAAAAATAATAAAGAAAAGATTAAGACAATTATATAGTGAAGATTCATTAAAAGGATGGGGAAAAACATAAAACTATTATAAAAATTGAATTAATAGATAAAAATAGCATAATAACTCAAAAACCATTAACATATAATTTTGACGATTTAAAAGAATTTAAAATGCATATAGATGAATTATTAGAAAAACAATATATACAAAAAAGTAATAATAAACACAATAGTCTAGCATTTATAGTAAATAAACATAGTGAACAAAAAAGAGGAAAAACTAGAATGGTTATTGGCTATAGAAATTTAAATGCAAAAATTATGACATACAATTATCCGATACCAAATAAGATATTAAAAATAAGACAAATAAAAGGATATAACTACTTTAGTAAATTTGACTGTAAATCGGGATTTTACCACTTAAAGTTAGATGAAGATTCTAAAGAATTAACTGCATTTACGGTACCACAAGAATTTTATGAATGGAACGCATTACCATTTGGATATAGAAATGCACCAAGTAGATCTCAACACTTTATGGATAGTTATTTTAAACAATTACCTAATTTTATAGTATACATAGATGATATACTACTATACACAAACCCTAAAGAGGAAAATTTAAAATTATTAAAACAATTTATATATTTAATAGAAAAATTGGAAATAAGTTTAAGTGAAAAGAAAGCCGAAATTATGAAAAACTAGATAGAGTTTTTAGGAATACAAATAGATAAAGGTGGAGTAAAAATGCAACAACATATAGTACAAAAATAATAAATTCAAAAGAAGAATTAGATACAAAAAAAAAATTACAATCATTTTTAGGATTAGTAAACCAAGTAAGAGAATATATACCAAAATTAGCAGAAAACCTAAAGCCTTTATAGAAAAAATTAAAAAAGAATATAGAATATAATTACAATGAAGAAGATAAAAAATAAGTTCAGAAGATAAAAATACTTTGTAAAGAATTACCAAAATTACAATTCCCAGATGAAAATAAAAAATTTACATATATAGTAGAAGTAGACGCAAGTGAATATAGTTATGGAGGAGTACTTAAATATAGATATGAAGAAGAAAAATTAGAACATCATTGTAGATACTACTCAGGTACATTTAATGAAACAGAAATAAAATGAAAAATAAATAGAAAAGAATTATGTTCATTATATAAATGTTTATTAACATTTGAACCATATATTGTATATAACAAATTTATTGTGAGAACAGATAATACCCAGGTTCGATGGTGGTTAACAAGAAAAATACAAAACTCAGTTACGATGAAGGAAATCCGGAGATTAGTATTGAATATATTAAATTATACATTTACGATTGAAGTAATCAAGATTGACAAGAATGTTATTGCAGATTACATATCAAGAACAAGCTACTCAAACTAATTTACCAATGGAAGAAGCTGATGTCAAAGATACCCAAACAGACTTAATATTACAAGTGTTTGAACAAATGAAGTTATTACAAGAACGAGTAATCACATTAACTACTAAAGTTACAAATGTAAAAGTGCAGGTTGAGCACTACAAAAAATAAGAAAAAGCTATTAGCAAAGATACTGTGCAGGAAGAGCATATTAAAAAACTATACCTAGAAGGTGAAGATGAGAAATACCTAAAAACTCAAATTACTAACGAAATTATAGTTACAGTTCCAGGCGCGGGTGATGTATCCAAAGGAAAGAATATAGTTACTCAAAATAAACCTGAACCACCAAAGAAAAAGAATTATAACCTCAACCAGATATTCTCAAAACCATATACACCAAATATACAAAAATCAGAGTCATCTATACCTCCCCAGATACACACATATTCTGAATCACTCAATCAACAAAAATGGACTTATAACCATATCACTCGTACATATATTGATAATATTTATACTTTACAAAAATTGTTAAATACAAAACCTATCCATATTAAAGATTTCGCAAAACAACACCAAGGATATATTACACAAAAATGTCAGAACTATAACAAACTTATTGCTCTTCCTAGCACCAGTGCAAACTTAATTACTTCATGTTACTATTATGGACTATTATCTACAGTCTACACAACTACTGGAGAAGAGTTAACAGGAATTCCGGATATTTACAAAGGATTTATGGATTGTAAAAGGATTACGAAGGGACAGTTATTCTATGTCTGTTTCTACTCAGCACCGGCAGAAATATTATTTGATGAAATAAACAGACAATTACTATTGTCAAGCTAGGAATGACACGAGATTATATAATCCCTGAAGAATTATGCGAACAAGAAGAGATAACCAAAAATCAGATATCGGACTTCTACCAAAATAAGAGAGTTATTGAACTTAGCAGTATATTGGCTGAGTTAGCAAATAATTATATAAATCAAAACCCAGTATGGATTTACTGTAACAGAAATCAATTATTGGTTTACTCTACTTGTAAAATGTTAGAGAAAATGATAGAGAAGAGATAAGAAAATGGGTCATGATGATCCTAAAACTAGAAGAGTTACCAGTCACAAGATCTATTACAAAAGGAGTTATTTCAGAAGAAGCTATGGATCAATTCTGTAAATAAGTTAGCCAAAGATACGATGACCACATATGCAGCAGATGTAGTGGCAGACACAACTTTATTCCAGATGTAATGTTACAATAGCAAGAAGATAAGAAAAAATTGCAGATACAACAAGAAGAAGATAGAGACAGCAACGGAAGAAAATCAACTACAGATGAAGAAAGAAAAAGTCATCAAAAAGCAATTAAAGTTATTAAAAGCGACATATGGAAAATAAGATAGCTTTTACATAAATTATTATGTAGTAGTTTTAGCCTTTTTGACTTTTCTTATCATTTATTAGTCATTTTTGGCAAGTAGTGTCATTATTAGTTTAGACTTTTGTAAAAGTAGCTTTAGAACTTTGTAGAGATATTTTTTACACTTTTGTAGAATAGATGACAGGTGTAAAGTAAAATACTATACGCATTTTCATTCTTAGATTATAAATAGACGAGCATCCGCTTAGATAAAGGGCAAGTCTTCATGAGTTGAAGCAAAACCCTCTCTTGTACACAAAAATTTTGAATTATTTAATAAAAACGGGTATATTTCCAAGGAAAAGCTATGAATTATCAAACAACTATGGAAAATCTAGAATTATCAGATTTACCAGAACAGGTATTTATATTGGTAATTATGAATAGCTAAATTCATAAATTCCTGACAATCGTGATATGATAAAATAAGTTCATGTTAGTTACTTTATAGTAGAATTATTTGAAGAATAGCATGTTAAGAAGTTTATTAGCAAAGTGGAAAAGGAGAAAAATTCCTAAGAACTATGCCATCCTAAAGGTGAAACCGGTGAGGCAAGAAAGCCGTGATAGGGAAGTAGCCAGAGTAGAGGCGCTGTTTAAGGGAAAAGTATTTAGATTACCATGCTAATAGTGACCGAAGAACGTGTTATTTAAGAATAATCTAGTATATAGTAAACTAAAATGATCATATTTTGTTATGTGTAAGATTGAAGGGAATATTTTGAAAAAAGTATCATATGAAAAATGAATACTTATTTATCTGACGAAATGGTAGATAAATTCAAAATACTTGTTTTGTATATACTTAAGGATATAGAAATTGTAGGTATAAGAAAAATCTTATTGGAAAAAATATTTGATAAATATTTTATGACTTGAATAAATTACATACCACACCTACCTACCTACTCTTACAAATACTTACATACCAAACCTACACATCAACCATGATAAACTATGTATATTTAGAATATTGGAAAATGGATATGAAAAATATACATTAGTAGAAAAACTAATGGAAACCAATCTAGAAAAATATATGAGAACTAAGGATATTAAATATATATAATTCCTTAATGAAATATACAAGAATTATTAAGATTAAAACAAATGACTAATAAATACTATGATAAAACATTTAATTACTAGAATCCAATTCCAAATTATCCAAGTTATTCATAGAAACCAAAGCATAATATAAATAATATGACAAGTTATATATCTGATGAAACTAAGATACTTGTTTTATATATCATAAAAGACTTAGAATTAGAAGACATAAAGAAAATAATATGGGAAAAAATATTTGATTTTGAAGATGAGTTACTTAGTACTAATTGGATAGAAGATGAATTAGAAAATATAGATTTCTATGGTAGAAACAATTCAGATAGTTATTATTCAGATGGATATTATACAGATTAAGAATGCTAGAATATATTCAAAGAGTTAGAGAAAAACAAAGTTGGCTATACAAAGAAATTAATTATAGAAACCGGCTTAGAAGAGGAAGAAAACCATAAAACAACTAAAAATAAAAGACAGTTTAGAATATGATTTAGACATAGAATTATTCATAGACGAAAAAGACAGGATAATTAATGAAATAGATAACCTAGATTTTAATATCAGATATAGTACAATTAGAATAAATTATTACAAAGAAATTTGTAGTATTACAACTACTTTAGTAAAATATGATAGACTATGAGTATTTAAAATATTGGAGACAAGATATGGAAGAAATAAGAGCAACAGAGATACTTATGAAAGATAATTTAATTGAATATTTTAGAACAAAAGATATAGAATATTTAGAATACCTTTAAAATAATATACAAGAATTACAAAGACTAAGAGAAAAAACTAAAGAATATTAAAGTAAAACATTTAATAAAATATGATTAAACCCCTCCCCCCCCCCCCCCCCCCCCCCAAGATATGAACATTAATAAAATTAAAATGTTTAGAGAAGCTAAGAAATATCCACGCATAAATAAAAATAGATTCATTAGAGCTATAATAGATCTATTTAAGTTACCCAAGTTATCCGCACCCCCTATAATTGGTATCAGAGCTATGTCGTTTAAAGTTACGAAAATAGTATATATTTGATATTTATCTGATTAAAAATTTATATCTTTTTAGTTATGAAGAAACAGAGGAACTTGAGATGACTTCTCTTATAGTATTGGTTAACAATTTCAATATTTCTTGCTTAAATTTGAAATATGGATTGAATAAAACCCTAATTTCTGGCATTTCTTCTTCTTGTTTTTGAACTATTGATTCAATTTGTTGGTGATTTTTTATCGCCGTTGATGTTATTAGTGTCCGTGTGTGTGTTGTGTTGGTGTTTCTGGGTTGATTTGTTGTTTTTCTTGGTAAAAATAATGTTGCAACAGGTGAACCATCTGATGCAACAGATGAATCATCTGATACAACAGATGAAAATCTAATGTAACAGATGAATAATACTATTAATGCACTAACTGCTTTTGTAAAGAAAATAACATCCAAGAGGGGTGTGATTCCATCAAAGAGGATTTAAATATTCATACACTCCACTAGAGATCAAGGTGGCTAAGAGGAGAAGGAAAGATATTTCCAGGGTATCATCAAGCATCGAAAATAGCAAAATTGCAACTTCTCTGTCTTTGTCTTGCACCACTGTTTAATGTTCAAGGGTAGCATGAGCTAAAGAAGATGAATATATATCATCCGTTCCAACAAACAAACATGCACATATCTGTTTCAACAGTTGATACATCTACTGAAAATTATCAAACAGATATATACATTTGTTGCAACCGTTATCTAACCTGTTGCATCAGATGTGTTATCTATTATAATATATGTCTGTCTATTTCAACAAATCAAAGAGGTTTTTGTACTATCTTAATTTGTACCAACAGATGAGTCTTGTGTTGCAATGTATGGGTCATCTGTTTGAAATTATCGTACCGCTCTGTTCTACCTGTTCGAATTTATCCCAATAGATGATCTATCTATTGCAATATAAGACTCATTTGTTACAAAAGATAGACAATCTGTTGTATATCTGTAATTAGCATTGATAATTCTGGCTTTCTAGGTGGATGTCATAGTAGAAGCTACTGCTGAAGAGTATAATATCACAGTTGATAATCCATCAACTGCTTCCAAAGAAGAAGAAAAAGTGAAGCCTGTCAGTTCGGGAGAACGAAAGAATTTCCCCTTTGAAGGGTTCAACATCTCAGACAAGGCTCCAAAAAAACTAACAAAGTTGATCAACGACTATTTAGAATGGATTGCTGATGGACTGTTAAAGCATCACGCTGGCAAGTACATAAATTAATTTTAAAGATATTGATTGATACAATTCTTGTTGTAAAAACATGACATTAACATATATAAATCATCATGTAGAAAACAAAATGACTAACACTACAAAGTAAACAAATCGATTCTTGTTTTTTATATGTTCGACTTTGATGTTGCCCATCCCGAAATGAAGAATTGTTTCTATCTGATGTCACAGCCCCAAACTTGCTGTAATGATGAGGTTTAAATGTCATACATATTACTATTAATTAATACTCTATTTAACTGCATTTGTGGATTAATTTTTTCATCACGTAATCTAAAATATTTGATAATATATGTAGCGCATCGATGTCATTTTTTACTACCTCCAAAAAAAGGCCAAGTTGCAAACACAAGAACAATACAGATACACAACAGGCAATTATTTGTTCAAAGTTTCCATCATAACACCTATGATATGTATTATCAACAACAGCCGAAAGTTTCCCAAAATGAGAAAAACTTAATCAACATCATCAAAGGTTTTAGCATTCCAGCTAGCTTACCTTGGCCTTTGGTCGATGAAGTGTACATCCCAATCAATTGTGGTGATGAATTCCATTGTGTGTTGGTTGTCGTCATTCTAAAAGAGAGGTGCATCCGAGTTTATAACTCGATGTTGAGAAGAAGACGTTCTGGGCCGTCGTCTGAGATACAAAAGCTGGCCAAAATATTGCCTACTTACCTTGAGATGAGTTGTTTTTTGGACCAAAAGGTTCGTACTAATTGGTCGACGATTGAAGCATACTGGGATAAATGGGTAATCCATTTGATGTAGAATATGTTGAAGGAATTTCTTAACAAATCATTGATAGCCTATAAGTATAAGTATCATGATTTAGTTTCATTTCATAAATTTGACAATGGTTACATAAACTGCAAGATATGGATTATCTGTTTAATGCAGGGATTGCAGTCTTTTTGTTGCCGCGTACGCCGAGTATTTGAGTGATGGAATACAAGTACCAAATGATGAATTTGATGCTGGATTACTCCACAAAAGATATGCTGCTCTTTTATGGAAATACGGAGAAGCGAAAGTTCAGAAATCATACGCAAGTGACATTAAAGATTCACGGCGACCAAAGCCAAATTTCTTAGCACCGAATGAAGAACAAGTTGTCCATATTAAGTAGATCTTTATAGTTTGAGTCTGTCAAAGTAATAACCTCTCCTCATTGGTTAACTTGCTAATTTATTTGTAGAGTAGATATTTGTACCCATAATAATTTTTTTACATTTCATATATTTGATGAATTATTTCATTTAATTTCTGAAGTCTTTGATTTATTTTATGTTGTCTATGAATATAATTTAATCCTTAGTTTTTTTTTGAACTTGTTAATTGAAATAGAATACTAGATTCAAATATCGCAACAGATAATACATTTGCTGCAATAGACGACATATCTTATCAAATAGATTTAGACATATGTTGCAACATGTAGGTCATCTGTTGAAAATTACATAACAGGTCTTCCTATTTTTTGATTTGTTCCAATAGATTACCTATCAGTTGCAACAAATAGATTATATGTTGCAATAGATTGTATATCTGTTGCGTTAGATTGACTTAAAAACATCTGCTTAATGCAATGATGACCAACCTATTACAACAGATAGACAATCTGCTACATTATAAAAATTTAACTTTCGTCGAACATTAAAAATTGCCACTACATAAAATGTAAAGTGAAGTGGCTTAAAATAAAAAATTGTTATCGAGGTCATCTTTGTCATTGTACATATTCTTCTTTATTCATGGGATCCAAGCATTTAGTTAATACCCCATAAGCCCAGACCTCTTGCATCTTTTCCACAACAACATTGCACAAACCGGGCGTTTCTATGCCGTCAGTAAATACTTGATATATGCAAATATGGCCCACAAGCGGCACTGCTGTTATTTTTTTGAAGTTGGATGTTCTTATTTTGACCATTAAAATCCCATGATTTATTTCCTAAGACTTCCGTCGGCAAATGATCCATCAGTTTACTCTACGTCAACAACTTGGGGAACAACTTCATGAGTGGCTGCATGTGGGCTAAAAGCTTGGCCTCCTTGAAGACAGGTAAGTTGCAGTCATAAACCTTAATATTTCCCTCATTGATTAGTATCTCAATAGCGAGAAAATTTTTGACTTCCACGTTCATGACTGTAAGAATTCTCTTTGCCTTGATCCAGCTCTTGTCGTATAGATATGGCTTCTTCCCTCTAATATATTTAATCATGTCTTCATCCCGTTGGAATGTAGAAACTAACCAATCAATTCTCGGGCCACCGGGATGAGCTTGCCTATGGAGAGCATCGTACCTACTCTTGAAATTATTGTAGAAGTTGAGGTCCATTATCCTATTGGTAGCATCATAAGCATCCGGGTAGGCTAATTACCTGCCCCTCATAAGGCAGAGAATTTCATCAAAATACTATGGTATAAGAATATAATTTTTAAATAGGTTAGTAATTGTAAAAAAGAAAAACACAGTGGAAAGATTCTGTTGTAGAGAGTTCTCTGAATCAAATCATAGATTACCCAGCTAACGCAACTTATACAATAGATGTGTATTATGTTGCAATATAATACCCAGATATTGCAACAGATTACACATCTATTTTGTAACTTCTTCTTCATGAACTCGATAGGAAGTCTAGGTTAGCAAAAGTAAACTTACATTATCCACGTATCATTCACACATATTTGCCATATTCATGAAGTCTTTGGCGGCAAATGAATGCATGGTGTATTCTTCTAGAACCTTTATTTTGTCATTCGTGATTTCTTGCAGTTCCTTCTTCTTTTCGTAGCCAAGTGCCACGTATATGTCCACCTTCTTCAGCAGCCCCTGAACTTTAACAACTCTTGGAATGGGAGGAGTTGCATGTAACACCTCGAATTTCGGGCTAGAACGAAAACCGTCTTTTCTATGTGTAGATGTTCCAAAAGCCATAAATCCTATGAAAATTTGGTATGTTAATCAATTATGTAGTGTGGGAACCTATTTGAGCATGAATTGAGACCATAGATATCCCCTAACTCAAGGTCAAGTAGAAAGCTTTCCTATCGTTCTAGTTTAAGTGAGCGTCGAAACTTGGGTCGATTTCAATCGACAATACCTCCTTGTATATGGGGAACTGGGTGGCCTACTATAGATCAAATAAAAGCTCTTCGAATTATCTTTTCAAAAATATCAATTTAGCCTAAATCCAATATCGGATCAAAAAGTTACCGCCTATTTTACTCCAGCATGTCAGCCTGGAAAACTGAGTGACGACATTCGTGATAAGTTATCACAAGTGTAATGACTTATCACGAATTTCATCAGCCTTAGGCAGAATACAGCCCCCAGTGATGACATTTTTTATAAGTTATCACAAGTGTGATGACTTATCATGAATGTCGTCAGCCTTAGATTTTCGGCAACTGGAAAGTGGTTTAGTAAGGGCATTTTGGTCTTTTTCCTTCACTTCCCACGACTTATAACCCTCAAGGAGTGTATTATATTCCATTCTCTTTAGTTAAACATCTTAAAATTCTCTGTACACCTTCAACCACAAGGTTAGGATTTCAACATAAAAACTCAATTATCTAGAGATTCAACCGTGAGAATTTGATAATTCTTGCATATTTGGATTCCCCATTAACAGGATATGAGGGACACCCAATAGTTTGTAAATAAACTTCCAAAATTTTTAAAGTCATCCAAAAGCTCCAAGTTTAAGGTATGTAGTTTTGAACAAGAACACCCTTTTGTTCTTGTGCCCAAAAGTTACATATTTTCGTAAAGTATTTTGTAAACTCATGGAGAATTCCTATCATGTTATTATATTGTGAGTTTTATGAAACTATGTCTTACCCAAACTTTGAGTTGTAATATTATTATGCATATTAAGGTTTTAAATTGTCAATTTATGGTTTAAGTTGCATAATTCAACGTCTATATCATGTTTTGAGAATTTCAAGTCCTATAGTTGTGAATTGAACCTTATGGTTAAAGAATGAGTTTGAGAATGAGATGTTAGTGATTTTTAAAGAATATCAAGAAGTAAGTTTTGATTGTAAGTTAAGATAGAAATCCACATTCTTGAGTTTGAAGTAAAAGGGATGCATTTTGGCTCCCATTATACATATATATTGTTGAATTGTTTTAAGGTGGATTTTCTAAATTTCTGAGCTAAGTAAGGGAGTAGTATTTAACACCGAGTTGGGCGTGATTCTGAGGTCTCATGCCTCAGAACTATGTGCCCCCGTAGGTTCTTGATAGACCCCAAGTGGGTTAAGATAGTGATCACTAATGTTAAGGTTCTATCTGATCGCAAGGATAGAATAGCTCTCCCCAACGTGGGTAAGTCGTTGGACTCCATGTATCTCACATGGTTTATGTCGGTTAGAAGAAACTCCCAGAGTAGTCCTCCACTCTAACAAAGATGTATTTTGAAAGCTATGAGTCCAAGATTTCTAAGGCTCTCAAGTGTCAAAATCTTTAAGTTTCCGAAAAAGTTTCTAGTTTTCATGAGATTAAATTGTATGCTCTGAAAGATGTTGTTTTAATACTTTATATATTTTACAAGTTTGAGAATAAAGAAACAATGCACATTTAGAATGAAGTGCAATGACTCACATGATTTACATTACCTGTTTTCTTATTCATGATTATGATGGTTTTACAAGCTTGGTATCAAAGCATAGAGTTCAAGAGTCCTAGGGCATTTATGAAGCCGTGTATAGTAGATTCTTGCAGAACGGTACAGAGATGTATGTACCTTTCTTGGAGAGGCTACAAGGCATTTAGAAAATGTCTCCATTCTTTCAAGTCTCAGATCATGCTATAGAAATGTTCTTTAAGAAACTTATACAGATTCTCATCTTATTTTATCCGAGCCATCTCTGCCTTATTTTCAAGGTATCAAAAACAGTCAAGCTTAAATCTTTACAGATAGTTCTTTCTTAGACAGTCTCCATAGATAGTTATTGGATTATAAGCGAGCTAGAAATTATTCCATCAGTGCTTTTGAGTTCCAATGATTAAAGTGCTTTATTCAAGATTCATAAAAGTCGTGCACTAAGCCCAAGTCATATGTACTTCCAAATTCCTCCTCAGAATCTATAATGTAAAGTTATACTTTCCTATCCATGTATTATTCTTGAGATTGCATGATTAGTAAGTTCCAGTTCCTCCCCAAATAACGCTCTCAGATTGGCTATCAAAAAGCTTCAAAAGTCATACATAGTGGCTTGAGAGTAGAATTCTAGTGTGTTATAAGTCTCTAAGATCATATTTATGTCGTCACTCTTATGAGTCATGCAAGTAAGACAGAATAAGATGTGTATTCTTAGATTATTGACTATTGTGTGTCAAGTTTCTATCTTTTGTAACCTTGTTATCATTGTTTTATTGAAAAATCAAAGTCTAGTGAAGCCGTGTGAGGCCTATTTAAATTCACTAGTAACTTGTTATGAACTGAGGGTTTAGAGGTATAGTGACCAGAAAAGTGGTAAGGGCAATTCACTAACTATATGTATAGCCTGAGTTAGTAATGAAGTAATATAATAGGCTTGAATAGTATATGCAAGAGCATAAGTTTACTTGATTTGTAATCAAGTTTGACGTTGTATGTATGATGCAGAAGTACGCCCAAGGTGTTATGGGGCTGCATTATTTTTTTAAGGATTATTGCATGTTGTGGGGTCGGTAGTACCGTTGAAATATTAGGTGGAGAAAGACTAGTTAGATAATGAGTAATGTTCTTGATAGCTAAGTTAAGGATTTTGATTGAAGATGTTGAGCCTTTTTAAGTATTAATGTGATTCTCATGGTTTAGAAACATAAGTTTACAAGCATGATACTGGTAGACTTTGACAGAAGTTGTATGGTCCATCAAAGGTTTGGAGATACCCATGTTAAGCGTTAGAATCTAAGTTTGAAATTTTAAAGATTTAGCTAATAGGAATAAGAGTTGAAGCACTAGATGGTGTGCACTCCAACTATGGGGATGCTCATGCAGATTCAAAGTTAGTAAGTGTTCAAGTGTTATATGATGACTATTGGGGCTATAGAAAGATAGGTTGTAGCTCAGAAGTGAGTATTAAAAGTTGGTTTTATGCTTTTAGGTATAGCCATTTGGGTTAAGTTCTTTTGTTCATGCGCGTTGCTATCCCAGACTCTGGAGTAAAGTGATTATAGTTAGACTAGAGTTTATATAGTGGTTCACAGCCTTAGAGTGATAGCTTATATCTAAGGGGGAGATGATAGAACAAGCAACCAAGTCAAGCCTTCAGATTCTAGTAGATGTACCAGTAAGTTATAGAATAGTTGCGAGAAAGATTAATGCTTGACCCAATCGTATTTTAGTTATTTCAGTTGTCCCAATACCTACTCATGCCTTACGTTCATTTCCATGATCTTAATTTATGTTCATGCATATGATGGAGAATTATGTACTATCCTAGTTCCCAAAAAATAAGGAGTTCCAGCTCTTTCAGCAGTTGGAATCACATTCCATAAGTTCTGAACTTCAAATTCTGGTCATGCAGCTTATGACTCATGTACTCAAGATTTACAGTATGTTCAATCCTACTCAAGCAATACTTTTAATGATCAGCAAAATTTGGATTTATATCTTGAATGTCCTCAAAGCATACTTCTTTGATAAGTCCATGATGTTATATATTCTATTTCTCAAGCCTCAGTTGAGTGTCAAGTTATTCATAGTATCCCCTCATATTTTGGGCCCTCATGTTTTAACCTTCTATTACCTTTCCTTCGGTCAAGATAGTGATGATAATTAGTTGTCTGGATGGGAGAGAGAGTACACATTTCTTGTTACTGGAAGATCGTTGTATGCTTATTTTAGCTAAGGCAGTAAAGTGACAAGTAAGATTGAAGACAAGTCTTTAATACCCGTCATGGTTAGTCGAAGTTTTATATGAAATGTTTGGGTAGTTGAAATCTTATGTATGTCTCCTTAGGAGTAGTGCATGGAAGTTGTTCTTGATTGAGGTTTGTAAGTTGTGACAAAGGTATTTTAGGGGAATGTGTTTAGAAGTGCATATGTAGTTATAGAAGTGAGGCTTGAACATCATAATTGCATATTTAGATGAATGCACTGCACATTAGTAAAATGTCTAGTACGAGGTTGAATGTGGTTGTTGTAGTAGTAATGAGGATTTTTATGAGATGAGAAGTTGTGAAATGCAGGCTATGTTGAATTACAGTTCAGACTAGTAGTACAGTGTTATGTGGTGTACCCTATGATAGTGGGTTACGCTTGAAGATGGTAAGGGAATTTAGTTCAGTTAAACATGAGTAGAAGGAAATATCAACGGCCTTGTTAGAATTAGAAGATGAATCAATAAGTATGGTTTTTAAGGTAAAGGATTAGTTGACAGAATATTTTAGAAGTGTGTCTAAGTTTTAAGTAAGTCGTTGCATTGCCTAAAGCCTAGTAAATTCCACCCCAGTCTACGATTCAAAGGTCTATGATTCCAAGATATGGAATTGTAGCAATATTATAATCCCTTATTCAGATGTCTTGTTCAGATCTTGACTAAAATTCTTGGCTCCTTCAAATTGTTTGAAATCCCTAGAGGGGTGTTGAAGAAACCCTCCACTTGATCATGAGTATCTAGTATGATTCAGTTTGAATAGACAACAGTTCAATTTAACAATCAGGCACATAGATTTCTATGGATTTCTATTTTCTTGAACTAGCCTAGTTTTACTACCTGAAGTTTCATAAGTACAGTCATTCCGAAATAGTTTCGCAATTGTAAATTCAGCTCAGTATATGTATCAGGCATCAATTTCAGAATTTGGATATCTAGTCATGATTTATTTCATAAGTATTCATCAAACGATCTTTATTTTCCAAGTATTCCAGCTCAAATACTGTTATACCCATTGTGTGATCTTAGCCATGTTTTCTCATGATTTGTGCCTGCATAAACTATCACCTCGCAGTCTATAAGTACGATCTCACCATGAACACATAAATCAAATTATAAACTCTTAGCATAAGTCATCTCTTCATAAATGAGTAAAAAGGGCAAGTTAGCTCAGATTCAGATGAGGGTAACAGCCTTCTGTCATTCAGCTCCTCTCTAATCAAAGATTCAGTTAGATAGCTATTCTTATCATGAGTATATGTATTCTTCGAAGGATGCCAAAGTTTAGAAAGATATAGATTCAGTTTAATAAGCTATTTCATCTGTGTATCCTCGGTATTTGCTATATTCATAACCTAACGAGCAATATTCGAGGACAAATGATCCCAAGGGGGAGATAATATAACACCCCGCATTTTGGGCTACAATGAATATCATCTTTTCTACATGTAGATGTTCCAAAAGCCATAAATCCTATGCAAATTTGGTATGTTAATCAATTATGTAGTGTGGGAACCTATTTGAGCATGAATTGAGATCCCTTAACGCAAGGTCAAGTTGAAAGCTTTCTTATCGTTCGAGTTTTAGTGAGTGTCAAAACTTGAGTCAATTTCAATTAACAATACCTCCTTGTATATGGGGAACTGGGTGTTCCACTATATATCAAATGAAAGATCTTCGAATTATCTTTCCAACGATATCAATTTTCCCTAAATCCGATATTGGAGAAAATAGTTATGCCCATTTTACTCCAGCATGTCAGCCTGGAATACTGAGTGACGACATTCATGATAACTTATCACAAATGTCGTCAGCCTTAGGTAGAATCCATCCCCCAGTGACGATATTTCTGATAAGTTATCACAAGTTTGATGACTTATCACGAATGTCGTCAGCCTTAGGCAGAAATCCATCAAATTCCATCCCTCCCATGACGACATTTGTGATGACTTATCACAAGTCTGACGGTTTATCACGAATGTCATCAGCAATAGATTTTTAGCAACTAGGAAGCGGTTTAGTAAGAGAATTTTGGTCTTTTTCCATCACTTCCCACGACTTATAACCGTCAAGGAGCATATTATCTTCCATTCTCTTTAGTTAAACATCTCAAATTTCTCTGCACACCTTCAACCACAAGGTTAGGGTTTCAACATAAAAACCCAATTATCTAGAGATTCATCCATGAAAATTCGATAATTCTTGCATATTTGAATTCCCCGTTAAGAGGGATATGAGGGACACCCAATACTTCGTGAATAACCTTCCGGAATTTTTTAAGTCATCCAAAAGCTCCAAGTTTAAGGTATGTGGTTTTGAACAAGAACACCTTTTTGTTCTTGTGCCCAAAAGTTACATATTTTCGTAAAGTATTTTGTAAACTCATGGAGAATTCCTATCATGTTATTATATTGTGAGTTTTATGAAACTATGTCTTACCCAAACTTTGAGTTGTAATATTATTATGCATATTAAGGTTTTAAATTGTCAATTTATAGTTTAAGTTGCATAATTCAACGTCTATATCATGTTTTGAGAATTTCAAGTCCTATAGTTGTGAATTGAACCTTATGGTTAAAGAATGAGTTTGAGAATGAGATGTTAGTGATTTTTAAAGAATATCAAGAAGTGAGTTTTGATTGTAAGTTAAGATAGAAATCCACATTCTTGAGTTTGAAGTAAAGGGGATGCATTTTGGCTCCCATTATACATATATATTGTTGAATTGTTTTAAGGTGGATTTTCTAAATTTCTGAGCTAAGTAAGGGAGTAGTATTTAACACCGAGTTGGGCATGATTCTGAGGTCTCATGCCCCAGAACTACATGCCCCCGTAGGTTCTTGATATACCCCAAGTGGGTTAAGATAGTGATCACTAATGTTAAGGTTCTATCTAATGGCAAGGATAGAATAGCTCTCCCCAACGTGGGTAAGTCGTTGGACTCCATGTAGCTCACATGGTTTATGTCGGTTAGAAGAAACTCCCAGAGTAGTCCTCCACTCTATCAAAGATACAAATATATGTATTTTGAAAGCTATGAGTCCAAGATTTCTAAGGCTCTCAAGTGTCAAAATCTTTAAGTTTCCAAAGAAGTTCCTAGTTTTCATGAGATTAAAGTGTATGCTCTGAAAGATGTTGTTTTAAGACTTTATCTATTTTATAAGTTTGAGAACAAAGAAAGAATGCAGATTTAGAATGAAGTGCAATGACTCGCGTGATTTACATTACCTGTTTTCTTATTCATGATTATGATGGTTTTAATTCAAGCTATGTGAGTCATCTATATTAGCATGCATGTTTTCTATAAGAATTTATGATATTGATTATTTAATTGCATACACCCCCATATACTCAGTACATTCCCAAAGTGTTGATCCACATATATGTCTATGTGCTACATTGTCTCATAATGTAGGTACAAGACTTAGTATGCACATTCAAATTCGGTCAGTTCACAGTTTCCAGTCATCAGGTGATGAATCCTTTTAATTCAAGGGTTTGAGCCAGATAGACAGTTTGAACAATTTTTTATTTTCCTATTTCAATCATATTGAGTTGGGATAGTTAGGAGTCATGACCCGGCTATCTAAAGTCAGTACTAGTAGAGGCTTCATAGACAGTCAGTAGAGTTAATGTATTTAGTTTCAGTTTTATTCTGTAAAAACAGAGCTGTAATCTTGTAAAGTTCAGATTTGTATTGATCAAGTTCAGAAATGTTTTATGTTCTCGCTGATTTTATACATATTTAAGCATTTTATTCAGTTGCTTATGAGTTATGTCAGTAGAAGGGTTAGCTTGGGGTCACTTGTGACCCGAAGCACCGTGTGACATCTCGGGACCCAATTTTGGGGCGTTACATTGCAATTTTTTTCGATTTCTGATTAGAGAGTTCTTGGGTAATTGTTTTTTTCTTCCTCCTAACCCCTGTTGTAGGAGTGTATGGCTCCCTCACCTTGTTGAATGGTATAATACCCCTCTTGGATTTTAATTCCTCGGCAGCTTCAGTAATAGTATCTAGTTTTTCAAGGAGTTTATCTTCTCTGTCCTTGTACATTTTGTATTTGGAATGAGAACATGAGGGTGAAGAGGGGTGAGAAGGACCTGTGTAAGGGGTGTTTTCAAATGTATTTATTTTTTCCTGAGAACCAACATGCTCATAATCACGAATGGAAGAAATACTAGCATCAGGATGGCTGCCACTATCATCAACAACTCCACCAGCAACACCCCCAGAAAAAGCACCTGAATCTGGGCAGTAAAAGGTTGGTCATGAAGAGCTTCAACATTAGGCTGACCTTGCCTTACTGCTATTCTTATGGTTGTTGCTCCAGCCAAGTCCTTCTTTATTAACTACACTGTTGGGTCTACTTTTGTATCAATAAGAGCTAGAGTAATAAAAGAAGTCATCCCCAACTCCCGCTCAATAGGTACAATCCAAGGATGCACAACCTATAAAAAAATATATGAGGCATTTAAATCATATATTAATAATTTGTAGTTAATTAGGTTACATGTTAACATAGCCAACTTATGCAATAGACGATCTAGCTGCCACAACAGCTGATTTGTATATCACAATAGATTCACAATATATTGCATTAGATTACCCATTTGTTGCATAACTTGAAGTAGATGGGTAATCTGTTGAGTTAGGTTTAAAAAACCAGAGCAACAAATGGTTAATCTGTTGCGAAATATGGATGATCTGTTGCACCAGTTGAAGTTGAAGGGTATTCTGTTGTAACAGACGACCCATCTATTGGAATAGATGGCATATCTGTTTCAATATCTTTCTTTGAGGCAAATTATTTTAGTTGAAAGAAGACGCACTGCATCATTCGGAGGGTTAAAAAGATCAACCTTGTTAATATTTTTTTTGCTGCCCTTTGCAGCCAACCACCTAAGGATCCTTGGATGAGAAACCTCATCCGGGTAATCCTTGAACTGCTTTCGGAGGGGAGGAATGGCTTCACATTCCCCAGCCTAAAATATGTAAATATGAAGTAAGCAAAAAAAATCATAATAACTATATTCAATATAAATTAATGGATGAGTAATAATAGTGATCAATTTTACCATGAAAGCCTAAGGAAAACCATATAATGTGATTGTCCTTATGGATAGCTTTGTCAGTAAATATTGAACATTCAAGTAGTACCTGTCATATCCCAGGGATAATCGTTGAATTTTTCAAAATCATCAGCAAGCATAAGAAAATCATCTTCTATGACTTTCCTAACATCTCTTGCCAATAAAACAAAATGGACAAACCAAACTAAGCACAATTTTTCCCTGTAATCTTTGATATGTTTTTATCCTCGAAATCTACCATCAAACCCTCCGCTTTATAGCTACGTCCAACAATGCCCAACAACCCATCTTTTTTTCCCTTGCATTTGTTGGACCATTTGTGGGGTGTTTCCTTGATGAGAGATTCTTCCGGATTATGGCATCTCAAGCCCGTCACTATGGCCAACTCTTTCAATCCAAAGCAAACCAGCATACCACAATAGTTGATCCAAATTTCATCCATATTTTTTTGCGGTCCTTCAAATCTTTATCATCTCCTGCATACTTTATCCTGCGCTTGAGAAGACCATATACCATGCTTATTGGTAAATGGAGAGTGTGGTCCTCAGGCAGCTTAAGAAAGTATACCAAGAAGCTCCTCTTAAAAAGTGTCTATATTTTCATTCTTTATAATACTCCTAAGTTCATCAAAATGTTTCCCTAACTAACATTTAAGTACAAGATCACCAGTTACTTCTTTTGGGGCGATCCATCGGCATCGCAACTCGAAACCTATCGATGCTAATGGTTTTGAAAGTATCATACTGGTATTTCGATATTAATTCACACCTCATTGGTGAGAAGGAGTTATCACATTCCTCGTCTTTATTTTGCCTTGACTGAGATTGTTCAGGAAGTTCTTCCGAATATATTTGTATTCTAGCCTTTTTGGTTGGGTGGTCAGAAGTTGATCCACTTTAGTTTTTTTTCTTTTGGGAGACATCTTTTAACTGCAAACAATACAAAAACAAAAAATACATTGCATTTGATGTCTGCATGATTTTAAAAAAAAAATTAAGATAAATTTTAATAAATTATTCTATGCCACATTACAAAAAAATACTCCAATGGAAAATCCATCAGTTGGAACGGATGGGGAATCTTTTTGAAGACCTATTTAACATCTCCCAAAAGATCTTCCACCTGTTGCAACAGATGGACCGCCAAGAACACCACCAACACCAAAACCAATGCCACCACCAATGCCACTAAGACAAGCACCAATGCCACCAATACCAACACCAAGACCACCGACACCACCACCAAAACCACAAATACCGAAACCACCACCAACAGCCACCAACAACACCACAAACACCATCCAACAATACCACGATAGTCAACAAATCACTGAGACAAAAACTAGGGTTTTCTCAGGTGTTTCCTACTTTTTTAGCATCAAAACTCAAAATTGTTAATCCATTCTACAAGATAATACAACTAAAAGTCTTCTTTTTAATCATAAACTAAAAAACCCTAATTTTTAGAACAAAGAATAAATGTAGAACTCTTCTCAAACTTTGTTACCTACGAAGACAGAGAAAACAATGGATAGAAGTGAGAATGAAGTCAAAAATAACTACTATGTGGTCGAAAATGGGAAGAAAATCAATCTGTTTTGAAGAGTTAAGCAATATGCTGAGTAGTTGTTGTCTGTATTATTAAGACAGAGAGAGAGAAGAGAGAGAACTTCAGATTTGAAATGAGGAAAAGTTTTTCACACAAATGGATGATTTGTATGGGTTGATTTAAAATCTTGGAAAAGCAAGACAAGTTTTAAAATTGTTAATTTGGTCCAAATTGATCTTAATTAATTTTCAAAATTTTAAAAAAAAATAGCTTTTAAAATATTAAGTTAATGAGAATCTTTTCAACTCAGAGTGATCGATCGATGACTCGGGTCGGGATGAATGCAATACCAACACCATACAATTGTAAAGACTCAATTGAAGTTGTAGTTGCCCTACGAACTCATTCATCCCTAGTTCCACCTAAATAAATTAAGGTACTATCTTAACATTAAGTTAATGAGAATCTTTTCAACTCATAGAGATCGATTGACGACTAAGGTTGAGATGAACACAATACCAACACCATTCAATTACAACCTTTTTTCTCTCTTTTCTCTTCTCTTTCTCATAAAGATCCTGTCTGGTATAAATCGATACATATCTTAGATTCCTCGATTGAAATTATTGTTTTGATCACGTTTTGATATTAAGTATGGTTCACTATTGCTTTTTCATTCTCGTCTTCTTATTTACAAGTTATTTACATCTGTTTTTTTATTTAACTACCATTTACCCATATCATATTTATTTTAAAAATTTGAAAAAAAATTTAAGTGTTGAATAAACGAACCAAGGATTTTTATTACAATATGCAAAAAAAGTCATCTGTTGGGAGTAGTTTAAAAGCTTTGTTGGCAGTATCATTTTTTTATATGTATTTTGTTGGTTTCTTTATTATTGATGTTGTTATTGATGTTGTTGGTGGGGTTGGCGTTGTTGAAACTTATGGTGTGGTATTGTTGATGGTGTTGGAACAAAAGATGTTGCTTCTTTGTTGTTGATGATGTTGTTAATGGTGTTGGAACAAATGATGTTGTTTCTTTGTTGTTAATGTTTTTTATTTATTGTTTCTTTGTAGTTTATGCTATTATTGATGTTGCAACAAACGGAACAACTGTTGGAACAAATCAAACCACCACCAAGGTTGGTTTGATGTATTCCAACAGACTCCACATCTGTTGTAATAGGCTCCACATCTGTTGCAACAGGCTCCACATCTGATGGAATAGGCTTCACATCTGTTGCAACAGACTCCACATCTATTGCAACAAACTCTATATCTATTATAATAGATGGATAATATTCCTTCTGTTCTTCTCTTGTTTGACATTAATTTTTTTCCTCTTCTTTGTAGATGTAAGAAACTGAAAGTTAATCAAATTTTGCTCGACCAACACGAGGCTGCAGTAAAGATGGGTTTGGAGGAGTAAGCTGCTTGCAGATGAAATCACTTCATATGTGGGAGGTATGTATTACTAATAATGTTATCATGAAAACACACATAGAGTACACTGATTTTGTGAATGTTATTTTTACCATTTAGTCATTAATTATTCAAAAAAGATATCTACAATTTTACAGTTAAGTTTAATAGGTTCGAACTGATAAGGCTGAGGGACCATGAATACGGTTCTGATACCCTGTTAAGATTTAATATCGGTTGTTGCTCATGTTTATGTGTCAAGCATTGTGAAGGGATCTAGTTTTCGTGTTATTGTAAAGATATTCAATAGCAATTAGACTAACTTTTAGGGTGCATTGGACTCTGAGAGAGCCTTTGAAGCCTTTCACTGCTTCAACCAAGAATAGAAATCAATATAGTTATTGTCCTAGTCAAAATTTATATGGTTGGGTTGTTCGGGGTGATAATTATACGCCAAAAGGTGCGGTAAGAGAATGCCTGCAAGGGTAAATGGGGGGTTGATGAAAGATTATATCAACTGAGAGCTAATTGAAGAGAAAATACAGTGATACAAAAACAGCCCACCAAGATGCCAAAACAGTCCACAAAACGTGAGAAGAACAAGCAACACAAAGGGATACAAGATGAAAAATACAAAAACACACGGATTTGTAAAATAATGAAAGGATAGATAGTGAGACCAAGATTATTACAAGATTAAGAACCAAGTGTATTTCAACACTAACCCTAACGAATGTAATAACAAAAATCACACTCTTACGGTGACCACCAAGGAAATCAACTCACCTCAAGATCCACTGTTTCCAAACAAAGGTCAATATTGGCTTTTCCAATCCCTATACTAAGGATGGCTTTTCCAAGCCCTAACTAAGACTACACTAAGGTGGTCTACTCTCAAGAGAGAGGATTTTCAAGTGTTCCATACATTCATCATTCATAAACTAAAGAGAAAAGACCTAATAAGAGACTATATATAGCCTAGCTTATTACATAGTATAATGGACCAAAATACCCTTAATGAAATGGGAGGTCATGGATTGTTTCTTCAACATGTGCAATCCCAAAATACCCTTAATGAAGGGTGCTTATTTAATGCTCCAAAACTATGGGGTCACACTTCAAAACTTGTAGTCTCGAATTGGCATCAAATGTAAGCCCCCACGCAATCTTCCACACACGGGTTTGTTTAATGACATGCTCAAAACAGGTCCTCCATGCATGTTCTCGTATCCTCAAGGTGACCAAGTCTTGAGCCTCTGTGTGTTGGCCTCTAAAGATGTCATCAAAATATAAGATGGCCATTTGTCCTATCATCCTCCCCTTCTTGAAAAGGATTCGACCTCGAATCCAAACCTTGCAAAAGCAAAGAAAGGACAAACAAATACAAACTCCTCATGGCATGAGGGTTAGGGTTAGCACAACAAATCATCTAAACATACCAAGGTTGCACATATTTGCAATATAACCAAGGATCCTTTGAATGAAATATTAAAAATTCAATGAAAGATGTACGAAAGATTTGGTTATGGGATTCACCAAGAGTGACACTTTTCTTGTCATGTAGACCAAGCAACAATTTGGGTGCACCAATATCACCATTTCCATATTTGGCACCGGGGTCAAATGGGAAGAGTGGCCATAGACATGGGTCTAGACAACACTTCTTTTTGCCGTGGTCTCTCCCCAAACTAAATGACATACTCTCTATAGTAATATACATATCATCGAAAGAAAATAGAGAGTAAAGAAAAGTATCACTCAAGTCAACTTCTACTAAGGTGACCTCATGTGTGTACTCACTACTATTTTCCCAATCATCACCATGAGTACTCTCAACAATAAAGTCATACATATAGGAGAAGGAGTAACTTTCAAGACTAAACATTTATTACCCTTAAGAGTACTCTCATCTTCCAAGAAGAGATTTTCATCTTTAGAAGGAATTTTGTCACACCATAGTGGGTTAACATATAGGCTATAGCCTCCAAAGTAAGCCATACCATATTTTTCAGCACTAGGCTCATTGAAGTGTATATATCACTTTTAAACAAGACATTATACCTAAAGAGTGAATGATCCAACCCACGGGCAGATTTGGAACAAGCAAGTTCCTCACTCTCTAAGAGATCAACATCAAGTTTTAAAGTGGTTTCAAGCACAAGATTGTCTCAAGAATAGCACTCGGGTTCACTCCCCTTTTGTTGACCAACTTTTTCAAATACTTCACTCACTTGAGTTTGATTAATCACATCACACACATACTTAAGTGGTGGAGAATTTTCACAAATAGGTTGATCAACACCAATTACACAAGACGATGTACTTCTGTTCAACATATAGGCTTCAACACTAGGTGGACATAAATTGATCTTATAGGAAGAGTCAATTTGGTCATCAAAAGGATCAACTAGTGTATCCACACTTACAACATGTACATCATCAACAAAAGGCAAAGAATCATTAAAATCACAAGTAAGTAAGCTACTACTCACACTCAATGGGCTACTAGCCACACAATTATCATTCACATGCACAAAAGTGTAAGAGTTAGCTATTTTACCTTGAAGTTCTTGAGTCGACTCTCCTTTTCTGTGTTGTGAAGGACCACCATAAGCTTGGGCAGCAACATCACTTCGGCATTGCTCTCCTTCACTTGCCATGTCGGTACCTACAAAAATGTCCTTAGAAATAGAAGGACAAACAATGTTATCTAGGTTTAGTGCCAACCCCCTCACTTCGCTCCACACAACCTCTTCTTTTTCCACTCCCGGATTACCACCTTGCACACCTTTACTCCTCTCAATATTTTGTCTCTCATAAGCATTAGGATTGGAGTAAGTATTCACTTCTCTTTGTAGCTCAGGCAACATGTATGTCACGAGGTGACTTCCCCACCGGTCTCTTACAACATTTGGCCAATTTTGCACATTTGGAACTCTATGTTGTGCAATCTAATCGGCACCTAAGCATACATGACCATATGTAAATGGAAGAATATCGCACCGCACCTTCTCATGGTATTCAAATTGAGAGAAGACAACCTTGACCCTCTCGGTAACCTTAAACCCATCCAAGAAGTATGGAACAAGTAAAGTCTCACGAAACAACCCCAAGTAGTCAACCATGGATGGAACGATGTAGTTACTATAGTACCTATCATTTAACACAATGAGGCAGACCGGTATCCCACAAATGGTCACCTTTCCGGAGTGTACACTCCTTCTCGTATCAACATTGTAAAGAACACAAGTACCCCTCAATTTTGGAGATGCATACCATCTTCTTCTCGTTGGACAACCTCCACGAGAGCTAGTATAAACATTTACACTATATCGACCTTGATAAGAAGTACTACAAGGTAGAGAATATGAATCTTCACACTACTCATGTGTACTCTCATTATAGCTCTCATAATCTTTGCAAATGAAAGGGTTATACCTAACACCAAATCTAGGATCGGAGTGAGAAGTGTAAGACTCCTCACATGCCCCAACATCATCATAAGATCCATCACAAGGTCCTACATCATCTCCAAATTCACCATAAACACTAGGCACTTCATTCACCTCATTTTCCCCCTCAAAACTGTAACTCTCAAATCTGCCCAAGTTTTGATCATGGCTATTTTCATAGACTCCACAATCTCCCTCAACTTCGTAGCCATAAAACCCCTCACTACAATCATAGTCTCCCATGTTGTAGTCACAATAATCCCCGGCTATCGAAGACATGTTCTCCTTATATCACCTTTGTACCTACACAATGAACAAACAAGATTAGTAGTAAAAGCTCCTCACCAATACTTGTATACACCCACCTTTGTGATTCTGACAATTCGAGCGGCGAATATTGAAAATTGCTTATACTCCGGTAGTCAATAGGATGTCAATTCTACTTGGTGGCCGGAATGGATTCTTGTTTGATCGAATCAAGACATAAAAACAAAATTTACTTACGAACTTGAAACAAAGAAAATACTATAACTTATAAACAAGAAAAGCACAAAATACAACACTTAACACGAAAGAAAACATACTCAAAAACTAATCTACAATCTAGTAGGTATTTACTAGTTTGCTAATTAGTATGAGAACTAACAAAATGGAAACCAATAGAATCAAAAAAGTGAAACTAGGAATTCCAACGTTCTTGAGCTATTGATGATGTGGCACTCGACTATTGGTCGATGGACAAAAAAATATTGTTGAAGTTGAAAATTTTTGTTCCACAATTTTGGTTGTTCGAATTTCACAAAGATGGGGGGGGGGGGGGGGATTTTGATTTTGGTAGGTTAACAAACAAGACTTTAAGTCCTTTTTTCCAAAATTCAAACCTTGACCAACTTTCACCTTTTTGGCAAGACAACCTTTTAGAGGTCTTGTCCCCCTTTCCTTTTTTGGCTTGTCTAGAAAAATGAACTTACTCCCTTTTGGTATAAAGACTTTTGGGAGGTCTTTTATTTTTTTTTCATCTTTGGTAATGTTTTGAAAGTTGTTTCAAGACTAACAAGAGGCCACACTCTCTTCCCTTTAAATTTGGATCAAACAACAACTTCTTACAAGACTTCTTCAACACAACATAAGAACTTCAACAACAACAACAAAACCGTCCATTCTTCCCACAACAACTTGCAATTTTTTTTCTCAAGAACTTGGGTTAGACTCAAGTAGTGTTATAGATAAAGAAAACCAACACAATAAACAACAAAGACAATCAAAACAACACCTAAATCTAGACACAACTTCGGCCAAACAACAACAACACTTCGGCCAAGACACCAAACCCGTAGAATAACTTCTTTTTGTGAGATTTTCGACCTTGGACACCTCTTCTAATGTTAGGAAACAAAGATATAACACTAGAACACACAAACCACACAAAAATCACAAGAAAACTAGGCTTCAAATTTCAGCCTAAACACAAAAACGTGGACAGATTACTATTTTTGAGTTTTTCAGCTTTTCAACAATTTTTTTTTAATTTTTGAGTGAACAAACCCAAGATTGATCTCGTGGGAACGAAATCAATGATGGCTTTGATACCAAATGATACAAAAACAGCCCACAAAAATGCCAAAACAGTCTACAAAACATGAGAAGAACAAGCAACACAAAGAGATACAAGATGACAAACACAAAAACACACGGATTTGCAAAATAATGAAAGGATAGATAGTGAGACCAAGATTATCACAAGATTAAGAACCAAGTATATTTCAACACTAACCCTAATGAATGTGATAATCAAACCCACACTCTTACGGTGACCGCTAAGGAAATCAACTCACCTCAAGATCCACCGTTCCAAGCAAAGGTCAATATTGGCTTTTCCAAGCCCTATTCTAAGGATGGCTTTTCCAAGCCCTAACTAAGACTAAACTAAGGTGGTCTACTCTCAAGAGAGAGAATTTTCAAGTGTTTCATACATTCATCATTCATAAACTAAAGAGAAAAGACATAATAAGAGACTATATATAGCCTAGCTTATTACATAGTATAATGGACCAAAATACCCTTAATGAAAGGGGAGGTCATGGGTTCTTTCTTTAACATGTGCAATGTCAAAATACCCTCAATGAAGGGTGCTTCTTCAATGCTCCAAAACCATGGGGTCACACTTCAAAACTTGTAGTCTCGAATTGGGATCAAATGTAAGCCCCCACGTAATCTTCCACATGCGGGTTTGTTTAATGACATGCTCAAAACGGGTTCTCCATGCATGTTCTCGTATCCTCGAGGTTACCAAGTCTTGAGCCTCTATGTGTTGGCCTCTAAAGATATCATAAAAAGATAAGATGGCCATTTGTCTCGTATCACATAGGGTATCAAGGAAGATTTAGTGAATCTGACCAATGAAACTGACTTAGAACATGAGAAATCTGAATCAAGTGCAAATATGAAAATTTATTCGGTAATGAAAAATTCATCTGTTGTTTCCTAATAGAAGATTAGTGCAGATGGATACTTAATTAGGGAGCTGCGACTAGGTAGTGTGGTTGAAATTATCACCTAGATAAAAAATAGCATAAAACAAAGAAAACAACCTCGTGAGCATCGAAGGTTGAAATGTTGTACAATAAGTCTAAAAAGCTTGTGCCAATATCAGCTGCAGTTAAAATAAGGAATCTAAGCGAAGGCTGCAATTTTTTAATTTTAAATTGCATCCCATGCCTTCTTGTTTGTGGTTTTGATTAGGTCCACTGTTGTTAACCTGATCGAAACCACAAACAAGATTGAATGGCAGATTGAGTGTCATTACTTCCTTAGAAATATGGATATAATTGATTGTGTTTTCTAGCCTTAGCATGCTTTCAACATATCTTAGAAAAGATCAGAGTCTTGCTATAGTATGTGAATCTCGATAATTTCCAAGCTTGTCTCCAGCTTGTCGATTTGGTCTTTAAATTTGTCGTTGTTGTCTTTGTAGTTGGTATAGAGTTTCTAGTCTTTTGTGAGCTCGATCAGGAACACTTTCTCCTTCAAAGTTATGGCATTGTAGAAGGGCATCAGAAAACTTTCTTTAGAAGACTTAAATGATACATAGAGGGTCGCTAGATTTATTTTAGGTTAAAATACCCGCCATGCAAAAGTCTAAGTCGTCGACAAAAATGCTTGCCATAACGAAAGTCTTTAGAAGGCATGAATAGTAATCTCTCAATATCGACCTAAAACAAATATAGCAACCCTCCATGTATCATTTAAGGCTTCTAAAGAAGAGTTTTAAAGGCCTTCTACAATGCCGCAACTTTGAAAAAAGTGTTCCTAATCGAGCTCGCAAAAGACTAGGAACTCTACACCAACTTTAAAGATGGAAACGACAAGCTTGACTACTAAATCGGCAAGCTTTAAAATTATTGGAATTCATATACTACAGCAAGCCTCAGATCTTCTCCAAGATGTGTTGAAAGCATGCTAAGGCAAGAAAACACAATCAATTGATCCATATTGTTAAAGAAGTAATGACACTCAATCTGCCTTTTAATCTTTTTTGTGGTTCCGATCAGGTCAACAATAGTGGACCTAATCAGAACAACAAACAAAAAGGCATGGGATGCAATTTAAGATTTAAAAATTATAGCCTTTTCTTAGATTCCTTATTTTAACTGCATCTATTATTGGCGCAAGTTTTCTAGACTTACTGTACAATATTTCAACCCTCAATGCTCGTGAGAATGCTTTCTTTATATTCTTTTATTTTCTATCTAGGTGATCATCCAGACCACGTTTCCTAGTTGCAGCTCCCTAGCAAAGTGTTCATCTACATTATTTTTCTATCAGAGAAACAACAGACGGATTTACATTACCGGATACACTTTCATATTTGCACTTGATTCAGATTTCTCATGTTTTAACTCAATTTCATTGGCCAGATTCGCTAGAAGTATCTTGCTACCCTATGTCTCTTCTTCAATTAGCTTTCAGATGATATAGTCTTTCATCAACTCCCCTTTCCCTCGCAGGCATTCTCCTTCGGCTTCTTTTGGCGTATAATCATCTTCTCGAACAACCCTTCCATATAAATTTGGGCTAGGGCAATAACTATATTGATTTTCGTTCTTGGTTGAAGCGGTGCGAGTCTTCGAAGGCCTTCTTAGAGTCTAATGCATACTTAACGTTAAGTCCAATCGCTATTGGATCTCTACAATGACTCCAAATATTGATCCCTTCTCAAAACTTGACATGCATAAACATAAGCAACACGTAACAGGGTATCGACACCATCATCATGGGGTTCTCGTCTTTATCAATTCGAACCCATCAAACTTAACTGTACAATGCAGGATCTTATTTAAATGATCAGTGCCTAATTGGTTAAAAACTGCATTCTTGAAAACATTGTACTTTGTGTGTTGTCCCGGTGACCTTATCAGTAATACAACTCCCACACATAATAGTGGATCCATCCATCTACACGCACCTTATTCTTCCTAACGCATCTATGGCTTAAATTGAATAAACAAATGACTAATAAGTTGCAACAGATGCCACATCTGTTTAAATTGTCAAATAATTGCAGACATCTGTTATGACAGATGATCAATCTGTTGCAACATATGTCATATCTGTTGGAAAAATTAAACAGATATATCCATCTGTTGCAACAGATTGTCGATATGTTATAAGTTATCTAACAAATGGAATATATTTTGCAATAGATTACCCATCTGTTAGATTTATTTTAAAGCAATTTTCTTTTCTTTCTGAAATACAATAAAAGATAAAATGTTGTATCTAGATAAATATTTTTAATTTACATATTCGAAAAGTCACCACGTGGCTTTTTGACTAACTCCTTCAAATTTAATCATTTATAAATAGGTCCCTCCTTACTCGTTCATTATACTACACTTACAAATATGGTTGATCCAGATTCGTACAAGAAGATTCATATCGAGTCCTTGCAGAAACTTCAAAGGCAAATTGATGAACTCTAGAGGGATTTGGCCAACTTCAAAGAAAGACTGAGGAGGGCCCTGCTGCTACTGGATGAAAATTATCCGGTTGACAATAATAGTAATAGTAATAATAATAATAATAATAATAATAATAATAATAATAATAATAATAATAATTAGGTTATGTTTTTTCTTTTAGCGTATGTATTTTCCTCCTTTTGTATATCGGATCTACCTAAGGGATTCAAAAATCTATGTTTGGTGGTCGACTTTAAATTTTTAATTCTTATGTAATATTTAATTATTATTCTGTTTATTTCTTATTCTCAACATGTCGACGGTTGTGGTAGGGATTGAGCATTTGCGGCAACAAAGGTTAATCTGATGCGACAGATGGATTATATATTGTTAATAAAAAAGGGTTATCTTTTGTTATTGAGAGGGTGAAAAGACATGACTTTTTGATTATTTAATATGAAAAATGGTTCAGAAATAAATAATAATGAAATAAATGATAAACATAATTTATAACCGTAAAAGAACGATTTTTTAATTTTAATAATTGATCGTGACTTTTCACCATTTTTGTTTTTAAATTTATTTTTAAAATTATTTATTTATTATATAATTAAAAAAAGGTCACCATATTGGATTAATTAACTTATTTGATGATTGTTAAGAAAAAGGTGAATAGTCGTGACTTTTTATCTAAAACACATTCAACAAACAATGTTGCCAATGCATCAAATTCCCCATTTATTGCGACTGATGTATCATCTATTAGAAGAAATCAAAAAAGCTATTAAAATAGATGGTTGATTTGTTGCAACAGATGATTATTATTTTATTAAAGAAGCGGTTATTGAAAAGATGTCTTCGATTTTTAAATTGAGAAAAGAATTATTTAATAATAATATGATGAAAAGCCATGACTTGTCACAATAATAAAAAACCTCACCATCTTGATTTAATTAAGTCATTTCTTTTCACAAAAAACAATAAGAAAATAAATGATAACCACAATTTATAATATTAAATAGGAGGCATTTCTTTTCACAGAAAATATTTTTGTTTTAAAATATGTTTTTTTTAATTTATATAATAAAAAATTCAGCAAATTTGGATTAATGATATGATGATAATTTTAAAAAAAAATAGATTATATGTTGCAACAGATAGATTATCTGATGCAACAGGTTTTCTATTTGTTGCAATAGATGATATATCTATTGTCACAGATGAGTTATCTGATGCAACAGATATAGAATCTATTGTCACAACTCAATAAAAATGATTCTTGGAAAGAACTAATTAATAATAATAATAATAATCTAAAAAGTCATGACTTATCACAATATTTCTTAATTTAGTTAAGTCATAACTTTTACAGTAATCAAAAATATAATTAATAAATAGAGGTGAACAGTCGCGCCTTTTTGCCACTCATTCAAATTCAATCCTCTATAAATAGGTCCCTCCTTACTCAACCGTTCATTCAACTACACTGTGCTCTTATTTATTTATTGCATCTTGTCTTTCATATTACAGCTTCCACCACTTTCTCTTCCCTGACTCAGGTAACCTTTTTTCTTGTCAATTTGTAGTATATGTTGTATAACATTCGGATATTTATTTTACCTTTGTTTTTACGTTTTTTGTCAATTCATATGTGTTCTAGATATGGTTGTTCCAGTGTGGGACATTGCTTTTATGCAAGACGCCGTGAATGAACTTCGAATGAAGGTTCATGACCTGCAATAGGAACTGGGAGTAGTTAGAGCATGAATGCTCCATGAGATCAGCAGTTGCTGCTACCTGTTAAAGATTGATTGGCAATAATAATAATAATAATAATAATAATAATAATAATAATAATAATAATAATAATAATAATAATAATAATAATAATAATAATAATAATAATAATAATAATAATAATAATAATAATAATAATAATAATAATAATAATAATAATAATAATAATAATAATAATAATAATAATAATAATAATAATAATAATAATTAG